>NC_060268.1:128317563-128672862 GCF_021613505.1 Equus quagga
TTTTGCTGAGGAAGACTGGCCCTGAGCTAACATCCATGCCCATCTTCTTCCACTTTATATGTGGGAAGCCTGCCACAGCATGGCTTGCCACGTGGTGCCATGTCCACACCAGGGATCCAAACCGGCGAACCCCAGGCATCCTAAGCGGAATGTGCAAACTTAACTGCTGTGCCACCGGGCTGGCCCCTATCTTATTCATTTTTATATCTTGACTATCTAGCACAGTGCCTAGCACACAGTAGGTAGACAGTAAATGTGTGTTGACTGACTGAATGAATAATGTTCTGCAGGCCTAGGGTGCACATACTAAGGAAGTGAGAGGAATATAGCACCTGCTATGTGCTGAGCACTGTGGTAGGTCCTACGTCTAAATGATCTTATTTGATATTCACATCATATTTGAGGAGAGGAATCACCCACACTTTATGGATTAGAAACTGAAGATCAGATATTTAGTAAGTCTTTAAGACTGCTTGTTTTCTAAGCAGAGAAGTAGACATTCAAAGCTTCTGTTCTTTATCACTATACTGTCTTGTTAGAAACAACGTACAGATTTAGTGGGCTGTAGAAAAAGACTGGAATATTTCAGTTTTCATTTTTTAAATATCAGATTTCTAAAGGCAAAAATAAGAGGGAAATCTGAAGTGATTTCCCAAAATTCCTGCTTTCCTGATTACCCTTTACCTCACATTCACAAACCTTTCCCAACTGCCTACTGCACATTAGCCATGGAAATCTGATGTTGCAATTTAAGAATATCTAATATTATTTCTAGAGTTAAAAATAGTAAGAATTATGTTCATCTCATGCAATTTCTTAAGATTGAATTACCTAAGGTAAAAAATATAACCAAAGTATGCTTTAAAAAAAGCAAACCACATAAAAGAGTGTACAATGAAAGGTGAAAGGTGCAGCTCCCTCCTCCCCCACCCTCCCCCATTCCCCAGAGGTAATTGCTGTGTCAGTTTCCTATGTGTTCTTTCAGAAATTGTTACGGTATTCCTTCTAATATCCTATAATGCCATATTTTATACGTGTATAAAAGAAAATGAACATGTCCAATTTCATGTAAAGTTGCATAGCATCTAAAATATTTTAAATTTTGTCAATGGATAAATTCTATCCTAAAGGAGCAAAGATCACATGTTCTATATGGGGTAAATTAAAAATGACTCTAAGTCATTGAAATTAATAAGGCATCTGTGATATATGATACTTATCCCTGATAAATATAAGTAAGTAAATGTTAATGATCTGTCATCTAAAAGAGACTACCTAGGGAATGGCCCAGCGGCACAGTGGTTAAGTTTGCGTGTTCCACCTCAGCAGCCCAGGGTTTGCTGGTTTGGATCCGAGGTTTGGGCCCACGCAACACTTGGCAAGCCATGCTGTGGCAGGTGTCCCACATATAAAGTAGAGGAAGATGGGCACGGATGTTAGCTCAGGGCCAGTCTTCCTCAGCAAAAAGAGGAGGATTGGCATCAGATGTTAGCTCAGGGTTGATCTTCCTCAAAAAAGAAAAAAAAAGAGACTATCTAATAGAAGAGCTGAATTTAGCTAAGTCCCATGACAATGTTTGTTAAAATGGCACACCATTCCTCTGTTTCACAAAATGTCGGCCTATGTGTGGGATAGCGGGAAGATTTCAGAGAAGACTTTTTAGGTGGTTACTGTTATATATGATCTATATGGTATCCATAGATTGTCTATATTAAAAGAAACCTTTGCCAAACCTTTGTCTTTTGGTACTTTTGTATGTTTTCACCATCTTTACAGTTTGTGCCAAGATCCCTCACCCCCTTCTTGCCGCAAATCAGTTCCTCTTTTCTCTCTTCCCTGTTGTGTTAATGTTACCATCAAGTCTCTTAACAATCCTAGCAAAAAGCTTTGCAGCAGCTTTGACTTTTCCTATGCTTTGCCCTCCATATCTAATTCCTTAGCAAGCCCAGCAGCTGCTATCTCCTTCACCCATTTCCCTTCTGATCACTATGTTTTCTTGCTCCCACCAGCCTCTTGCCTGGATTGTTGCAAAGCCTCCTAACGGGCTTCCTTACTGTCAGATCTGTCAGTGTCTGCCTTCCCAATCATCCTATTCATCTCTTCCAGATTAATTTTTCTAGAACGTAGCTGTCACCAGCTTCTTATTATCCACTGAAATAAGTCTAAACTCTTTAGCCCAAGATTAAAACTGTTCATGATATAACCTTGACCTACTTCTCTAATATTATTGGTCAGCGGTCTGCTACACAGGTGTTGGGGAGTCACACACAAGGGGTCAAGGATCTTAAGACGGGCAAGCTGCACTATTCTTTGTTCTTCAAACAGGCTGAGTTTCCTTATTTGTGTGCGAGTGCATATATATGTATGTGTGTTTGCCTTGGCCCATGCTTACCATGTCAAAGCACAGTTCAGTTACTTCCTTCCCTGATGACTGCTGACAAATATGATCTGTCTTTCCTCTGCAGCCCCACACTTTTTTTGTGTATTATATTTATTTTACTATTAGGTTCATTTTTCATCCCATGAAATAGTACATTCTTTGAGGGAGGGGATTGGTTTTTCTCCACTTCTTTAGCCTCTGGCTACTAGTTGCTAGAGATTCTGACAGTGAAAGACAGAGATAGAAAGGATTGGTCTTTAAGTAGATCCACCATCATTTATCATCTGTTCAGTGTCAAATGACATATCCAATGAACAAAACAGATAATCTATACCTTCACGGAGCTTACATTCTAGTAGGGGAAACTGATAATAAAAACATTCTATATATAATATAAATCTTATATATACATGTAATGCAGATAAGTGCTATGGAAAAAACTAAAATTAAAGCAGAGAAAAGAGATAGTGACTTTTGGTAGGAATGAGGGTGGAGTGGGTGTAATTTTAAATATTACAGCCATGAAGCTCCCCCTGAGAAGGTGGCATTTGTCTAAAGACCTGAAGGAGAGGGAGAAAGAGGAAGTTACATGGAATATCTAGGGGAAAAGCAGGACAGGTAGAAAGAAGAGCAACGCGCAAAGGCCCTGAGGGGAGAGTGCCTGGTGTATATAAGGAACGAAAGAGACAGTGTGACTGGAGGGAGTCCTAGGAGCTGAGGCCAGAGATATAATAGGAAACCAGCAGACCATTGTAAGAATTTCTCTAAGTTATGAGAAGCCATTGAAAGGTTTAGGGATAAGGAGTGACAAGATTATTTTAGGTTTTAAAGGATTGCTTTGGCTGCCATTTTGAGAATAGACAGTAGGGGGCAAGAGAAAGCAGGGAGACTAATTAGGAAATTACTCAAGGTGTTTGGACTGAGGATGGAGTTGCTATTTAATGAAATGAGGGAAGGCTGCAGCAGCAGCATGCTTGTGAAGGAAGATGAGGAATTTAGCTTTGGATATGATAAATAGATGCCAATTAGATATGCAGGTGGGAGGATGTTGGGAATATAAATCAACAGAGTTGGGGAGTGGGTGGCAAGCACTGGAGACTGGGAGTCATCACCATACAGAGGGTATTTAAACCTATGAGGTTGGGTGAGATCTCCAAGAGTAAGTGTAATTATCGAAAAGACCCACGGACTAAGCCCTGGGACATTATGATGTCTGTGGGTTGGATGGTTTAGTAGTAACCAGCTGAGTGAATGGAGTAGAATTAATTGGATGTTTAAATAACTAGACCTACCAGTTATCATTTATATCAACTTTCCGTCCTTGTTCTGGATTGAGTTTTGGAGTAGGAGGTCATTAAGTGATAAATTAAACCTGTAAGCTGCATCTCATTGGGCATGGAAATAGAGATGTACTAGTACAGCCTATAGGACAGGGAAAAATACACACTAGCACTAGGAACTGGGGCAGTTTTGCTAGTTATGTAATATGAAATTATAGATGTTTCTCTTTTCTGGTTACATAAAAAATCTTAGGGAGCAAGTTTTTCTTTTTGGTTATTTTTTTTTTGAGGACTATTAGCCCCGAGCTAACATCTGCTGCCAATCCTCCTCTTTTTGCTGAGGAAGACTGGCCCTGAGCTAACATCTGTGCCCATCTTCCTCTACTTTATATGTAGGATGCCTGCCACAGCATGGCTTGCCAAGTGGTGCCATGTCCGCACCCGGGATCCGAACCAGCGAACCCCAGGCCACCGAAGCAGAACATGCACGCTTAACCACTGAGCCACTGGGCTGGCCCCTCCTTTTGGTATTTTTATTGTGATAAATTATACTTCATATAGGGTCTAGCCTGGTGGTGTAGTGGTTAAGTTCATGCACTCTGCTTTGGTGGCCCAGGGTTCACTGGTTTGGATCCCGGGTGTGGACCTAGCACCGCTCCTCAAGCCATGCTCTCGCAGCAACCCACATAAAGTGGAGGAAGCTTGGCACAGATGTTAGCTCAGGGACAATCTTTCTCACACTCACACAAAATATATATATATGTACTTCATATAAAATTTACCATCTTTGCCTTTTTTAAGTGTATAATTTAGTAGCATTAATTACATTTACAGTGTTGTGCAACTATCCCCACTTTGGGAGCTTTCGATCGTTCACATTAGATATATAAAATACAAATAATGATTTTATTATATGGGTCTGTATTTTCTGGTAGAAATCGAAACTTGGGAACATGGGGAAAAAATAAACCTGAAATCTGGACTCATCATTAGCGACTAAACGTGGCTAAAAACACCTGCAGAGGCATCTCCATGGAAAGAGGAGACCAGTGTCAGAAAATGGGAAGGTTGGAGTAAGTATTGAGGGAAATTATAATAATTTCTGAGAGGACAAAAGTTCAGAACAACTTTGGTTACAAAGAAAGGAATGAATTTTGCCTGGGTTGGAATTGATGAAGGGCTCACAGTAAGAGAATGGTGCCTGCAAGGGGTAGGTAAGAGAGATTCTTCGAACACAGTGGGGTCAGGGAAGCTCCTAAACCGGGAAGTTCCTAAGGGTTTAGGGCAGAGAGTTGGGGTTGGTGGGGAGTAGAGCTCGGTGGAATTTGAGAGCTAAGCAGAAGACACAGACTCAGAAAGGCCTGACAAGGCAGAAGTATTTGCGCAATTCATAGGGCACCAAAGAAAGAAGAACCAGCTTTAGCAATATTTCTTTGGCGGAGGTGGTAGGGGTGCAGTGGAAGCTCAGTAGGGGGTTCGCGAGGGCAGGAACAGGTTCAGCGAGAAGCTCTGAGAAGGCAGAGCTCATTTGGGGGGAGACGGTGCAATTTCAGAGGTTCCTGGGAAGAGTGAGGAACCAAAGGTTGGTTGTGGAAAGCGTTCCTCTTCGGGAGGTCAGAAGACAGCCCGTGGGCGATTGCAGGTCAAGGGTCAAGACAAGTCAATGGACCGGGGGAGCTTTCTGAGGCGGCGGGTCTCGGGGGACCTTCCCGCCGGCCACGGTTTCCTCCCTCCGTCTGAACAGCGAAGCCGGGAGTAGGGACGTCGCGGGGAGGCCGAGTAGGGGAGGCGACGAGTCCGGGCGACTCCTCGCTCGGCTGGGACCCAGGCCCCGCCCCGGCGTACGCCATCAGCCCGCGCCGCGCCGCCCGAGTCGTTCCGCCCCGCCCGCGCGGCGGTCGGTGCACTGTCACCGCCCGCTCCGGCCATGGCCATGGCCCCGGCCCGTGGTTTGTAAGTTGGTGACCGAAGCTCCCGACGCGGCCATGGTGGCGATGGCGGCGGCGGCGGCCCTGGCAGCGGCCGACCCACCTCCCGCGATGCCGCCGGCGGCAGGAGCCGGAGGGCCCGCCGCCCGCCGAGACTTCTACTGGCTGCGCTCCTTCCTGGCCGGAGGTGGGTGTCCGCCGAGAGGACCCGGCCGCGCTCGGGCTGGCGGGGCGGGGCGGCTGCGTGCGGCCGCGGTGACGTTCTTGGACGCCCGCTGCTTCAGTGTCCTGCCAGGTGTTTGCCCTGAGTTGCTCTCACCTCTTTCTAAGAATCACTTGACTGGTGACAGCAGGATCCGGGGAGGAAGGGCCTCGAGCTGTTGGGGAGCGGCTGGGGAGGTGGAGGGGCCCAACCGCACGCCCATTCTTCAGGGTTGGATAGCAGGGAAAAGAGGGGAGTTCCTTACAAAGACCCCAAGATGCTGGGCATCCGTTTCTTTTATAAAGACCGTAGGTGACCAAGTGTAGAATTGGATTTGGCTGGTTGCCTCAAAGAAAACAAATACCGGAGGTCAGCTTTTTGAAGATGACTGGGAAATTGTGCAGAATTGTACAAACAAAACTGGTTCTGATGATTCTAGCAAACTGTGCCATAGCTACTTGCCAGGTAGCTGGTGCAGCTCTGCTATTGGTGACTCTAGAGCCAGAAGGTTCACACTGTCTCTCAGAAATTTTTTCTGCCTTCCCGTAAAGAGGTGTTTCAGTCTCTACCCTTTCTTAATTGGTTGTTGTCGGGGTTGTCATCACTTAATTACTTGTTAAGGCTAGGAACTTTTAAAATTCCACATTATGAGGACTTGTAGAAAGATAGTATCTGTAGGCTGCAGTAGTATTAAGAATTTAATTATTTTGTTCTTCTGCTGATAAAAAGGACATTCATTCATTTATACAAGGAATATTTGAGTACTTGAGTGATGCTCAGTGCACGTCGGGGAACAAAACAAAGATCCTGGAGTTTACATTGGTTGGGGAGTTGTGGGCAGAAAGACAATAAACAAAATGAAAAAGTAAGTTAATATAGTATGTTAGAAGGTGATGAATGCAATGGAAGAAGTAAAAAGGAGAATGGGGCAAGGAAATGGAGAGGCTAAGTGGGTCAGGATTAAATAGGGTAATTGTGGTGTCTCATTGAGAGGATGACACTTGAGCAGCCTTGAAGAAGTGAGGGAGTTTAGCAAGTTGATGTTGAAGCAGGAGCAGCTCAGATGGGGAGAAAACCTAAAGCAAAGGCTTCCAAGCAGGAGAGGGCTTCACCTCTCAAAGAATAACAGTGAGACCTATGTGGCTGGAGCCAAGCAGTGTTATGGAGGAAGGAGGTTAGAGAGGTAAAGAGCAGGGCAGAAAATGAAGGGCCTTGCAAGCCATTGTAAAGATACTGACTTTCACTTGGAGTGAAGAGGGGAGCTGTTGCAGGTCTTGAGCAGAAAAGTGACATGATGTGGTGTGTTTCAAAAGGAGCACTTTGGCTGCTCTGTTAAGAATAACTGTAAGAGTGTAAATGTGGAAGCAAAGAGACCAGTTTGGAGGTTTTTGCAGTAATTCAGATGATAGATAATTGTGGCTTGGATCAGGGTAGTAGCAAGAGAGGTGGTGAAAAATTGTGATAATCTGGATATAGATAGAATAAATAGGATTTTCTGACAGATTAGAGATGGAGTAAGGAAGAGAAGTCAAAAGTGATTTTTGTCTGAGCAGCTGAAAGCGTGAAGCTCTCATTGATTGAAATGAGAAGGCTGTAGTTGGAGCAACTTTCATCATGTTTGTAGGGGGTGATCAGGAATTCAGTTTTGGACATGTTACATTTTGTAATGTTGTCTAGACATTGAAGTAGAGTCTTGGTAATGTGTAGGTGAGGATAGCAACCAGGACTTTCATGTGCTGCTGGTAGTAATATAAACTGGTACAACCAGTTTGGAGAACTGGCTGGGCAATTACCTGTGAAGTCGACCTTTTGTATGTCATATGATTCAGGAGTTTCACTCCTAGATATATGCCAATATATATATTTCTGTTCTTCTCTGTGATATTCACAATAGCCCCAAACCAGAAGCAACCCAAATACCCATCAATGCTAGAACATACAACTGAGATATAGTATAATCATACAGTGAAATACTATACAGCACTGAAAATGAATAAATTTCGGCCACACACAACAATGTGGATGAATCTCATGAGCATAATATTGCACAGAAGAAGCCAGACACAAAGCAATGCATACTGTGTGGTTTTGTTTGTATAAAGTTCAAAACCAGTTGAAACTAAATTCATGTTGTTAGAAGTCAGAAGGCTGATTGGTTGTCTCTGAGAAGGAGAGGCAAATAGTAATTTTGGAAGTATAGGAGAAGGACGTCTGGAAGTCTGGTAATGTTTCATTTCTTTTTTAAAGATTGGCACCTGAGCAAACATCCGTTGCCAATCTTTTTTTTTTCCTTCTCCCCAAAGCCCTCCAGTACATAGTTGTATACTGTAGTTGTGAGTGCCTCTGGTTGTGCTGTGTGGGATGTGGCCCCAGCATGGCTTGATGAGCAGTCCCATGTCCTCACCCAGGATCCGAATCAGCAAAACCCTGGGCCATGGAAGTGGAGCGCGCAAACCCAACCACTCAGCCTACAGGGCCAGCCGCTAATGTTCCATTTCTTGATTTGGGTGGTCCTTATGTGGGCTTATTCACCTTGCAGTAATTCATTAAGGGGTATACTTAACAATTTGTGCACTTTTCTTTATATATCTTAGATTTTACCAAACAAAATCTATTAAAAGGAGGAAAGGAATTGGAGACAGTAAGTATAGGAAACTCTACAAAGGAATCTTGATTAAGTTGTTTTTCTTAGAAGCTTGCATAGCTTTTTTGTTTTAAAATCAGGTATATTAAGGTATAATTTGTATACAGCAAAATTCACCCTTTTTAGATGTACAGTTAAATGAGTTTTGACAAATATGTTGTCACTACAGTGACACCATATGATCACTACTGTCAAGATATAGAATAGTGTCATCACCCCAAAATATTTCCACTTCCCTTTTTAGTGATCCCTTTTCTCTCATCTCCAGCCCTGGCAACCAATGATCTGTTTGCTCTTTCTATAATCTTGCCTTTTCCAGAATGTTATATAAATGTAATCATACAGTATGTAGTCTTTTGAGTCTGGTTTCCTTTACTTAGCAAAATGCGTTTTAGATTCATCCATGTTGCATGTATCAGTAGTGTTGCTTTTTGTTACTGAGTGGTATTCCATTGTATAGATTTACCACAGTTTCATCTGTTGGTGAAAATTTGCTTTGTTTTCTAGATTTTGGCCATTTGAATAAAATGGTTATGAAGTTGCATACGGGACTTTATGTGGGTATATGTTCTCTTTTTTCGTCGGTAAATACCTAGGAAGGGACTGCTGGATCTTAAGAGTATCATATGTTTAACTTTATTTTATAAGAAACTGCCAAACTGTTTTCTAAAGGGTCTGTTCCATTTTGTATCCCCACTACCTTGTCAGCACTTGGTATCGTCAGGGTTTGTGTGCGTGTGCATCTCTTTGTGTGTGTTGTTTTCCATTTAAATAGTGTTTAAGGGTATCTAATTGTAGTTTTATTTTGCATTTCCCTGATGACTAATGATGCTGAGCATCTTTTCATATTATTGGCCATCTGTGTCTCTCTTTTGGTGGAGTGCTGCTTCAGATTTTGGGGAATTATGTGTGACTTTGAAGACTGTCTAGGAGTTCCTGGTCCAAGTGGTCTGAGAAAATACCATTGGGCAGGTTACTTAATCTCCCTGTGCCTTAGCTTCTCCATCCTTTAAAGAGTACCTACCTCAGAAAGTTGTAACGATTAAATCAGATAGGACCTATAAAAGCCTTGGCACAGTGCCTGCAGTTTAATCTCTTAGCCTAGCACCTGGTACGAAATAGACATTCAGTACTTGTTAACTATTATTATTGATTAGCAGTGGCCTTGGGCAAATATCTTAACTTCAGTTGCTCAAGAGGAAGAAAAAAGCTGCTTGACCTAACTCAATGGAATGTTGTGATGATTATTTGAGCTGTAAAGTAATGTGATAAGCAAGTTAAGATACTATTAAAGGAAACTACATATTGAATACATTCTAAATAATTTCAGTATATGGTTAATTCATATGACTGAGAAGATAATAATATAACAAAATATTCTGAAACCAAACATACCCAAAGGCAAATTATTTTTAGTTTATCCTCAATTTTGGGTAGCTATGACTGTTATTTCCATTAGTTCAAAGAAGAGAGGTTTGATATAGAAACTTATACGAGGATTCAATATTTGAGTGCAAATAGATATTTTAGTTATGCATATCTCAGAATATGGATTTAACATCAGTTACATGATCATCTGTTAAGTAAATGTGTGTGGACTTTGAGTGATTTTGTCTTACATTTTAAAAAGTTGTAAAGTAAGACTCTACAGTCATTCATTCAACATTTATTGAGTGCCTATTATGTGCCAGGCCCTGTACTGGTCTCTGGGGATGAAGTAGAGGAGGAGACCCACAAAATTCCTCGTCCTCTTGTACCTTGTGGATTGAATATGCAATGGTGAAGAGCTTAACGTGAGCATAAAAAAGATAGCAAAGGCTTTTTATCTACCTTTTTATAATAGTAACAACTCATTTTATGAAGTGCTTACTACATGTAAGGTACTTTACAAAAGTGTCAGTCTGTTCAGGCTGCTATAACAAGAATAGCATAATCTGGTGGCTTATAAACAATAAACATTTATTTCTCTTAGTTTTGGAAACTGGGAAGTCCAAGATCATGGTGCCAGCAGATTCGGTGTCTGGTGAGGACTTGCTTCCTCATACACAGCACCTTCTGACTGTGTTTTCACATGGTGGAAGGGGTCAGGGGTCTTTCTGGGGCCTCATTTATGAGGGCACTAGTCCCATTCATGAGGACTGTGTCCTCATGACCTAATCACCTTCTAAAGGCCCTCCTCTAAATACCATCACATTGGGAATTAATTTTCAACATATGAATTTTTGGCAGGACACCAACAACATAGCAAAAAGTCTTTACATATTATCGCCTTAGAAGCATGCTAGGCTAGTAGAGCTGGCCTGAGTTCTGCCCTGTGCCAAAGCCTATGTGTGCACTTTAGTCATCCACGTGTCTGCATGTGGCGTACGGTATCCGCACATGGCGTATGTGTTTGTGTCTGCACAAATACATAACTGCTGAATGTATAAATGAATGACTGAATTTTATGGGTAAAAGTTGGTTGTTTCAATGAAAAAGCCTTCCAGAAGAAGAGGAGGTTACTGTAAACAGAGCCTTACAGTTGAGTAAATACCTTCAAGTTTCTGTCTCTGTAACCACATTTAGCAAGATTCCCAGAGTTCATCAGGTATTAGATGGCAGATTTACATTCTTCAAACTCATTTTTAAGTCAGACATGCTCAGTTATTAAGTTACAGGGAATGGGGACCAGTCTTCTGTATCTCCCTGTTACTGGGCAGTTCGACCCATGGAGACCAGATTAGAGATCATAGTGTGTACTGGCTGAACAAATAATCGTTTCCATCTGAAAAGAAATAGTATGCAATTTCTTCCTGACTTTTAAACATTTTTTTAGGTATTGCCGGATGCTGTGCCAAAACAACAGTTGCTCCTTTGGATCGAGTAAAGGTTTTACTGCAAGCTCACAATCACCATTACAAACATTTAGGTGAGTTAATAGATACTAAAGATAAAAATGAATGAAAACATTATCCGTCTGCTGGCTTGATTTCCAGTTATGAATTATAGTGGAAAAAAGACACAACAGGGAGTTCAACTTTAGGAGCAAATTTTGCAAGGGATCTCTTAATCAAGTTTAATCTTTTCATTTGCAATAGTGATTGTATATTATCATTTTAGGGTTCTGATATCCTCTAAACGAAAATCTTTGAATCATTAAAGTAAGTACTGTTTGTTTATTGGGATTAACCAGTCACATCCTTTACAGGCACACCTAACAGCTCAGCCTGATTTTTTTTTTTGAGATTGACACCTGAGCTAACATCTGTTGCCAATCTTATTTTTATTTTATTTTTTCTTCTTCTCCCAAAAGCATCCCCAGTATATAGTTATATATTCTAGTTGTAGGTCTTTCTGGCTGTGATATGTGGGATGCCACCTCAGCATGGCTTGATAAGCGGTGCTAGGTCTGTGCCCAGGATCTGAACTGGTGAAACCCTGGGCCGCCAAAGCAGAGCACATGAACCTAACCACTCAGCTACGGGGCTGGCCTCAGCTCAGCCTGATTTAAAAAAAAAAAAAAATCTAACTAGTATGGAGATAAGGTTTACTCCTTTAAACGTTAGTTAAACATGCCTTCTATTTGTGCAAGCAGAATTCAAAGCACTTAGTATATATGGTTAAGTTTGCATTGTTAAAAAATATCATGCCCTTAGTTGTTCCTTACAAACATATAAATCAGCTATTTAATTAACATGGACTCTCTACTGTATATCATTGGTGGGAGTAGGAATTTTGTATAGCCTTTTTGGAAGGCATTTTGGTAATATGCATCAAAGTCTTGAAAAGATACATAGTCTTTGGCCATGAAATTCTGGTTCTAGGAGGTTATTTTAAGGAAGTAATTAGAAATGTGCTTAAAAAAAAACCAACCAAAATGTTCAGTCATAGGGAATTGGCTAAGGTAAGTAATAAGTATTTAAATTAATAAGTCTATTAAAGACTATTGTGCAAATATAAAAAAATTATAAAAGAATATTAATTGACTAGGAACGAAGTTCAGTGTTGGACTAGGAACAATGAACAATGCTCATAATGTATTAGTTAAATGAAAAAATATTACAAAATGGTTTAATCTTATTGCATTTTACATAAACAAAGATGTCCTTAGACAAAAGGCTGGAAGGACAAACATTGTGGTTGATTTTCAGTGGTGAGATTATAGGAAACTTTTTTCCTCTAAGCTAATTTGTAATACGTGTTGAACATATATTACTTTTTCTATTAGAGGGAAAAAAGATTTAAAAGAAAAAAAATTAATGTAGACAGAGACCAAGAAAGAAATTAGGTTGCAGCAACTAACTCATCCCACTCCGGGCTTTACGGTCTCCTGCTTCAGTAGACAGCAGTGATGTGTGCTCCGCGCCCTGCGTCACAGCAGTGCATGAGAAGGATGTGTAACAGAATGAGTAAGAATCAGTTAGTTTTACCACTGAGTTTTTAAAATGTGATTTTTCTCAAAAAGTGGAATGGATATTTATGTTATATATTAATTATAACTCTTTGTCTTGTCAATATTTTTAATAGTAAGTCTGTACTTAAAATTGAAAGAAAAGAATTGCCACCATCTCTGTGTCCAGCAATGAATTCTGTCTTCACAGTGTACTGCTCATGTATAGAAAGAATCAGACCTTTGAACTTATTGAAAGATTATATAAAACTGGAAAGAAAGGAAATTATTTTCTTTTGTTGTCTAAATTGAGGGTGAAAAGGAGATGAATTATATCACCCAATATCTTGGAGTGTTTTACAATGACCCAACATATGAATGTCTGAGCAGGATTGTTTTATTCCTTTAACCTCCTCACCATGCTGATGTCTGTTGTTTTGTTCCTGATTTGTAATCATTAGATTACATATTCACATTAGATTTCACGCTCTACAGGGCTGCATGCCAACGGGTTACAGTGTACCCTACTAGGCATGCAAAATTTGAAATGGAAATCCTGGAGTGCAACAATGAACTATTGGTATAGTATGTGGAGTTTATGTATCTTTAAAATTTACGGTCCAAAATAAAAGGTATTGGTGGCTTTTTATTTTTTTTTAAAATGTCTTTGGGTATTTTTTTCTGGGTACTTCCCTTTTTATATGCATGAATAAGATAGTTTTTAAAATTTTGCTTTTTTGTTGTTGTTGATGAAGAAGATTGACCCTGAGCTAACATCAGCTGTCAAGCTTCCTCTTTTTCTTTTTGGAAGATTAGCCCTGAACTAACATCTGTCACCAATCCTCCTCTTTTTGCTGAGGAAGACTGGCCCTGAGCTAACATCTGTAGCCATTTTCCTCTACTTTATATGTAGGACACCTGCCACAGCATGGCTTGACAAGCGGTGCATAGATCCGCACCCGGGATCCAAACGGGGGAAACCTGGGCTGCCAAAGCAGAAGGTGTGAACTTAACTGCTGCACCACCAGGCTGGCCCCACAATCTTCCTGTTTTTACTTGAGGAAGATTGGCCCTGAGTTAACATCTGTGCTAATCTTCCTCTATTTTGCATGTGGGACACCACCACAGCATGGCTTGAGGAGTGGTATATAGGTCTGCACCTGGGATCCGAACCTGTGACCCTGGGCCACTGAAGCAGAGTGTGCAAACTTAACCACTACTTAACCACCAGGCTGGCCCCCCAAATTTTGCTTTTTTAAGCATGAATTTTCACATTCAAATTAAAGATAAAATGTGCTATTGAATAAAACTCCTACTTTAGCTTCTTTTAAAAAGTGTGTGACATTACTTCCAAGGCATCAAAAATGACATTTTATTTTGAATAATTGTTGTGGCCGAATGAAAAGAAGGAGTGTAACTGGAATTTCTCCTTCCCCAATTCACAATGTTAGTGTAAGGAATTTTTTCCTGTACTTTATTGAAAATCTTTGACCTCCATTTAGCTTTTTACGGTCAAATGTGATATAAAAATAAGTAGATGAATCATAATAGGATTCTTTTAAAATCTTTACTTTTGGGGCCGGCCTGGTGGTCTAGCGGTTAAGTTTGTGCGCTCTGCTTAAGTGGCCAAGGGTTTGCCAGTTCAGATCCTGGGTGCAGACCTACACACTGCTCATCAAGCCATGCTGTGGTGGCATCCTGCATAGAAGAACTAGAAGGACTCACAACTAGGATATACAACTATGTGCTGCAGCTTTGGGGAAGAAAGAAAAGAAAAAAAAAAGAGGAAGATTGGCAACAGATGTTAGCTCAGGGCCAATCTTCTTCACCAAAAAGCATATCTTAAAAAAAAAATCTTGGGGCTGGCCTGGTGGTGCGGCCGTTAAGTTTGTACGTTCTCCTTCAGGGGCCCGGGGTTCGCTGGTTTGGATCCCGGGTGCGGACATGGCACCACTTGGCAAGCCATGCTGTGGCAGGCGTCCCATATATAAAGTAGAGGAAGATGGGCACGGATGTTAGCTCAGGGCCAGTCTTCCTCAGCAAAAAGTGGAGGATTGCCAGCAGATGTTAGCTCAGGGCTAATCTTCCTCAAAAAAAAAAAAAACTTTAAATTTTGTTGCTTTACATTTTATTTATTTTTATTTTTTGAATGTGTAATATTTTCGAAAGTTCATAATTCCAAAAGTACAAAAGCAAACGTTTTCTTCTTCTCTTATTCCCTCTTTGGAATCA
Organism: Equus quagga; assembly: GCF_021613505.1. NCBI lineage: Eukaryota > Metazoa > Chordata > Mammalia > Perissodactyla > Equidae > Equus > Equus quagga. Next base: position 128,332,599 of record NC_060268.1, read on the forward strand.
AGAATTTTCACACTTTTTTTCCATTTCCTTTTAGAGCTAATGTATATATACACATGCATATGCTTATATTTTTCCAAATGTTAGTTCCTTCTAATCCTAGCTTGATAAAATAAGTAAAGATACAGAGAAGGATTTAAATAACACACAAGTTTGACATAACAGATACACAGAGGACTTTGCAACTATAGAGAATACATGTTCTTTTCAAACATGCTTGTAACATTTGCAAAAATTGGTCCAGTGTTATGTCATAAAGAAAATCTCAGTTCATTTCCCAAAGTAAAAATGGTACGGACCACAGATTGAAGGAGAAAAATAATGTAATTATCTCAATGGATATTTAAAAGCCGTTTGAAAACAGCCAACATCCATTCTTCATCTGTTTGTCTTTCTCTGTTATTTTGTTTTAGATGAGATTTTTGTAAAAAGCATATGGTTAGATTTGGCCCTTTAACAAAATTTGAGAATCTTTGGCTTTTAATAGAAGAATTTATGTAATTCAAATTTTTTTTTTTTTGCTATCGTTGATTTATTCACTTAACATCTTACCTCATGTTTTCTGTTTGTTGTGTTTTCTTGTATCCTGTTCTCTCCAGGCCCCTCCCCTGCTCTGTGTTTCCTGGATTTCTTTTTTTTTGAAAGTACTATATCTATTTCACTTCTACTTATGGTTTCTCTTAAAATGTTTGTGATAAAGAGTTTTAAAGAATAGTATAATAAACATATGTGGACGCACACAGAGCTGCAGAAACAAACATTATCAGTACAGTTGAAACCTCCCCTACACGTCTTCCTCATCAGCAGCCTTCCTGTCCCTACTAGGTAGCCATTGTTCTAAATCCAATTACCCCTAATTGTCACAGACACATTTGAATCAAATTAAACAGGGCTTAACCTTTGTCCCCTCTTCCAGCAAGAGGACATCTTTAATAGAAATTTTTTGGGGAGTAGTGAATATATTTAGTTTTATCATTCATGTATTTTGGGAGAATTTTACATGTTATACACATAGCTATATATATATATATATATTAGAATAGTTTTTAATAGACGGTTCATTTAGATATCTTATTAAAAATGCTTTTAGGATATATCTTTTCTTGGATGTTAATAAGTACCTACAATTTTAATTTCTGTGATGGGATCAAAAGATTAGCTGCATCCTAAAATTTGAAATGAGCCTAGTGATTTACTTTCATATTTGATCAAATTTTTGCTTGAAACCTTTCGCAAGGAACCTGAATTTAAATAGTTTAATAATGGAAGTAGTGATATGTTTATGAGAAGTCTGTACTGCAAATAGATTAGTGATTAAGATTAATAGAATAATAAACATGTCAATATATAGGATCAGAACTCAGGCCTTTGTTTATCAGTATTCCTAATTAAGGTGTCCTTATAATGAAAATTTGCCCCTAAATTTAAATACTTTTATTTATTTATTTATTTTATTTATTTATTTTTTCTAAATCTTTTTTTCTTTTTTTTAAGATTTTATTTTTTTTTTCCTTTTTCTCCCCAAGGCCCCCCGGTACATAGTTGTATATTCTTCGTTGTGGGTCCTTCTAGTTGTGGCATGTGGGATGCTGCCTCAGCATGGTTTGATGAGCAGTGCCATGTCCGCGCCCAGGATTCGAACCAACGAAACACTGGGCCGCCTGCAGCGGAGCGCGCGAACTTAACTACTCGGCCACGGGGCCAGCCCCTTAAATACTTTTAATAGCTAGTTTTATATTTGTTTCTTTTATTTAGCAGTTTCCTTATGTAAACAAACCACACATGTATCTGGGTCAGTCTGGGAAACTTTCCTTCATCCTTCCGGATAGAATTGATCATCTGCAATGCAATATCTGGACCTCGGATATATTTCTGTTGTTAATACTTTTTAATTGCTATAGTTTAATATAATTTGTGATAATTATAAATATAGTTTACCATAATTTGTAGCTGTTTTTGCTATATTTTATATTTTTACACAACATATGTCTATATAATTTGGACATATGATGTATTTTAAGTAGGTTTAATTTCTGTTATACAGGAATTATTATTCATGTAATTCTCCAAGCAAAATTATATCATGAATGATAGCATAATCATCTTTATCTGTGATTGTCATGAAAATTTGGATTTAGATAGTTTTCTCTGTCTTAATAGTATTTTTCTTCTGAAAATAGGAGTATTTTCTGCATTGCGTGCTGTTCCTCAAAAGGAGGGATATCTGGGATTGTATAAAGGGAATGGTGCAATGATGATTCGGATCTTTCCCTATGGTGCAATCCAGTTTATGGCGTTTGAGCATTATAAAACGGTACTTGAACTTTTATCTTGTTGTCTATCTTTTATCTTTTGGGTCCTTGAATAACATACTTAGTTGACAAGGCATTTGCTTTGGCCTTCAAAGTTGCTTTGGATGAATGGATAAAGTAATGTTCTTTTGAAGGACTAAGACTTGTGATAGTTTCAACTTTTAAATATAACTTGGTTTTGAAGTTATCCCAGAATTGCTGGTCATTTTTTGAGTAAATTGTTTATGTTCACACTTATGAAGAAGAGCGAAAGTATCCTTCAAGTAGATGATGATAAATCCATAAAATATGAATAGCTTTTTAATGTACTTTTTGTTCCTCAATTGTAGGAAGGAACATTGTGGCTTTGGATTTTCTTATTAAATAAAATAATGAAATCATATTGTGAAAGTCTGGGTTTTTTTTGTTTCTTGGTTTTTTTTTGGTGAGGAATATTCTGCCCTGAGCTAACATCCATTGCCAATCTTCCCCTTTTTTTTGCTTGAGCAAGACTGGCCCTGAGCTAACACCTGTGCCACTCTTCCTCTATTTTGTATGTGGGATGCCTCCACAGCATGGCTGATGAGTGGGATAGGTCTGTGCCTGGGATATGAACCCACGAACCTAGGCCGCTGAAGCAGAGCACTCAGAACCTTAACCACTTGGTGACAGGGCCATGCCCCTGAAAGTCTGTTCTTGAGTAATGCTATAAGTGAAACAGCTTTTCCCATCCTACTCATTGATTAATTTTCTCTTCTCTGGCTGACCGAAACATCTTAAGATAGAAAGAGCTTAAGTATGTCAAATTTCATAGTGTATCTTAAAATGAAAAGTAAGCAGCAGAGATAGGAACAGCATTCCAAGCTAGTCAGTCAGATGGAATTGATGCCATCAGTATATCAAGACTTCATTGTCTATAGTGGCATTTTATTCCTACTACTCCCTTTCACACTGTAAGTATTTGTGGTCATCAATGTGTAGTATAGTATATTTGACAATTCTAAGCTAGATTGCTTCTATAAAAGTACAAAATTAGAGCAGAAGCTACAGAGGAAATACTTGACCTCCTTATGATGTGATATCATAATTTTATATAATTGTATTCATTTCACTTACGTTTAATACTGCTTTTATTTTTACTAGTTCTGTCCTCTTTTGAAATAAATCCATTATTAAACAGTGAAATGGACAGCATTTTACAAATATCTCATTTAATTTGATGTTTTTGGTTTCTAGTTAATTACTACAAAGCTGGGAGTTTCCGGTCATGTGCACAGATTAATGGCTGGATCCATGGCAGGTAAGGGGAATGGGTATATTTTATTTCTGACAAATTAATTTTCTATTAAAATACTTAATTTGTTTAAGATAATATGTGTGACATTGATTAAGTAGCATACATTTATTATCTTTCCGTGCTCAGTAATACAAGAGATCATTAATATCCCAACTCAAAAAGAATATTTTACAGTAAGAGATGCTAAGGAATAGCTTAAACTTATGACTGTGAAAAACATACATTCTCCGTGACTTCTGGAATTCTGTTTTTTACTTCTGGAATTTTGTTTTGTTTTACTTCTGGAATTGTGTTTTTTTCCTTTCAAAAATGCATACTACTATATAATGAAAATAGTTTCACTCCCTAGAAGCAATCACTATTAGCAGTTTCTTATGTATATTTTTTTCGGATACAATTCTTTGGATTAGAACTTTGCTTGTACAGTTATCTCAAGATTCTTTTCTATATCACTACATAGATCTTTCTTGTTTTTTTAAAGAAATGTATTATATTCTAAGGTATGGGTGTACCATGATTTATTTAATCAATCCCCTGTTGATTGACATTTGGGATATTTTCAGTTTTTGTTCCACAAATAACATATTGTACTTGTGTAACTCTAACTGTAGAATAAATTTTGAGAAAGGAAATTACTTTATCTGTCAAAGACTATGTGTATTTAAATTTTGATAGACATTGCCAAACTGATCTCCATAATGTTTTCAATGACCTTTTCCCCTATGTACTATACCAACACTGGGTTTATCAAATTTTTAATATTTGGCAATTATGAGTAACGTTGATCAGCTTTTCAAATGTATATCGACCATTTGCATTTCTCTTAATTTTCACCCTGAGTTGTTTCTATTTCTTAAATATTCATTTTTATGAGTTTGGAAATTAGGACATAACTTTTTTCCTGTCATATATTGCTAATATTTTATTTCTCAGTTTTAGATTTGTCTTTTAACCTTATGTTTTAGAACGTGATATAGCAGTTTTACATAGCCAAGTGGGTTAGTCTTTTCTTCTGTGGCTTCAGAATTTTGTGTTGTGTTTAGAAATGCCTTCCCTGTTCTATGATAAAAACATTTAATCATTTTTTCTACTAAAACTTTTTTTATATTGATTTTTTTATGTTGGTCTTTTTTATATTTATTTATTTACTTTTTAAAGATTTCATTTTTACTCTTTCTCCCCAAAGCCCCCTGGTACATAGTTGTATATTCTTAGTTGTGGGTCCTTCTAGTTGTGGCATGTGGGACGCTGCGTCAGCATGGCTTGATGAGCAGTGCCATGTCCGCACCCAGGATCCGAACCAGCGAAACCCTGGGCCACTGAAGCAGAGCATGCGAACCTATCCACTGGCCATGGGGCCGGCCCCTATATTTATTTTTATATAAGGAATGAAATGGGGATTGAATGAAATTTTTCTCCAAATGACTAGTTAGCTGTGCTAACATTTTTTACTCAATAATTTATCCTTTCCCTGATTTTAATCACCACCCCTATCATATACTAAATCTAGTGAATTTATTTAAGAAAAGAAGGATGTATACAGTGATATTTAGCAACAAACATGTTCATTTCACTTTTGTCTATTATACCAAAAGATGATTTAAGTATGTAGCAATAGAAGAGTGGTAAAAAAGAAAAATCCACGTATCAGAATTCTACACACCTATTAATATATTTTTTGTAGAATTGTATTTATTGACAAAGAATGATGTTTATATCATGAGTAGAAAGAAAGCAAGTTACAAAAGAGAATATTAAATATCATATTTTGGTTTTTAAAAAGTGAATGCATATGTAAATATTCATAGCAAAAAACATCTGCAAGGTTATAAACCAAAATGTTAACAGTGTTTATTTTTGCTAATGAAAATAAGACCATTGGAAGGTAATCTATCAAAATCTTAGTTGTTGGGGTTATCACAGGGTTTGTAGGATTTCAGTTGATTTTTTTGGCTCTTGGTTTAGCCATGGTATGACATAAGCCATGGTAATGTCAGGTTTCTGTAACTAGGATTCTGTATCATCCCTTGGTAGGTACTAGCAGTGGCAAAAAGAGACGTATCGTGTCCAGAGCATCTAGATTATTTGGCCTTTCTGAGCGAATGGGCCTCTGCTATTCAGTATGCACAATTAAGCATTCTAATAATTCTAAAGCCTTTGAGGTCTACGTGTGTGGTATGGTGGGGAGAGGAATAGGGACAGACGTTGAGCAAGTAGGCCCCAAAAGGCAACAAAAGCCTTTCAATAGATGTTGGAGACACTATGGCCATAGATAATCATCTTCCTGGTTGTCGAGACAACAGCATTGGTCTTGGATGACAATTCTCAGGGACCTTCCTGATACTACCTCAGACTCTGAGACCAATGACTCTTCAAGCCTTAGTTTGCCACCTAGATTTATAATGTCTAATCTGACCTACCTTACCCATGGTTTTGCCTTATCCAATGTTTATTTAGCTCTTCTTGACTTCTGGCTGGCTGACCCACATTCAATAAGTAGTCAAAATAACCAGGAATAATATTCAAAACGTTTAGTAACCCAACTGTAGAGGTACTAACAATTAGCACAGATTCTTAAAGCGTCCAATTAACTCTTTGATGGCTGGATCAGGAGATGGTATGTGGTGGTAATGGGGTAGAACTTCTGGTGTGGGGAGAGGCCACCAGAGCCATGGTGGGAGAGATCTTGGGAAGTTGGGGCAACAGCTATTGCCAACTGATATAGAAATATTTCAGTGTTTTACACTGGCATGATGGTGCTGATGAGTAACAGCTAACGTGTGTTTGCTTGCTGTGTGCCATTCACAGACCTGAACACTTGACTTGTAATCTTTGGGTACTTGACGTGTAGTCCACAGAACAGTACTGTGAGGAAAGTGCTATAATTTTCTTCATTTTACAGAAGAGAAATGTTAGTAAGTTTCCAAATCTTGAAATTTATGATTTCTGACATCACTTTTTAATTTTCTGTCTCTTAAATTTAACTTTACCAGTGACTGTCAAAATTCTACAAGATGCAATAGGATCATGAGTATGAATTAAATCCTGAGGACTTTGTATTATTTCTTTTTCATGGCACTTGATTATTGAATAGCATGTTCATTCAATGGTGTTTCTAGTTTTATTTTTCTGAAATGAAAGACACGTTAATATCAAAGTTTCGGTATGTATTAGAAAACAGTAGTAAACAAGAGGAATTTCAAGGATACATTTTAATTTTTAAAGAAAAAGGTTTTTTTTAAAGTCTAGCTATCATAGATAAGACTAGTGCTTCCATTATCCAATATTTTTATTTTTATTACCGTGTTTAATTACAACTTGCATTTTGTTTCTGTGATTTTAAACAGTTGAAATGAATGTTCTGGTTAATTTTATTTATATCTGTTATCTTTGCTCCTGTACCTTTGGTGGCCTTTGAATGTAAATTTGGAAATTTTATATTTGCCAAAATAAAAAATGGTATGTTTCTTATGATCATTTCAACAGCACTTATTTTAAAGCTTTTTGAGCTTCAACCTTTTCCCTTATCCTACAGCTACAATCCAGTACATGTTGAATCTCAGCCAGAAAAAAGAAAAGCTAGACTGAGAATCAAGGTTTTTATATTTAAGGAAGGTCATCGCCTTCTTTCCTTCTGAACATTTCAGTTGTTTGAAATCAGTCTTGCTCTGCCAGTTCCTATGGAACTACGAGTGACAGGATGAAGAGAAGAGAAAAAAGAAGGAAGTTGTTAGAAACTAGAAATGATGAGCTGAGTTCTGCCTGCTGCCCTCTTTGGTCTACTTCAGTTTGGTGTTTTGGCTCAAAGCTGGGAGGTCAAATGGACAGAATATTTCCTGGGATCCTGGCTGGCCTCCATTATATACTTGTCCTTTAACCATGGGCAGATCATCCAAGCTCTCCATAATTCATTTATCCATTTGTTAAAGTGGAGCTTATGGTTGCCCAACTCCCTCTTTCTCTGAGTTGTTCTGAGGGTCTGAGTAAAGAATTGCTATGAAAACATTCTGAAAGATCTGAGGCCCTCCATAAATACAAGGGAATGTTATTAAACCTTCCATGCCATTGACTTGTTACATGCTCTTGAGCCAGCCACCTAAATTCCTTATTCTTTTTTTTGTCTCATTTGTAACACAGGGAAAATTTTAGATGTAAATAGAGGTGATATTCAAAATATTTAACAACCAGTATAGCATGGGCAGCAACCAATCAGAGCAGAGGCTGGACATCAGCAGCTAGAATGACAGTGATTATTAGAACAGGTTGCATACTGTTGTTTTGAGAATGTCAAAGAGATTTGGAGGTACCTTTCCCAGAAACTTTTATATTTAAAAGGGAATCCTATCCCTCTTGAACCCTCATCCAGAATTCAGAAGCAACAAGCTTCCTATATATTTGGAGAAATTGCTCTTCTGAGCTGGTAGACCAACTCTTGAATTTTTTTTATTGGAACTTCCTTTAGTTAATAGATTTGAGGCCTGATTTGTGTGTGCATCAGGTAGGGGGTGGGCGTGGTGTTCAGACCTCTGCTCTCTAGCCCTTTGGCTCTGACTTACATCATGTAGTATCTGAGACCTCTGATTTCCACATGAGACTACTGTACAAAAGGCATCCACAGTCACACAGAGTTATTCGTTTGGGTAATAATGAGTGCAAATGTGGCTCCTGAATGTCATCATTGAGTTCTCCCTCCCTAGAATATTCTCTAAGAGCATAATTTTAGTTACTGTACTCAACAGAGGTTGCACACAGCTATAGACAGGTGAATTTTAGTTATTTATGACTGATATTTAATCATCAGGCTTTAAGTGGTGATGTGCTCCTGAAGGATCGGATGTAGTAGAATTGAACTCCCTTGGACATCTACTCTAGATCAATTTTCTTAGCTTTGTGGCTTAGCTTTTATATCTGTGATGCATGGAGCCCTTCCTTTGTCTAAAGTGTGTACTTAGAATCCATGTATTTTTGGTTGAACTTCAATCTCTTTGGATGTATTCATAAATTCTGGATGCTGCTCCCGCTGTGGTAGCCTCAGATAGGGGAGGATGGTGGTAAGTTGGGAGGGAAGTAATCTCTGAAAACTCAAATCTACCTCCATATTCATTGAGAAGTTGAAGAGGAAGGAGATTGATTAAGGTTGAGATCCTCCTCTACTCCAACCCTGTATTACACAATTTCTGTTCACTCCTCTCTTCCCTCTATTGCCTCTTCCTTGTGATGTTAGTTCCGTTGTTAAGAAGTTCTTTATGTGGTCCGGCCCAGTGGCGCAGCGGTTAAGTTCGCACATTCTGCTTCAACAGCCCGGGGTTCGCTAGTTTGGATCCCGGGTATGGACACGGCACCGCTTGACAAGCCTGCTGTGGTAGGCATCCCACATATAAAGTAGAGGAAGATGGGCATGGATGTTGCTCAGGGTCAGTCTTCCTCAGCAAAAAGAGGAGGATTGGCGGCAGATGTTAGCTCAGGACTAATCTTCCTCAAAAAAAAAGAAAAGTTCTTTATGCTTCTTGCTGTAGCAGAATTAAAAAACTGTATTTACCATATTTTCAGAATATGATCTTCAAAGTTTTAATGACCAAGGATTATCTGTCTTTGGTATCATGGTTAGAAATATGATTTGCAACCAGAGGTTTTTTTGCTTGTTTGTTTTTTGTTTAAGTAGACAGTGATTATGGAAAGTAATATTGAGTGCTTCTAAGCTTTCCAAATCAGCAAAATCTAATTGCTGATCAACGTATGTTCTTGGGTTACCACAATTCCTGGAATTCTACGCTATAGAGATAAGAAAAGCATGAGAATTTAGGGGAAAAGCAGTCTCAGTCAGTTTGGATTCATCATTAAGTCCTCAGTTTCTTGACTGAAGAGAGGAAAAGAGAAGTTTGCACGTACACAGAAATTGCAAGCACATCTCAGCTTGATTGAGTCTCGTTGCTTCCTGGGAGGTGAAAGCATTCTGATCTTTGTATTGGATTGTAGTTGTAAAATGAGGGAAGAGGAAAACTATCACCACCACTATTTGAGGTAAGTAGTTTCGGATTTTCCTTATTTGGACTTGGAGGGCTTTTTTTGGCCTTCCTGTAAAGCCATGCTAGGTAGAATAGTAAGGAGGAGATGTGTGAGTATAGAAAAAGGACTGAAATGGGAAACACTAGCTTTACGAATTGAAAATTCCAGTCACCCTCTACATGACTGATATATATGTCAGTCTGATTACTAGCAGTCAAACTGAATTTTCACTTTCCTCTGATTGTGCTTCTCTTTTTATTTGAATTCTTGAGGATTGATGTGCAGGGAAAAAGAGATTGGGAGTGGAGGAATTTTGGTGAAAAGAGGAGACAAATGATTTGGGTCTTACAGGAAAGGGTCAAAAAATGAAAAAAAATAGACTAGGAGAATAATAATAGCTGACACTTGGATATAATATTTATTATGTGTCAGAGATTATTCTCAGGATTTGCTTATATATTAACTCACTTAAACTTCATAAAACCCTAATTTGGGTAGCTACTTATTATGACATCCATTTTATAGATAGTGAAACTAAAAGCCAGGTTAAGTCATTTGCTCAAGGTCACACAGCTAGTTAGTGGTAGAGCCTGATTTGAATTCAAACAGGCTCACTCTAGAGTCCATACTCTTAACCTTTTTTGACCATTTGACCAATTTTGACCATAAGTCAGAAGTAAATAGCTGAAAAATAAAAAATAAATTAGCTGAAATGAGAAAACCAAGAAAATAATGCTAGTGCTGGATTACTTGGCAGGTAGACTATGCACATGCTTAGGTCCCCAGCAAAGTAGGGACATTTGGTATTTTTAAAAAGCATTGACATAGTCATTGTGAGGAAAATCAGAACGTAGTTAGATATCCTCAAACTTACTTTATAGTGTAGTATTGTTTTTAGCTTGAACAATGCAAGACATTATAAACTTTTCTGCATTTAGAGTTTCTACAAGTTTAAATCCAGCCCTGTAGAGGGCTTCATAATTTTATACTTAGAGTGAAGGGTAAAATATGATTATCAGAAAAATATTTCTTACTTCTCCCTCTTTCCAAAGATAAATAAACATTTAAAATCATTAAGTAGTTTTCAAGATTTATCAGAGGGCAAAATTATTAAGAATCCTCTCCTTACATTCCAATGTTTAAAATTACATTTAAATCATTAAGTTGCTTTTAGGAATATTGAATAACAACCGAAAAACAACAACTTGGTAATTTTTTTTTTTTTTTTTAAAGATTTTATTTTTTCCTTTTTCTCCCCAAAGCCCCCCGGTACATAGTTGTATATTCTTTGTTGTGGGTCCTTCTAGTTGTGGCATGTGGGACGCTGCCTCAGCGTGGTCTGATGAGCAGTGCCATGTCCACGCCCAGGATTCGAACCAACGAAACACTGGGCCGCCTGCAGCGGAGTGCGCAAACTTAACCGCTCAGCCACGGGGCCAGCCCCAGCACCTTGGTAATTTTTACATCCTTGTTAAAAGATTTTGTTTTTATTTAGGAAGATTTGGTTGATTGCTCAAATTTAAAAGAAATATACCGTGAGGCTGGCCTGGTGGTGTAGTGGTTAAGTCTGCATGCTCTGCTTTGGTGGCCCAGGGTTCATGGGTTCAGATCCTGGGCTCAGACCTACACACCACTTGTCAAGCCACGTTCTGGTGGTGTCCCACCTACAAAAGAGAGGAAGATTGGCACAGATGTTAGCTCAGGGACGATTTTCCTCAAGCAAAAAGGGGAAGACTGGCAACATATGTTAGCTCTGGGCCAATCTTCCTCACCAAAACAAAACAAACAAACAAAAAAGAAATATACTATATAAAAATATGGTGAAATGAACTGGCTTAAAATTTGCAAAAGTAGATCATGAGTTTAGCATTCCAGTAATCATTGGCGTTATTTTTACCATTCTCTGATGTACAATTAGATTATTCCAATTCCTCAGCCTGACTCATGGTCTTGCAACTTTTAAGGTATGCCTCTTTTACCTTATACAAATTTCTGGATGTACTCACTTTCCACCAATGTATCATTTTGACCTCTGTTAATTCACGGTTATTTCCTGTTAAGCCACTTGAAGCCAGTAAGAAGACAATGAGAAGGATAGGAGCGTGTGAGAAGGAGAGAAGAAATAAATGGGATCAGAGAGAGCAAATAGGAGAGGCAAAACCAAATTGATTAAGATTAGAGAATAGAAAAAAAATATAGGAGTTGTAAAAATGTACAGATGTTTTAAAAATAAGATGGATAATGACGACTTGGGAAAATCCTAGCAAAATCTGATGTTAAACAAAATTGTGTTGGCATGATCCAGCCTTAAAATGGTCAGCCTTTGGATTCTCTTCTATATTTGTTAAACTTTTTAATATGAAGCATTCCAATAAAGATGGAACTTACTTATAGGTAGTCTCTCCTAATTGTATTTTCTAAAATTTTCCCTTGCAAAATCTTCAGCTGCTGCAAAAAATTAAGCCAACCTATAAAATATGTAGTTTTATAAATATCTGGATAATAAGGTATTTGCTATGATTTAAATGTAATGTTATTGCCAAACCTTGTTTCAGGAATACCACGTTTGTACTACATTAGTTTAGATTCAGCTTAAAATAAGCCATTTAGAAAAGTCACTGCCTTGACTTCCAGACATGGCTGGTTTGAATACCAACAGGTAGAAAATAAATATGTTAGGGCCGGCCCCGTGGCCAAGTGGTTAAGTTCGCACACTCTTGCTTCAGCGGCCCAGGGTTTTGCCAGTTCGGATCCTGGGCGTGGACATGGAACCACTCGTCAAGCCATGCTGAGGTGGCATCCCACGTGCCACAACTAGAAGGACTCACAACTAAAAATATACAACTATGTACTGGGGGGCTTTGGGGAGACAAAGGAAAAGTAAAATCTTTAACGAAAATAAATATATTAAATAGTCTGAAAATGAATAGATTGAAAACAAATAGCTCAGATGAACAGCTCACAATCAAATTGGCTGAAATGGGGAATTGACACTTCCAGTCACTGGACTGATGGAATTTCTGAACTAAAAATTTAAGTTTAGAAAGTACTAAGCAAATATTTATCAAGGAAGCAAAATTACAGGAAAGGCAATGTATGTCATGATATGAGCCAGAACACAGATTCAAATCCTACTCTAAGATACAGAAACTATATGAGTTTGGTCAAGTTACTTAACTCCTTTAAGCCTAATTTTCTAATTTGGGAAACAGGACTAATAATGTCCACCTTGTGGGATTGGTGGTGGTGTTTGGCATGTGAGGATCAGAGGTCGTGTTTGTAAAGTGCCTGGTTTGGTGTGTTTGGCATATAGTAGATAGTCTTTATTGCTGTATGCAAACTGAAAAAAAGAAAGTTTAAAATATCACTTACAGCTAAACCACAGGTAAGCCAATCATATATCAGTCTTTCTTCCATGAGTCTAACCTGTTCTGACCACTATTAGACTAATCTAGCTCCAAATTATTGCTTGTATTTAAAATTAAATTACATTACTTAACATATCATTCAAACAGACTTTCTGCTCATTGTCTGAAGGAACTGAGTTTTTGTCACTCAAGAGAGAACTAAGAGTTGCATGTTTTGCATATATTAGCTGTGTAGGTTTTTAGCTTAGAGATAATGTCATAATCACCCAGTTAGAGATGCCATGAAAGATACCTAGACCATATAGAAAGAACATTCTTTTGTAATTCATGTATAAGGAATGGCAAACTGATGTAGATCTTTTAGGAGAGCAGCAGGAACTCAGAGTTAGTATAGATTTAGGTCTGGGCTGATAAAAATGAAGGTAAAATTACAGTAGCATTTGCTGAGTAAATGTGGTAAGATATCTCAGGTCTATTAAATAAAATTAAACAAATACTTAAAAAATTTAAAACTAAAAAGTTAAATTAGGTCAAGAATATGGAAATCACTTTATTATTATTTTTTTGCTGAGGAAGATTCACCATGAGCTAATATCCATTGTCAATCTTCCTCTTTTTTCTTGACAAAGGTTCTTTCTGAGCTCACATCTGTGCCAATCTTCCTCTATTTTGTATGTGGGTCACCACCACAGCATGGCCACTGACAAACAGTGTAGGTCCTGTCCTAGGAAATGAACCCAGGCCGCCAAAGCGGAGTTTGCCAAACCTAACCAGTAGGCCGTGGGGACGGCCCCAAAGAAATCACTTTAAATTGCTGCTGTTACATGACTAGTTTGCTATTCTGAGTAAAAGTTCTGGCAAAAAAATTATATTTTCGTTTGGTAAGATGAATAAAAAGATGAAATTATCATGCTAAAAATATACTATTAAAAGTCCACAGGGGGCTGGCCCGATGGCGCTGTGGTTAAGTTCGTACATTCTGCTTCTTGGTGGCTCAGGGTTCGCCGGTTCAGATCCTGGGTATGGACATGGCACTCTTTGGCCTACCATGCTGTGGTAGGCGTCCCACGTATAAACTAGAGGAAGATGGGCACAATGTTAGCTCAGGGCCAGGCTTCCTCAGCACAAAAAAGAGGAGGACTGGCAGTAGTTAGCTCAGGGCTAATCTTCCTCAAAATAAATAAATAAATAAAAGTCCACATAGAGAAAGAAAGTCATGACAATACCTCAGGCTCTTCCTTTTCAACCTGAGCCCAGCAGAATTGTTCCTGTAAAGAATGGTGGCAGGACGAAAAGCTGTTCAGCCAGCCATAATGTAGAGACTAGAGAATATTCCATCAACATTCAAAAGTGTATTCATGGAGTGGGCTTCGAGAAGCGTGCCCCTCAGGTACTCAGAGAGATCCAGAAATCTGCCATGCAGGAGATGGGAGCTCCAAATATGCACATTGATACCAGGCTCAAAAAAACTCTGGGCCAAAGGAATAAGGAATGTTTCATACTGCGTCTGTGTGGTGGTGTCCAGGAAACGTAATGAGGATTCACCTAATGTACCAGATATGTAACCACTTTCAAAACTCTACAGAATGTGGATGAGAACTGACCACTGATTGTCAGGTTATAAAACTGCCAAAAAACAAAAAAGAAAGAAAGAAAGAAAGAAAAAAGTCACGTGAGAAGCAAGCTAGAATAATACAGAGAAAATGCTTTTTCCCCATCAAATGATCAAATGTTGGGAAAATTGTCTAATTGAATATTCTAATTGCCTAATAAGTATCTAATACATCTGAGAAGTCAGAGAAATTGGACTTTTATTCTAATGGATGACATTATAAATGGGCACAGTCCTCTGGAGAGCAATTTCTGTTGAAAACCTTATCCTTTGACCTAATGATTCTGTTTTCGGAATTTATCTGTAACAGAAATGATAAACAAAAATATTTAGTTATAAGGACATTCACCAAAGCACTATTTGCTATTACAATATCATATAACAAATAATGGAAACAACCTAAATGTCTAAGAAGATTGTTTTAAGTTACGATACATCCAGGTAATATTTTTCTCACATGGAAAGATGTTCACAGTATAATGAGGTATAAAAATTAACTATGAAATAGAATTACATTATAAAAAGTTTTAAATGTGTGTGTTTATGTTTGTGTAAATGCACATGTATAAAGAGTTTGGAATATATATTTAAGTGGTGATTTCTGAAGGATGAATATATATATATTTAATTTTTTTGATTGTCTATATTTTCTAATGTTTCTACACTGAAGATACATTTCCTTGGTACTTTATAAAAATAAAATTTTTTTTATTGAGTTGATAGGTTACAATCTTGTGAAATTTCAGTTGTACATTATTGTTTGTCAGTCGTGTTGCAGGTGTACCACTTCACCCTTTGTGCCTACCCTCCACCCCACCTTTCCCCTGGTAGCCACTAATCTGTTCTCTTTGTCTACATTTTTAAATTCCTCATATGAGTGGATTCATACAGAGATTGTTCTTCTCTACCTGGCTTATTTCACTTAATATAATTCCCTCAAGGTCCACCAATGTTGTTGCAAATGGGACGATTTTGTTCTGTTTTACAGCTGAGTAGTATTCCATTGTATATATATACCACATCTTCTTTATCCAATCATCTGTTGATGGGCACTTAGGTTGCTTCCATGTCTTGGCTATTGTAAATAATGCTGCAGTAAACATTGGGGTGCATAGGACTTATGGAATCGCTGACTTCAAGCTCTTTGGGTAGATACCCAGTAGTGGGATAGCTGGGTCGTATGGTAGTTTTATTTTTAATTTTTTGAGGAATCTCCATACTGTTTTCCACAGTGGCTACGCCAGTTTGCATTCCCACCAACAGTGTATGAGGGTTCCTTTTTCTCCACAGCCTCTCCAACATTTGTCACTCTTGGTTTTGGATATGTTTGCCATTCTAACAGGTGTAAGGTGATATCTTAGTGTAGTTTTGATTTGCATTTCCCTGATGATTAGTGATGATGAGCATCTTTTCATGTGTCTATTGGCCATCTGTATATCTTCTTTGGAGAAATGTCTGTTCATGTCCCCTGCCCATTTTGTGATTGGGTTGTTTGATTTTTTATTGTTGAATTGTGTGAGTTCTTTATATATTATGGAGATTAACCCTTTGTTGGATAAATAACTTGTAAATATTTTTTCCCAATTAGTGGGCTGTTTTTTTGTTTCAATCCTGTTTTCCCTTGCTTTGAAGAAGCTCTTTAGTCTGATGAAGTCCCATTTGTTTATTCTTTCTATTGTTTCCCTCATGTGAGGGGTTATGGTGGCCGAAAAGATTCTTTTGAAGCTGATGTCAAAGGGTGTACTGTCTATATTCTCTTCTAGAAGACTTATTGTTTCAGGCCTAATCTTTAGGTCTTTGATCCATTTTGAGTTTATTTTAGTGAATGGTGAAAAAGAATGGTCGATTTTCATTCTTTTACATGTGGCTGTCCAGTTTTCCCAGCACCATTTGTTGAAGAGACTTTCTTTCCTCCATTGTAGGCCCTCAGCTCCTTTGTCAAAGATTAGCTGTCCATAGATGTGTGGTTTTATTTCTGGGCTTTCAATTCTGTTCCATTAATCTGTGCATCTGTTTTTGTACCAGTACCGTGCTGTTTTGATTACTGTAGCTTTGTAATATGTTTTGAAGTCAGGGATTGTGATGTCTCCAGCTTTGTTCTTCTTTCTCAGGATTGCTTTAGCAATTCAGGGTCTTTTGTTGCCCCATATGAATTTTAGGATTCTTTGTTCAATTTCTGTAAAGAATGTCATTGGGATTCTGATTGGGATAGCGTTGAATCTGTAGATTGCTTTAGGTAGTATGGACTTTTTTTTTTTTTTTATTAATGTTATGATAGATTACAACCTTGTGAGATTTCAGTTGTACATTTTTGTTAGTCATGTTGTGGGTATACCACTTCCCCCTTTATGCCCTCCCCCTACCCCACCTTTTCCCTGGTAACCACCAATCAGATCTCCTTATCAATATACTAACTTCTACCTATGAGTGGAGTCATATAGAGTTCGTCTTTCTCTGACTGGCTTATTTCGCTTAACATAATACCCTCGAGGTCCATCCACGTTGCTGCGAATGGGCCAATTTTGTCTTTTTTTATGGCTGAGTAGTATTCCGTTGTGTATATATACCATATCTTCTTTATCCAATCATCAGTTTCTGGGCATGTAGGTTGGTTCCACGTCTTGGCTATTGTAAATAATGCTGCGATGAACATAGGGGTGCAAGGGACTCTTGGGATTTCTGATTTCAGGTTCTTAGGATAGATACCCAGTAATGGGATGGCTGGGTCATAGGGTATTTCTATTTTTAACTTTTTGAGAAATCTCCATACTGTTTTCCATAGTGGCTGTACCAGTTTGCATTCCCATCAACAGTGTATGAGGGTTCCTTTTTCTCCACAACCTCTCCAACATTTGTCGCTCTTGGTTTTGGATGTTTTTGCCAATCTAACGGGGGTAAGGTGATATCTTAGTGTAGTTTTGATTTGCATTTCCCTGATGATTAGCGATGATGAACATCTTTTCAGATGTCTATTGGCCATATTCATATCTTCTTTTGAGAAATGTCTGTTCATGTCCTCTGCCCATTTTTTGATCGGCTTGTTTGTTTTTTTGTTGTTAAGCAGTGTGAGTTCTTTGTATATTATAGAGATTAACCCTTTGTTGGATAAGTGGCTTGTAAATATTTTTTCCCAATTAGTGAGCTGTTTTTTTGCTTCAATCCTGTTTTCCCTTGCCTTAAAGAAGCTCTTTAGTCTGATGAAGTCCCATTTGTTTATTCTTTCTATTGTTTCCCCCAACTGAGGAGTTATAGTGTCAGAAAAGATTCTTTTGAAACTGATGTCAAAGAGTGTACTGCCTATATTCTCTTCCAGAAGACTTATTGTTTCAGGCCTAATCTTTAGGTCTTTGATCCATTTTGAGTTTATTTTGGTGTGTGGTGAAAAAGAATGGTCAATTTTCAATCTTTTGCATGTGGCTGTCCAGTTTTCCCAGCACCATTTGTTGAAGAGACTTTCTTTTCTCCATTGTAGGCCCTCTGCTCCTTTGTCGAAGATTAGCTGTCCATAGATGTGTGGTTTTATCTCTGGGCTTTCAATTCTGTTCCATTGATCTGTGGACCCGTTTTTGTACCAGTACCATGCTGTTTTGATCACTGTAGCTTTGTAGTATGTTTTGAAGTCAGGGATTGTGATGTCTCCAGCTTTGTTCTTCTTTCTCAGGATTGCTTTAGCAATTCAGGGTCTTTTGTTGCCCCATATGAATTTTAGGATTCTTTGTTCAATTTCTGTAAAGAATGACATTGGGATTCTGATTGGGATAGCGTTAAATCTGTAGATTGCTTTAGGTAGTATGGACATTTTAACTATGTTTATTCTTCCAATCCATGTGCATGGAATGTCTTTCCATCTCTTTATGTTGTCATCAATTTTTTTCAAGAAAGTCTTGTAGTTTTCGTTGTATAGGTCTTTCACTTCCTTGGTTAAATTTATCCCAAGGTATTTTATTCTTTTTGTTGCGATCGTGAATGGGATTGAGTTCTTGAGATCTTTTTCTGTTAGTTCATTGTTAGCGTATAGAAATACTACTGATTTATGTATGTTGATTTTATACCCTGCAACTTTGGTGTAGCTGTTGATTGTTTCTAATAGTTTTTCTATGGATTCTTTGGGGTTTTCTATATATAAGATCATGTCGTCTGCAAACAGCGAGAGTTTTACTTCTTCGTTGCCTATGTGGATTCCTTTTATTTCTTTTTCCTGCGGAATTGCTCTGGCCAACACCTCCAGTACTATGTTGAATAAGAGTGGCGAAAGTGGACACCCTTGTCTTGTTCCTCTTCTGAGAGGGATGGGTTTCAGTTTTTGTCTGTTGAGTATGAAGTTGGCTGTGGGTTTGTCGTATATGGCCTTTATTATGTTGAGGTGCTTTCCTTCTATACCTATTTTGTTGAGGGTTTCTATTATAAATGGATGTTGGATCTTGTCAAATGCTTTCTCTGCATCTATTGAGATGATCATGTGGTTTTTGTTTCTCATTTTGTTGATGTAGTGAATCATGTTGATTGACTTGCAGATGTTGAACCATCCCTGTGTCCCTGGTATAAATCCCACTTGATCGTGATGTATGATCCTTTTGATGAATTGCTGAATTCTGGTTGCCAAAATTTTGTTAAGAATTTTTGCATCTATGTTCATCAGCGATATTGGCCTGTAGTTCTCTTTTTTTGTGGTGTCCTTGTCAGGCTTTGGTATCAGCGTAATGTTGGCCTCGTAGAATGTGTTACGAAGTGTTCCATCCTCCCTAATTTTTTGGAATAGCTTGAAAAGGATAGGTATTAAATCTTCTCTGAAAGTTTGGTAGAATTCCCCAGGAAAGCCATCTGGTCCTGGGGTTTTATTCTTTGGGATGTCTTTGATGGCTGTTTCAATCTCTTTCCTTGTGATTGGTCTGTTCAAATTGTTTGCTTCTTCTTGAGTGAGCTTTGGGAGATTGTAGGAGTCCAAGAATTTATCCATTTCCTCTAGGTTATACATTTTGTTGGCATATAATTTTTCGTAGTATTCTCTCTTTTTTTTTTTAAAGATTTTATTTTTTTTCCTTTTTCTCCCCAAAGCCCCCCGGTACATAGTTGTATATTCTTCGTTGTGGGTCCTTCTAGTTGTGGCATGTGGGACGCTGCCTCAGCGTGGTTTGATGAGCAGTGCCATGTCCACGCCCAGGATTCGAACCAACGAAACACTGGGCCGCCTGCAGTGGAGCGCGCGAACTCAACCGCTCGGCCACGGGGCCAGCCCCTTTCGTAGTATTCTCTTATAATCCGTTTTATTTCTGCGGAGTCTGTTGTTATTTCTCCTCTTTCATTAACTTAGAAAATAACTCAGCTGGATACTTTATGAAATTTGAAAACATATATTGGTAAAAAATCTAGAACTTAATTCTAAATTTACCTATCAGGAGATTTTTATCCCTAAATAATGAATTGTTTCTATGACTTTGAACATTTATATTTTTATTATGTTTAGTCAATAACAAATTCACCTTAATTCTGAAAAGAAAATAATGATTGCTTTGAAGTTTTTTAAAAAAATGCCTTTATTTTTATAAGAATTCCTTAGGTAGATAAAGCATCTGTCCATTTCAGGACTAGAGAAAATAAGTAAAAAGTCAGATAGCTTGCCTAGTGCTATCGGGATAGTCCGTTTTCCCTTTCTGATATCTTACCTGGGAATAGACAGGTAATAGAATAGACAAAATACTCATGATCCACTTACACTGTACTAATTTGGTGCTAACAATAAAACTTCACAGTGGGAAGAACTTGAAAAGATTTTACAAACTGACCCTTTACTCACACGGTTATTTTTCAGCTGGTGATATTATATATAATTCTATCAGTAGTATTGCCTTTATTTCATTGGTTTTTCATCATTGCTATAATTTGAGAGCACTATTAATGATAGGAAAGATATATATATATATATATATATGTCAAAAAACTTCTTGCACATTTAAGTTTCTCCTTTCTTTTCAGGTATGACAGCAGTTATCTGCACTTACCCTCTTGACATGGTTAGAGTACGCCTAGCATTCCAGGTGAAAGGGGAACACACTTATACGGGAATTATTCATGCGTTCAAAACAATTTATGCAAAGGTATTTCATATTTACTGTTCTCATCTAACATGTCCTTTTATATTTAGGCAAATATTTTGAATATTATCTAAATAATTATTCTTTTATTTAAATTATTGATAATAATAATAATGAAAATATATCTGTGTTTCAGGGTGGGTCCAAGAATAATTTTTCCATTATAATGTATGTTTTTGTTCTTTGATATTTATCATAATGAGCACCATGCAGTCTCACTTCTAACTTTTCTTCACTCAAAAGGAAGGCGGTTTCCTTGGATTCTACAGAGGCCTGATGCCTACTATATTAGGAATGGCTCCATATGCAGGTATGTTTCAAATGTGGCAGAACCTGACTTTTTTATTTTCGTCTAAGAATGAGTTTTCAAGTTTAGCATTTTACAATTAGCCCCTAATCCGTCTAGAATTACTTTTTTCCTCCTCAAGGACAACCGTTTGACCCAGAGCCACTTATGAAGCAGTCCTGCCTTTCCCGGTGGTCTGCAGTGCTGCTTCTTAGAAAGCAGTGGAGTGTAGTTTTACAGTAAGTCCTTATATTTGGTAGGACAAGTCCCTGGACTTTATGCTTCTTTTTTTCAAGAATGTAAGGTCTATAGATATTTTGCTATCCCATGTACATTTTAGAATCAGCTTTTGATATTGTACAAAAATCTTTTTTGGGATTTTTTTTTTTTTTTTAAGATTTTATTTTTTCCTTTTTCTCCCCAAAGCCCCCCGGTACATAGTTGTGTATTCTTCGTTGTGGGTTCTTCTAGTTGTGGCATGTGGGACGCTGCCTCAGCGTGGTCTGATGAGCAGTGCCATGTCCGCGCCCAGGATTCGAACTGACGAAACACTGGGCCGCCTGCAGCGGAGCGCGCGAACTTAACCACTCGGCCACGGGGCCAGCCCCCTTTTTTGGGATTTTGAATGAAATTTCATACAGTTCTTGGACATGTTTGTTAGATATATTCATGTACACCTTATAAACTTTGCTGTGTCTTTTAGAAAATTAGATTTTCAGTTTATTGCTTGATTCAATTTTTATATGATCTTACAGTTAACTGTTATCCTACTTGTTGATTTTATAGCCAGCTATCGTGTTACTTATAGATGCTTTGGGTTTTCTGTGTAGGCAGTCACATCCTGTGCAAATAATATCATTTTTCTTACTTCCATTCTAATCCTTATTTCTTCATTTATTTGTGTTTATCTTGTCTTACTGTACTAGCTAAGGACCTCCATTGCAAAAGCGAATAGAAGTGATGATACCAGACATTTTGGCTCATTACTGATTTTAAAGGGAGTGTTTCTAATACTTCTTCATTTAGCATAATGTTTACTGTAATATATACCATTTATCAGGTTGAGGAAGTTTTGGTAAGAATTTTTTCTGAATTGGCGTTGAATTTTATCAACACTTTTTCCTGCATTTACAGGAGTAATCACATAGTTTTCTCCATTAATCTGTTAATTTAATGAATGACATCAATAAACGTTCTAATTTCAACCCAAATTGGTTATGATATAATGAATTTTTTTTTAACTGTTGCCAATCATTTTTTTTTTTTTCCCTGCTTTTTCTTCCCAAATCCCCCCAGGATATAGTTGTATATTTTAGTTGTGGGTCCTTCTAGTTGTGGCATGTGGGATGCTGCTTCAACATAGCCTGATGAGTGGTGCCATGTCTGCGCCCAGGATCCGAACTGGGGAAACCCTGGGCCTCCGAAGCGGAGCTCAAGAACTTAACCACTCGGCCGCGGGCTGGCTCCCTAATGATCTTTTTATATCCTATTGGATTCAATTTACGAATTACTTTTAGAAGTTTTACATCTATATTCATATGAAATTAGCTTGTCATTTTCTTTTCTTGTAATATCCTTGTGTAGTTTGGGTATCATGGTTATATAGATCTCATGGAATGAGTTGAAGAGTATGTCCTCATTTTCCATCCTCAGGAAGAACCTGTATAAGATGATAAGAATAATCTGTTTCTTGAAAGTTTTCATTGTGGGATTAATGGTTTAATTTCTTGAATGGTTGTAGGACCATTTAGTTTTTCTATCTTTTGAGTCATTTTTGGTAATTCATACCTTTCTTTACCATTTTGAGCTTGATTGTTTTGTGTTAGTTTTCAATTTTTTTGGCAAAAGGTTTTCCTTATTTCTTCACTTTTTTTTTTACATCTGCTCATCTATAGTCATATTCCCTTTTTCATTTTTATTTGTTTTATCAGTTATCAGATTTTGCAAAGAATTAATTTTTGCTTTCTTCCTCTTATCTAATCTACCTTTATTTC
The DNA here is from genome assembly GCF_021613505.1 of Equus quagga. Lineage (NCBI taxonomy): Eukaryota > Metazoa > Chordata > Mammalia > Perissodactyla > Equidae > Equus > Equus quagga. The sequence continues at coordinate 128,355,542 of NC_060268.1, forward strand.
CCATTTCATTGATCTTTTTTCGTGTCTTACTTATCGCCTTCCTTCTCTGGGTTTATTCTTCAATTGGTTGCTTACCTCAGTAGTTTTCAACCTTTGGGTTTTTTTTTTCCCTAATATAAGCATTTTTTTCTAAATACTGCCTTAACTGCATCCCATGAGTTTATGCATTTGTTTGTTTTTCCTTAAAATTTGGAAATTTTCAAATATATCCAAAAGTAGACAATAGTATAATGAACCACCATGTATCTATCACCTAGCTTCAACAGTGGTCAACTCATGACCAATCTCGTTTCATTTATACCCCTAATTACTCCCTCCACCCTCATCTCAAATTGTTTTAAAGCAAATCTACTTTATTATTTCATCTATAATATTTCAATATTCAGCTCTCTATGCTTATTTTTTAAAGCATAACCAATATCATTATGAAACTTTCTTAATATCATCTGGTATGTTGTCATTGTTCAGATTCCTTCCCATTCATAATTATGTTTTGGCCAGATTCCAGTTAATATTTGACTAGTATGTCTTTTTTTAAATTTTACTTTTCCATGTCTTTATGTTTTTTCTGTTGTAATCATCATATCGTTGGATATTTTTTAATCCAGTCTGTAAAATCTTTTAATTGCCAATTAGCCCACTTAGCGGTTATTGTGATTATTGATTTATTTGGAGTTGTTTGTGTACCTTGCTATTTGATTTCCACTTGTTGCTTTTTTTTTAGTATTTCTTTTTATTCCTTTCTTATCTTGTTTGCGTATTCTGAATCCTTACTGCCCCCTCTTTTATAAATAGATAAATTTATTTGCCTCCTCCTATGCTTGGTAGTCTTTAATTATGAGTTTATTACTTGATCTTAATCTCTGAGTTTCAGACCCAGTGATTCCATTTTCTGTAGGTCCAGTGGTCAGATCCATCTCAATGGCTCTGCTGCTATTGGCATCAATATGTAGAGTCACTCCTCCTCTCTCATGGGCCCAAACTCCCGTGGGGACTCCAGCTATATTTTTGGGAGGTGGTAGTGCTGGGGATTCTTGGAGACCTCATCTTTTTGCAAGCCCAGCAATGGATATAGTTGTTCTGCAGTGACAGAGTCCCTCAGAATACCTAGACTGTCGTTATGCTAGAAGCAGAATTCTTTAATCTTTTGCTATATCTTCATCTCTTTCTAATGTTTTTGGTTTTAGTTTTCAGTTTTTAAAATATATTTTTACATAGTTACAGTATATATATAATTTTTTCTTAATTTTTCCCCATTTCCCAAATATTTTTCATATTTTTGAATACTCTTCACAAACATCATTTTTAAAAATTGTGTCATATTTCACTGAAGATCATTCCACCTCATTTAGGTATTTCTGTTTTTTTCCCTACTTATGTTTAATTTGCTATGAATTTTCTTGTCATGAGCATTTTCTGTATTTAAGATGAAGTCTTCGGAATAGATTTCCCAAATATAAAAGTATATGAATAGTCTAAAATTGTGTATCATCATTTCAAAATACTATAAATTATAAAAATTTTGTGTAAAGAATAAATGCATACATTAAGGTATTATCATAGACTGAATTTTTGTTAGTGCTTATTTGCTCTTAAGCATCAAGTATCTTTTTAAATACGTTTTTAAAATTTAGTGGAGGGGCCAGCCTGGTGGCACAGTAGTTAAGTTTACACGTTCCACCTTGGTGGCCCAGGGTTCACTGGTTCGGATCCTGAGTGCGGACATGGCACCACTTGACAAGCCATGCTGTGGCAGGCGTCCCACGTATAAAGTAGAGGAAGATGGGCATGGATGTTAGCTTAGGACCAGTCTTCCTCAGCAAACAGAGGAAGATTGGCAGCAGATGTTAGCTCAAGGCTAATCTTCCTCAAAAGAAAAAAAAATTTAGTGGATATCAAGATATCTTGAGTAATGCTTTGTTGATAGGAATGCTCGAATTCTATTCTTTTTTTTTAAAGATTGGCACCTGAGCTAACATCTGTTGCCAATTTTCCTTTTTTTTTTTCTTTTTAAATTCTTCTCCCCAAAGCCCCCCAGTACATAGTTGTATATTCTAGTTGTAGATCCTTCTAGTTCTGCTATGTGGGAAACCACCTCAGCATGGCTTGAAGAGCGGTGCCATGTCTGTGCCCAGGATCTGAACTGGCAAAACCCTGTGCCACCGAATCAGAGCACACGAACTTAACCACTTGGCCATGGGGCCGGCCCCCTTGAATTCTATTCTTGATTTTACTAATGTATGACTTTAACGAGTCTGTTATAAAATCATGTAAATGTTCAGCAAGCACCAACTGAATATTATCAATAACTTAATATAATATTTATTAGATTCCATTTGTCTTATGAGCTAATATGAACACTTTCCTCATGGATATAACTCTTCCTTGAAGAAAAATTAGACACTAAGTTAAAATAACAATGCTTTGTCACATCTGAATTTTTTGCTCCTATCTTACATTATTGCCATCATCATTATTGTAAATATAAGTTGTCATATTTACTTATAATTATTAATCATGAATTTAGCTTTTACTCATGTGAAACCTTGCAAAACCATTTAATTCTATTCGTATATAATGTGACATTATACTCAACTACTGCCTTTATTCAGTGAACTGATGTATATATTAGTGTGTGAAAACCAATGCTATAATTTTTATAGGTGGTAATTTTGTCATCTTTGTGTTACTTATAAACATTAATTAAATCTTTTTATCTTAGATTAAGACAAGCATCAGAAGTTAGGAAATGCATAGTTAGTTCCTTGAGTTAATTGGTTCTTATGTAAGAAATGGTGTCTTTTCACAGCTTGTGTTCCTTTAAGCATGGTGGTGAATTTATATTTTGTTTTTCAGGTGTTTCATTTTTTACTTTTGGTACCTTAAAGAGTGTTGGGCTTTCCTATGCTCCTACCCTCCTTGGCAGACCTTCATCAGACAATCCTAATGTCTTAGTTTTGAAAACTCACATAAACTTACTTTGTGGTGGTGTTGCTGGAGCAATAGCACAGACAATATCGTAAGTTTCTTCATCAACTTAATTCAATCAAATTACATTTACCCAATCCTGGTTTTCAGCATTGGTTACTTATTTTATTTTTTCTAATAGATTATTAAAATACAGGATCCCTTGCAAGATATAAGTATTAATATATTTTTTCAGATGTGCCTGCACTTTAAGCATATAATAAATAATTACATACCAAATTGACCAAATTAGTTTGAACTTACCCAATTTCCTGTGGATTCATTTAAAAGAAAGGAAAAAAGAAAGCTAGAAAGGAACACTAAGTATAGTCTTCATATTTTCTCATGAGTTTGCCTGTATGAAGTTTCTGAAATTGGAGCCATTTATCTTATGTGTGTGTGTGTGTAGGTACAGCTTCTCTTGCTCTAAATCTTGGAGGCCTACTTTGTGCCAGACAGTCTATTAGACATTGGGAGGTTCACTGAAGGAAAAGCAAAGTTATTGCCTCAAAAAGCCTATACTAAGACTAATTAAGACAGTTAGCAATACAATGGAGTTTTATATTAATATAAACTGTAGTGGGAACACAGATAAAGATATTACTATAGTGTAATTAGAAAGGCAGCTTAGGGAATTTCTCTAGACCAAGAGAGATTGAGTAGATGAGATAAAAAGAGGCTGGAATACTAAGAAGCAGGAACTTTTCAGGAACAGGAAGAAGAAAAGCTTTCTGTGACTGAAAAGTATCCTGAAAAACAGGAAGATAACAGGGAGTAGTAGTGTCACAAAGACTCAACAAAGAGTATCCAATGGAAAAAGAAAAGTCAAAAGTAAGATAAGTACTGAAAATAATAAGTACTGAAAAATAAGGTGTTCACTGGATTTTACAATTAATAGTTACCTTTGTGAAAGCAGATTCAGTGTACTTGCGTGTGGGAGCAGATCATACTAGATTGAAGGTAAAGAAGAAAAGGTGTGTGATGGACTTTGGAAACCTGGCTGTGGAAACTTGTTCATTTGCAGAGACATGATCACCTCTAGCTATTCTGATTCTCTTCTTGGTTTTATTGCCCCTTTTCTTTATTATTCCTTTCCAACTTAGATCCCTAGAATCTGTCTTCTCTCTCCCACTTCTCTTCTTAAACTGTATTCTACACCTACTGACTCTTAACAGATCCAGTGGCTCCTTCTCAGTTCTTTTACCCTCCTTCCAATTGTTCTAATTCCTTGGTTTTTGTAATAGTGCCCTTTCTTGGTGATCATCCTCCCCAGTATCAGTATCTCGCTGATTCATGTCCTCCTCCTACCTATCTGTGCTGATTTTTAAGGCCTAGCTAGACTTCAGTGCTCTGCTCTTCCCATAAATGTCTAGAATAACTCATTTATCTTTATGGTTTCAACGGTCACCTTTGTACAGATAACCAATTCTATTTAAATCTCCATTACTGACGCCATTACTTCTCTAGCAAGCTCTTGGATCTTTCTACTTGGACTTCTGCCATTAGTGTAAACTCCATAATTTATATATTACTTGCTTGTCTTCCTCTTCATGACAATCCTCAGTTCCCAACTTTCCTATTTGTTATTGATAACCGTTAATTTTCTAGTCTTGATAATGCCTTGAAATCACTTTTCAGATTGTACATATTCAAACAGTCACTAAGTCTTGTCATTTTTTACTTGAGAACTTTGCCTAGAATGCTATTTTATTTCTTTTCTATTGTTATTTCCCTGGTTCTAATCCTTGTACCTTGTCTTCTTACATTCTCTCTATTAATCAATTCCTTCTATTCACATAGATCTTTTCCAGCTTGGCAGCTGAATCCTTCAAGTTGAGGTTTTGGTCCCTTTATCTCCATAAAGTTTTTTCTTCTCTCTACTCCTTGTTAAAAAATAATTCCTAGAGATGCTATTGAGATGCGTAGGGGGCTTCATCTATTGGTAATGTTATTTCTTACACTGTCTGGTTGTATATGGGTATTTTTTTATTATAACTATTTCATAGTAAATTTAAATCAATATAAAAGTACATAATTATTTTTGTCATATATCACTTATTTATATATTATGTACCATGGAGAGCTTTGAATACGAAAGCAGAAAGCAGCTTTTTGACACTGGAGAATGTCTCTAAGACTCAGTTTTCTTATCTGAATGTTGGGATGACAGTACCTACTTCATGCAATTTTTGTAAAGATGGAATGAGATAATATACATAAATTGTTTAGCACAGCACCTGACATAAGTAGTCAATATTAGCAAATAAAACTAATTTTAAAAAATCACCTGGGATCTCACTCCCAAAAGAGATTACTTTTGTATATTTCATTTCAGGCAATCTTCTTTTGCTTTTTTAAAAGTTTTATTGGGGTGTAATTGACATACAACATATTTCTTGTTTCTGGTGTTCAACGTAATGATTTGATATTTGTATATATTGCGAAATGATCACCACATTAAGTCCAGCTAACATCCATTGCCATACATAGTTAGAGAATCAGGCAATCTTTTTACATAGAATGTTCTCTGTCCTCTAAGTGCAGTTTTCTGTATTGTTAATTTTCGCCCTTAAAGAAAAGTTTTTGTTGGTCTACTGTGTACAGGGGGACTTACTGAATATCACTCTTAGGGTAGTGGTTCTTCAATGGGGTAATTGTGCCTCCAGTGGACATTTATTAGTGTCTGGAGACATTTTTGGTTATCCCAACTCGGGGTATGTTACTGGTATCTAGTGGATGGAGACCAGGGCTGCACCTAAATATCCTACAATGCACAGGACAGCCCCTCACAACTAAGAATTATCCAACCCAAAATGTCAATAGTGCCCAAGTTGAGAAACCCTGTGTTAGGGTTACAACAATGAAAAGCACTCAGTTTATTTCTTCAGGAAGTGCCATTTAATTTGGCCTTGAGGAGTGACTAGAACTTGATATTGCACCCAATGGGAGAGAAGAATCATCTAATTTGAGGGAACTACATAAGCAAAGGCAAAGAGATCACTGTATTTTTATTTGATTGTATTCATGTGCCTATATCCTGAACTCCCAGATTAGACAAAACAATAAGAGAATAGGAACACATTATTTCCTAGCATATGTAGGGCTTTGTATTCAATAATTGTTGAGTTGAAAACTAAAAATCATTTTTAAGTCCTCTTGCCTTTTTCTTCTTTTAGCTACCCATTTGATGTAACTCGTCGGCGAATGCAATTAGGAACTGTTCTTCCAGAATTTGAAAAGTGCCTGTAAGTTCTCCATTTGTTACTGTTCATTTTCTTTAGAAATGTAATATTTAAGTAGGGAGATAGGACTGTGGTCTCACTAGTAGTCAAGACCTTCCATTTTTTCTCCTATAGTATATTTTGGTAACTTTATAAGATTTTAATCATGTCCCAATCCTATTAAAAACTTCACTTTAGAGCAGCTCTGTTAAATATAATATGAGCCACATATGTAATTTAAAACTTTCCGGTGGCCACATTTAAAAAAGTATAAAAAGAAACAGATGAAATTGTTTAAAAATATTTTTGTTTAACCTAACGTATCTAAAATATTATCATTTCAGTATTTTGCATCCTTCTTTTTATATTAAGCGTTTGAAATCCAGGGTGTATCTTACACTTCCAGCACATCTCAATTTGGACTAGCCACATTTCAAGTGCTCAGTAGCTACCCATCGTTACACAGTACAACTCTAGAGTTTTCTAATCTAAAGAGATTTAGAATCATTCTGTTTGATTGGTGATGTGTTGTCCCTCAAGGGAAGAGCAGAACATTTGTTCAGGATCTTGAATTGCCTTTGTTTACCCAAAAGTTTTTGAAGATTTCAGTCCGGATTGCCTAATGAAAGGGAAAAGCACAGCCCAAAATATTGATTTGAGAGGAAAGAACACTCTTTGAAATAGGAAAGTATTACTGAAATCTGAAAGATAGTCCTTTAGGTATCAGTTCTATAATCATTTGCTAGTTGCGTGTAGTATAGAACTTGAGCTGAAATGAAAAGTTAAAGAGCAACTGCTCATGCATCCTTTCAAAAGGTTACGTCGATAGTTGAACTATTATGAAATAGTATTGCCAATAAATGTCAGAGGCATAGTACAAACAAAATATCTTGTATTAATGAGCCCCACAAATCTGTGCATAATGCTTGTACTTGTTTGGAATGAATTGCTCTTTCATTGAATTTTTAGCGTGTTTTAATACTTGCCTTCCAAAAGCTACTAAAGATAGCATTTTGGTTTCTTTTAAAAATTGTACTATCGATCTTGAAATTGTCTCTTCACGAGTGGGCATAAGGGTGTCATCATTTAACCGTTGTCTTTCAGTACTATGCGGGAGACTATGAAGTATGTCTATGGACACCATGGAATTCGAAAAGGATTATATCGTGGTTTATCTCTTAATTACATTCGCTGCATTCCCTCTCAAGCAGTGGCTTTCACAACGTATGAACTTATGAAGCAGTTTTTTCACCTCAACTAAAAAAAATCATGATTTCGTTTCTTTAATAAACTCTCAGAGGAAGAAATAAAATATTACTTTAATTTTGAGGAGAACTTTACTTGAAGGGGGATATTTACCCTGTCACAGGAACCACTGGTATTTTAGTACTTGATTTTTTTATTCATCACAAATCAAAAGTGCTTACTATCCTTTTTGATGCCAAAAGTTATACCTTAGAACATTGAAAGAAATTCCTAAGCTGATGCTGGCTAATCAGTTAGGTTATTTGAAACCATTTTAAAGAGTTATTTGGAAGTAGAACTGACTTAAAATGGGATTCAGGAGGTTTCCATTAGCTTTATCATGCTGTTCCAAGCTTTTAATTGTAATCATTATTTTCAAAGACTCTAACATTGCTTATTATTATTGTTGTTATAAACAAGTTTGGTTATATTGCAGCAGAATGATGAGAACTGAATTTTTAAGTTATATCAAATGTAGCTTAGAAGCCAGCAATGAAGTATTGTTTTTATCTCTTTTCTTGTAATTCTGCTCCACTGGATAAAAGGACAAACACTTTTTCTCTTCATTTGTTAATAAAATAAATGTTGTATTTAAAAAGTAGCCACGTAGAGACTCAACAATAAATGGAGAATTTTCGGGTATTGCTCAAATGTTATTACCAGGTACTATAAGTGATTTAAATGTGTTTTTAAAAGTCAATGTATTTCCCAAAGGCAGTAATAATAAATACTGAATATCTTTGCTCTTAAAACATATTAGCATTATAGACTTGTTTTTGTTAGATGATTTGGTGTATACTAGAAGATTTATTTAAGTGGACCATCGAATATCCATTAATATAGATGTGAATGTTACAGGATGTTTCTAAGGTATTATGATACATCAACTAGTTCTTCCATGTAAAATAATTTTAGTGCAATATAAACTTAAGTAGAAATGTAAAACATGGTTTGAATTGCTCTCCTTTATATTAAAATGGTTTAAAATATAAGAATTCCATTTATTGTGTTTAGAGTACTTTTTATGTTTTATTTTAAGCATGACAGAAATGAGAGAACAGTTATAGTTCTGTCCTCAGTAATAGTGGTTTGTAGAATTGATATTATTTTTAAGACATTAGAAAACTAAGTTTAAAGTGTTATTTCTGCTTCAATTTTTATTTTTTTGCATAAAAGATTTCTTGTCATACCTTGGTAAAAATGAGATGAACTGGTTTCATTTTCAAAGTTTTTATTTTAAAATAAATATGTATCTTTGTATGATTTATAAGTGTACCTTCAGGTAGAAATACATGTGTTCCTAAAACTATTTTGTATATTTTTATTTCTGGGCTATACTGTAGCTAATTATTGTTATCAAATCTCAAGATAATTTAAATGTATAAAATAAGTATCTCAGTTATGTTATCAATAAAAGAGGATTGTGAATATTTTTTTAAATAAAAATTTGCATTCTATGTCTGCTATAGAATACATAGGATATTAAAAATAAATTTTATTTATATTTCAACAATTTTTTCTCTTTTAACTATTTATGTTATTGAAGCACAAATGTTAAACATAAGTGTCAGAATGGAAGAATATTTAAAACAATGACTGGATTTATATCTGATTTATTTCAGATTGCTAACCCAAAGTGCATCTTACCAGTTTGTCTTCCATTTGAAGACTGACTATTGCTGTTTTGATCTCCATTGTTCCTCCTTTCTTGCCTTTCCGTGGGGGCAGTCCTCTGATCTATACAATGGGACAGTGGTCTGGTCTAGGGATTGATAAGTGAGATACCACTCCGAGCTCTCAATGGTTGCCTGTTGGAGGTGGAAAGGTTAGTGGGTATATATAGTAATATCTTACTCCATTCTCCCCCAGAGTACTCAACATCCATTTATTCAGTGCCCACTGTGTGCAAGGTATTGTATCAACATTATGGGGGGTTACCTTGGGAGGTCTGTTAGCTGTACTTACAGTCTGATTTGGATGCCCAATTGCATCTAACACCAGATATTTCTCTAATAGAGTATGCACCACACTTTATGGTAACTGTCTGTTTATCTATGTCCCCTAATTGGTTCTCTCAAGGGCAGAGCCATGCCTTCATCCCCTATAAGGAGCACAGAGTGTGACACCACAATAGGTGCTCAGTGATGTTTACTAAGGGGAATAAGGAATATTCTCGTAGGGAGAAATGAGGCACAAACAATCCATGGGAAGAGCAATTTAGAAGTAAAGTCATTTGGTTTGTTTCACAGAAGTTTCTTGTTGCTAATTTGAGCCAGGATAAATGGCATATAATAAAATCTATATTATATGAGTAGCGCATTGCCTTGCAGAGTTGGGCCAATGATATCTGACACACTTGTGTAGCAGCTGTATACTCTACACAGTTCCTCACATCCATTCGATGAACACCAGACACCATGTCAGGCACTAGAAATCAATGACAAATAATAAGTCATGTATATTTCCTGAGGGCTTACTATGTTCCATGTCTTGCTTCTTTTTTGTGAGTAAGATTGGCCCTGACCTAACATCTGTTGCCAATCTTCTTCTTTTTGCTTGAGGAAGATTGTCGCTGAGCTAACATCTTTGCCAATCTTCCTCTATTTTATGTGGGATGCTGCCACAGTATGGCCTGATGAGCGGTGCCAGGTCCACACCCTGGATCCGAACCTACGAACCCCAGGCGGCCAAAGTGAAGGGTGCAAACTCAACCACTATGCCACTGGGCTGGCCCCTCCACGCCTTGTTTTAAGCACTTTTGATGCCTTTAACTCTCTCTCTACAACAATACTATAAGATAGGTACTATTTTACGGTCCTTTTTCTTTCTTTTAGTGAGGAGGACTGAGCCTGAGCCAATAGCTGTTGCCAGTCTTCCTCTTTTTGCTGGAGGAAGATTGTTGCTGGCGCTGGCCCAGGGGCGTAGTGCTTAAGTTCTCGCACTCTACTTTGGCAGCCTGGGGTTTGCAGGTTCAGATCCTGGGTGCAGACCTAAACACCACCTCATCAAGCCATGCTTTGGTGGTGTCCCACATATAAAATAGAGGAAGATTGGCCAGATGTTAGCTCAAGGACAATCTTCCTCACCCCCCCCCCCCAAAAAAAACCCACCAAAAAAAAGCCAATAAAACCTAAGCAAAAATCAATTAAATTGAAAAAAAGAAAAGATTGTCACTTGTATCCTATTCAAATGAAACTTTTTTGTTTTGCTGAGGAAGATTGGCCCTGAGCTAATATCTGTTGCCGATTGTCCTCTTTTTGCTTGAGGAAGATTCACCCTGAGCTAACATCTGTGATAATCTTCCTCTATTTAGTATGTGGGTCACTGCGACAGCATGGCCACCGCCAAGTGGTGTAGGTCCACGCCAAGAACTGAACCCAGGCTTCCAAAGCAGAGCACAGAGCACACTGAACTTAACCACTAGGCCATGGGGCTGGCCCCATGAAACTCTTAACGTGTCAATAAATTTGAACACGTCAATAAACATAAACCAATCAATAAAATGATTACAGTTTGTGGAAAGTACTTATTAAGAAAGTAAATAGGCTGCCTGATAGAGATGAGTGTAGGGTGTAAGGATCAGAGAGCTACTTTAGAATGGTCAAGGAAGGGGCTGGCCTGGTGGCGCAGTGGTTAAGTTCACACGTTCCGCTTCTTGGTGGCCCGGGGTTTGCCAGTTTGGATCCCAGGTGCGGACATGGCACCGCTTGGCAAAAGCCATGCTGTGGTAGGCATCGCACGTATAAAGCAGAGGAAGATAGGCATGGATGTTAGCTCAGGGCCAGTCTTCCTCAGCAAAAAGAGGAGGTTTGGCAGTAGTTAGCTCAGGGCTAATCTTCCTCAAAAAAAAAAAAAGTCAAGGAAAAGTTTCTTTGATGTGCTAAACTTTAAGCTGACACATAGAGGATAAAAAGGAAACAGCCATGCAAAGAGTTGTGGGGGAAGAATGGCCCAGGTGAAGAGAACAGCACATACAAAAACCCTGAAACAGGAAAAAGTTTGGCTTGACATAGGAATTGTCAGAAGGCCAGCATGAATGAAGTATCATGAGTGAAGAAGTAGTAACAAGTGGGGTTGGAGAAGTAGACAAAGGCCAGATCAGGTAGGGCTCTGTAGGACATGGTAATGATTTTGTCTTTTATTCTAAACGCAATGGGAAGCCCTTGAAAGTTTTCAGCAGGGGAATAAAATTGTCTGATTATGTTTTTGCAAAAATCACTCTGCTTTGTCAACAGTGGTTTGCAGTTAAAACAGAAATCAACAAAATAAAGAACAGACAACAGAGAAAATGACAAACTCCTTGGGCCGGCCCCGTGGCTGAGTGGTTAAGTTCGCGCACTCTGCTGTGGTGGCCCAGGGCTTTGCCGGTTCAGATCCTGGGTGTGGACATGGCACAGCTCATCCAGCCGTGCTGAGGCGGCATCCCACATGCCACAACTAGAAGGACTCACAACCAAAAATATACGACTATGTACTAGGGGGCTTTGGGGAGAAAAAGGAAAAATAAAATCTTAAAAAAAAAACCTCCTAAGTTGATTCTTTGAAAAGATCGACAAAATTGGTAAGCCCCTAGCTGAATTAATAACTAAAAAAGAAAACAAAAATTACCAATATCAAGAATGATAAAGAGGACATTACTGTGGATCCTATGGATATTAAAAAGATAATAAGAGATTTCTAAATAACTCTGTGCCAAGGAATTTGACAATTTAGATGTAAGGGATAGATGCCTCAAAAATCACAACCAAGGGGCCAGCCCCATGGCCAAGTGGTTAAGTTCGCATGCTCCACTTCAGCGGCCCAGCGTTTCACTGGTTCGGATCCTGGGCACGAACCTAGCACCACTCATCAAGCCATGCTGAGGCAGCGTCCCACATAACAGAGCCAAAAGGATCAGAATATACAAGTATGTCCTGGGGGGTTGGGGGAAAAGAAGGAAAAAAAAGAAGATTGGCAACAGATGTTAGCTCAGGTGCCAATCTTTTTTTTTTTTTGAGAAAAATTAGCCCTGAGCTAACATCTGCTGCCAATCCTCCTCTTTTTGCTAGGAAGACTGGCCCTGAGCTAACATCCGTGCCCATCTTCCTCTACTTTATATGTGGGACGCCTGCCACAGATATAATATATATAATTCTATTGAACACTTAAGAAAGAGATAATCTTATACAGACTTCCAGAAATTAGAAGACAGCACTTTGCAATTCATTTTATGATGCTAGTATAACCTTGATACCCAAACTTGACAAAGTTATCGCAAAAAAAGAAAATTACAGACCAGTATCCTTCAAAAACGAAGATGGAAAAGTCCTTAACAACATACTAGCAAGTCAAATCTAGCAATACATAAAAAGTTTATATCATGACCAAGTTGGGTTTATCCTAGGAATGCCAAATTGTTTAACAATCTGAAGTCAATAGTGTAATTTCCCATAATAACAGAATAAAGGAGAAGAACCACATGATCCTTCAATAGATGCAGAGAAAGGATTTGGCAAAATTCAACATTGATTAATTATAAAAATTAATCACCTTAAAAATAGAAGAGACCTTCCTCAATCTGATAAAGAGCATTTTGTCAGATTGTCTTTTCCAACAATACATCCCAACTCACTTGCTCTTCTCATGTGTCATTTACACTCATCCCATCAACAGATTCTGTTCCTTTCCCTTGAATCTGGCTGAGTGGGCCTGTAACTACAGAGGAAGTGATGCTGTGTGACTTCTGAAGTTATGTCATAATGCTGCAATAGCTTTCATCTGGTCTTTTGGAAAGCTTGCTCTTGGAATCCAGCCACCATGCTGTGGGGGAGCCAATCAGTCCCTGTAGAGGAACTGATAGCCAGCCTCAACTTGGCAGCCATTTGGATAAGCCATCTTCAAAGTGGATCCTCCAGTTCCCAGCTGATGCTTTATGGAACAGAGACAAGTTTTCCCCGTGGAGCCTTGCCCAAATTGAAAATTCATAAGCTAAAAAAATTATTGTTTTTTTTATTGAGTTCATAATAGTTTACATCATTGTGAAATTTCAGTTGTACATTATTTCTTGTCTCTCACCACATAAATGCTCCCCTTAACCCCCTGTGCCCACCTCCCACTCCCCTTCCCCTGGTAACCACTGAACTATTTTCTCTGTCCACGTGTTTGTTTATATTCCACATATGAGTGAAATCATACGGTGTTTGTCTTTCTCAGTCTGGCTTATTTCGCTTAGCATAATTCCCTCCAGGTCCATCCATGTGGTTGCAAATGGGATGATTTTGTCTTTTTTATGGCTGTGTAGTATTCCATTATATATATATACCACATCTTCTTTATCCAATCCTCAGTCGATGGGCACTTGGATGGTTTCCATGTCTTGGCTATTGTGAATAGTGCTGCAATGAACATAGGGGTGCATATATTACTTTGGATTGTTGATTTCAAGTTGTTTGGGTAGATACCCAGTAGTGGGATAGCTGGGTCATATGGTAGTTCTGTTTTTAATTTTTTGAGGCATCTCCATACTGTTGTCCATGGTGGCTGCACCAGTTTGCATTCCCACCAGCAGTGTATGAGGGTTTGCTTTTCTCCACACTCTCTCCAACATTTGTTATTTTCAGTCTTAGTGTTTACAGCCATTTTAACAGGTAGAAGGTGGTATGTTAGTGTAGTTTTGATTTGTATTTCCTTGATGATTAGTGATGCTGAACATCTTTTCATGTGTTTATTGGCCATCTTTCTATCTTTGGAAAAATGTCTGTTCATATCCTCTGCCCATTTTTTGATCAAGCTGTTTGTTTTTTATTGTTCAGTTGTGTGAGTTCCTTACACATTATGGGGTGTCATATATATGACACTCCTTGTCATATATATGATTTGCAAATATTTTCTCCCAATTGGTGGGTTGTCTTTTTGTTTTGATCCTAGTTTCTTTTGCCTTCAGAAGCTCTTTAGTCTGATGAAGTCTCACTGTTTATTTTTTCTTTTGTTTCCCTTATCTGAGAAGATGTGGTATTTGAAAAGATACTTTTAAGTTCGATGTCAAAGAGTGTACTACCTCTAGTATATGTGCTGCCGAAGCGAGCACAGAGTGTACTACCTATATTACCTTCCAGGATTTTTATGGTTTGAGGACTTACCTTCAATCTTTGATCCATTTTGAGTTTATTTTTGTGTATGGCATGAGATAATGGTCTACTTTCATTCTTTTGCATGTAGTTGTCCAGTTTTCCTAACACCATTTATTGAAGAGACTTATCTTTTCTCCATTGTATGTTCTCGGCATCTTTGTTGAAGATTAGCTATCTCTATACGTTTGGTTTTATTTCTGGGCTTTCAGTTCTGTTCCATTGATCTGGGTGCCTGTTTTTGTACCAGTACCATGCCGTTTTAATCCCTATGGCTTTGTAGTACATTTTGAAATCAGGGATTGTGATGCCTCCAGCTTTGTTCTTTTTTCTCAGGATTGCTTTAGCAATTCGGGGTCTTTGGTTGCCCCACATGAATTTTAGGATTCTTTGCTCTATTTCTGTGAAGAATGTCATTGGGATTCTGATTGGGATTGCAGTGAATCTGTAGATTGCTTTAGGTAGTATGGACATTTTAACTATGTTTATTCTTCCAATCCATGTACATGGAATCTCTTTCCATCTCTTTATGTCGTCATCTGTTTCTTTCAATAATGTCTTACAGTTTTCATTGTATAAGTCCTTCACCTCTTTGGTTAAATTTATTCCCAGATACTTTATTCTTTTTGTTGTGATTGCAAATGGAATTGTATTCTTGAGTTCTCTTTCTGTAAGTTCGTTATTAGAGTATAGAAATGCAATTGATTTTTGTAAGTTGATTTTGTACCCTGCAACTTCACTGTAGTTGTTAATCATTTCTAATAGTTTTCCGATGGATTCTTTAGGGTTTTCTATGTATAAGATCATGTTGTCTGCAAACAGCGAGTTTCACTTCTTCACTCCCTGTTTGGATTCCTTGTATTCCTTTCTCTTGTTTAATTGCTCTGGCCAAAACCTCCAGCACTATGTTGAATAAGAGTCGTGATAGTGGGCATTCTTGTCTTGTTCCTGTTCTCAGGGGGATGGTGCTCAATTTTTGCCCATTGAGTATGATATTGTCTGTGGGTTTGTCATATATGGCCTTTATTATGTTGAGGTACTCTCTTTCTATACCCATTTTGTTAAGAATGTTTAGCATAAATGGCTGTTGGATCTTGTCAAATGCTTTCTCTGCATCTGTTGAGATGATCTTGTGGTTTTTATTCCTCATTTTGTTGATGTGGTGTATCACAATGATTGATTTGCAGATGTTGAAATGTCCCTGTGTCCCTAGTATAAATCCCACTTATCATCATGTATGATCTTTTTGATGTATTGCTGAATTCGGGTTGCCAAAATTTTGTTGAGAATTTTTGCATTTATGTTCATCAGTGATATTGGCCTGTAATTTTCCTTTTTTGCGCTGTCCTTGTTAGGCTTTGGTATCAGAGTGATGTTGGTCATGTAGAATGTGTTAGGAAGTGTTTCATCTTCCCTAATTTTTTGGAATAGCTTGAGAAGGATAGGTATTAAATCCTCTCTGAAAGTTAGGTAGAATTCTCCAGGGAAGCCATCTGGTCCTGGGCTTTTATTTTTTGGGAGGCTTTTGATTACTGTTTCAATCTCTTTCCTTGTGATTGGTCTATTCAGATTATCTATTTCTTCTTGATTCAGCTTTGGGAAATCGTAAGAGTCTAAGAATTTATCCATTTCCTCTACATTCTCCATTTTGTTGGCATATAGTTTTTCGTTGTCTTCTCTTGTAATCCATTGTATTTCTGTATTGTTCTGTATTGTTATTTCTCCTCTTTCATGTCTAATTTTACTTATCTGAACTTTCTCTCTTTATTTCTTTGTAAGTCTGGCTAGGGGTTTGTCAATTTTATTTGTCTTCTCACAGAACCAGTTCTTTGTTTCATTGATGCTTTCTATTGCCTTTTTTGTTTCAATAGCATTTATTTCTGCTCTGATTTTTATCATTTCTCTCCTTCTGCTGACTTTGGGCTTTGTTTGTTCCTCTTTTTCTGATTCCATTAGGTGTAGTTTGAGATTGCTTATTTGGGATTTTTCTTGTTTTTTAAGGTAAGCCTGTATTGTGATGAATTTTCCTCTTAATATGGCTTTTGCTGCATCACATATGTGTTGGTGTGGTATGTTTTCATTTTCGTTTGTCTCCAGATATTTTTTGATTTCTCCTTTAATTTCTTCAGTGATTCATTGGTTGTTCAATAGCATGTTGTTTAGTCTCCACATCTTTGTCCTTTTCTCAGCTTTTTTCTTGTAATTAATTTCTAGCTTCATAGCATTGTGATTGGAAAAGATGCTCATTATTATTTCAATCTTCTTAAATTTATTGAGACTTGTCTTGTTTCCCAACATATGGTCTATCCTTGAGAATGTTCCATGTGCACTTGAGAAGAATGTGTATTCTGCTGTTTTTGGATGGAGTGTTGTATATATGTCTGTTAAGTCCAACTGTTCTAGCTTTTTATTTAATTCCATTGGTTCCTTGTTGATTTTCTGTCTGGCTGATCTACCGATGTGAGTGGAATGTTGAGGTCCCCTACTATTATTGTATTATTGTTAATATCTTCATTTAGGTTTCTTAATAGTTGCTTTATGTACTTTGGTGCTCCTGTGTTGGGTGCATAGATATTTATGTTATGTCTTCTTGGTGGAGTGTCCCTTTAATCATTATATATTGCCCCTCTTTGTCTCTCTTTACCTGTCTTATCTTGAAGTTGACTTTGTCTGATTTAAGTATTGAGACACCTGCTTTCTTTTGTTTGCCATTAGCTTGGAGTATTGTCTTCCATCCCTTCACTCTGAGCCTGTGTTTGCCATTGGAGCTGAGATGTGTTCCTGGAGGCAGTATATTGTTGGGCCTTGTTCTTTAATCCATCTCGCCACTCTGTGTCTTTTCATTGGAGAATTTAATACATTTTCATTCAGGGTGGTTATCAATATATGAGGGCTAAATGCTGCCATTTTTTCACTCATTTTCTGGTTCTCCTGCATTTCCAGTGTTTCTTGTCCTGTGTTTTTTGGTCTACCAATTGAGTTATGTAGTTTTTTATGTTGTGTTTCTTTTTTTCTCCTTATTTATTATTTGTGTCTCTTTTCTGCTTTTTTCTTTAGTGGTTATCATGAGCTTTGTATTCAAAATCTCGTAAATACAATAGTCCATTTTCTGATGGCCTTTTATTTCCTCAGACTAAACTGATTCAGTCCCATTCCTCTTCCCCTCCTAAGTTGTTTTTCTTACATCTTATTCCAGCTTGTGTTGTCAGTTTGTGGTTAAAATGACAAGATTATCTTTGATTTTGGTGTTTTCCTTCCTTTATTTTTAATGCTATCCTTGAGTATTTGCTAACCTGTTCTGATGTATAGCTACAATTTTCTGATTTTGTCTACCTATTTATCTCCTTACTCCATGCTTAGTAACCCCTTTCTCCCCTGTTCTTTTCAGGTATGAGGGCCTTCTTGAGAATTTCTTGTGTGGGGGGGGGGGGGGGGGCGGGTCTCATGGCTATGAACTCCCTTAGCTTTTGTTTATCTGGGAAAGTTTTTATTTCTCCTTCATATCTGAAGGATATTTTTGCTGGATAGAGTATTCTTGGCTGAAAGTTTTTGTCCTTCAAAGATTTGAATATGCCATTCTAGTCTCTCCTAGCCTGTAAGGTTTCTGCAGAGAAATCCGCTGAAAGCCTGATAGGGGTTCCTTTGTAGGTTATTTTCTTCTGCCTTGCTTCCCTTAGTATTTTTTCTTTGTTATTTACTTTTGCCAGTTTCACTATTATATGCCTTGAAGGAGGTCTTTTTACATTGACATATTTGGGATTTCTGGTAACCTCTTCCACACGGATTTCCATCTCTTTGCCTAGATTTTGGAAGTTCTCTGCTATTATTTCTTTGAATAAGCTCTCTGCTCCATTCTCTTTCTCTTCTCCTTTTGAATACCTATAATTCTTATGTTGCACTTCCTAATTGAGTCGGATATTTCTTGGAGACTTTCTTCATTTCTTTTTAGTTTTAGTTGTCTCTCTTCCTCTATCTGGAGCATTTCACCATGTCTATCCTCGATTATGCTGATTCGCTCCTCTATGATGTCCACTCGAACATTCAGACAATCTATATTTTGTTTTGTCTCTTCCATTGTGTCTTTCATCTCCAATATTTCTGATTGATTCTTCTCTATAGTTTCAATCTCTTTTGTGAAGTAGCTTCTAAACTCTTTGAATTGTTTCTCTACATTCTCTTTTAACTCACTGAGTTATTTGATGATAGCTATTTTGAATTCTCTGTCATTTAGATTACATATTTCTGTGTCCTCAGTACGGATTTCTGGGTAATTGTCATTTTCTCTCTGGTCTGGAGAATTTAATATAATTTTTGATACTGCTAGAGGGTGTGGTTCTGTTTTTGTGCATTTTGGTATTCTTCGGTCACAATTACCACCTATCACAACTGAGTGGGGGCTAAGAGCTGCATATTCTGAGCCCTCTGCGTTCCACCAAGATCCCAGGCACTGGAGCCAGTGCTGGGCAGGTTGGGGGGAGAGGCGCTTTCTTCTGCATGGTCTCTGGGTTTTCTCACTCTGCCCTTGCTATCTGCTCTCCTGGGGTCTTGGGCTGATAAGGTCACCCCACCATTAGCTTTCACCTCAGTAGGGGCTTTCCCCTAGGCTGTGATGGCCCTCAGAGATCTTTTATGCTCCCGCAAATGAAATTCCCCTCCCCTGTTCCTTCCCTCTTGGAGGCCACCTGTCGCCCCTGATCCCAGTCTTTTGGGAAGGGAGTAAAGTTTTCTTTTACCCCATTCCACCTCCTCCAAGGAGGGCTCCAGCCTCTCTGCCCTCTGTTGTATGGCTGCGTGGGTCTCTCAGAGGTCTTTTGTGTTGTGTTTGGATGTCCTCTGTTGGAGTGTGAATGTCTTTTTGGTTTTATGGTGGAGGGAAGAGATTACTGGGAAAGCTCACTCCACCATGATGCTGACATCCAAGTCATTTCTTTTATGTCTTCTTTTTTTCCTCACCTAGAGCCAAAAGGTGCAGAAATCCCTTGCCTATAGTCTGGTTGTCGAGGCTCAGTACCTCCAAAATCTGCAGGGTAGGCTGCCAGGCCAGAGACCCAGGGAAGAGTTGCAATTGTAGTCCAAAGGCAGTCTGCTAGCAGAGTTCCTTTTTTCTTGTTGTTGTTTTAAGCCATTAAATTTTGGAGGTTTGTTTTTGTTTTTTATGTACCATTACATAACAATAACAGGTATCTGTGAAAAACCTACAGATACCATCATATTTAATGGTGAGATATTGACTGCTTTCCCTCTAAGATCAGTTGAAGGCAAGGATGCCCAGTGTCACAACTTCTATTTAACCCATGCACTTAGGTAAGAAAATAAAATAAAAAGCGTAAAAATCAGAAAGGAAGAAGTAAAAGTGCCTCGATTCTTAGATGACATGATTAATTATGTAGAAAGTCTTAATGAATCTATAAAACAACTGCTTGAAATTATAGGTGCATGTAGCAAGGTCTCAGAATATTAGGTAAATATAATAAAATACATATTTTTATTTACTAGCAGGAAATAACTGGAAGACAATTTAAAAACAATTTCATTTATAATAGCATCAAAAAATATAAAATACTTAAATTTAACAAAAGATGTGCAGGATCTCTACACTGAGAATTACAAAATGTTGCTGAGAGATATCAAAGGTGGTTTATATAAAGGGAGAGATAAACCATGATTATGAATTATAAGTCTCTATATTATAAAGAAATCAATTCTCTCCAAATTTATTTACAGATCCAATGCAATCTCATTCCTACAGGTTCTTTAGTAGAAATTTACAACCTGATTCTAAAATTTACACAGAAATGCATAAATCCATTGATTTGGAATATCCAAAGCAAATCTTAAAAAAAGAACAAAGACGTACACTGCCTGACTGTGACTTACTGTAAAGCTGTAGTAACCATGACAGTGTGGTATTGGCATAAGGACTGACAGACATCAAAAGAACAGAGCAGAGAGCCCAGAAACTGACCTATACTTATACAGTCATTTGATTTGTTAACAAAGGTGCCAAAGCAACCCAATGGGGAAAGAAAGTCTTTTCAACAAGTGCTGCTGGGAAAACGGGATATACACATGGAAGGAGGGGGTGAAGAACTCAATCTCTACCTCATACCACACACAAAAATTAATTTAAGATGGATCATAGAACTAAATGAAAAATAAAACAATAAAACTTCGTGAAGGAAACATAGCGGAACATTTTCACACTTAGGGGTTGGAAAAGATTCCTTACATCACAGAAAGTAAAAAGCATAGAAGAAAAATGGATAATTTAGACTTCATAAAGATTAAAACTTCTGCATATCTAAAGATCTTGTTAAGAAGGTGAATAGACAAGCCATAGACTGGGAGAAAATATTTGCAAAACCTATCTGACAAAGGTGTTGTATCCATAATTATATAAAGAATTCTTGTAACTCAATAGTAAAAGAATAATACAATTTTTAAAAATGGGCAGAGGATTTGAACTGACATTTTACAAAGGATGACATAGAAATGACCAAGCACGTGATAAACTACTGAATAACATTAGTGATGGGGAAATGCAAATTGAGACTAAAAAGACTAGGGCTGGCCCAGTGGTGCAGCAGTTAAGCTCACTTGTTCCGATCCAGCGGCCTGGGGTTCACTGGTTCAGATCCCGGGTGCAGACATGGCACCACTTGGCAAGCCATGCTGTGGTCGGCATCCCACATATAAAGTAGAGGACTATGGGCATGGATGTTAGCTCAGGGCCAGTCTTCTTCAGCAAAAAAAGAGAAGGATTGGCAGCACATGTTAGCTCAGGGCTAATCTTCCTCAAAAAAAAAAAAGAAAGACTAAAAAGACTGACAGCATCAAATGTTGTCAAGGATATGCAGAAACTGGAATTCTCATACATTGTGGGTCGTAGTGTAAAATGTTACAACCACTTGGTTAATCGTCTGGCAGTTTCTTAAAAAAGTAAACATAAACTACTTATGGCCCAGAAATTTCACTCCAAGGTATTTACCTATGAAAAATAAAAGCATATGTCTATAAAAAGACTTGTACAAGCATATTTGTAGCAGCTTTATTCAAAATAGGGAAATACTGTAAATTGTCTAGGTGTCCAACAACAGGAGACTGGCCAAATAGACTACCATCCAGCAATAAAAAGGAATAAACTACTGATTCATGTAACAAAATAGATGAATCTAAAAACTTTATACTGAGTGAAAGAAGCCAGACAGAAAATAGTATATACCATATGATTCCATATATGAAGCTGTAGAATAGACAAATCTAATCTCTGGTGAAAAAAATCAGACTAATGGTGCCTCTCCATTAGGGATGGATGTGGGAATTGCCTGGGAAGGGCATTAGAGAACTTTTGGGGGTGATGATAACACTATCTTAGTAGGGGTTTGGGTTAAACACATTTGTAAGAATTTATCAAATGGTACACATAAGATTTGTGCATTTCACTTTATGTAAATTTAAAAATTTATACATAAAATTTACATAAAAGTTTTAAAAGTACCTAAACAAATATCAAACTCTAGCTAATGATATCCATGCTAAAGTGTTTAGAGGTGAAATGCACTGATGCCTGCTATTTTGAAATGCATTAAAAAAAAAAACCCTTGAGGGGCTGGCCCCATGGCCAAGTGGTTAAGTTCGCACACTCAGCTTTGGCAGCTCAGGGTTTTTCTGGTTCGGATCCTGGGCCCAGACATGGCACCACTCATTAGGCCATGCTGAGGTGGCATCCCACATGCCACAACCAGAGGCACTCAGAACTAGAATATACAACTATATACTTTGGGGAGAGGCTTTGGGGAGAAGAAGAAGGAGGAGGAGGAGGGGGAGGGGGCGGGGCCGGGGAAGGGAGGGGGCAGGGGGAGGAGGAGAAGGAGAAGAAGAAAGAGGAGAAGAAGAAAAGATTGCCAACAGATGTTAGTTCAGGTGCCAATCTTAAAAAAAAACCCTTGAATTTATGGGTGGACAGATAGATATACATGTGACAAATCAAAGATAGAAAAATGTTAATTATAAAATTTAGGTGTTAAGTCTATAAGTCTTCATTACATAATTCTTTTAACTTTTCTGTACAGTTGAAAATTTTCCTGATTAACGTATTGGGAAAAGGACTGAGTTGCAGGGAGACAAGAATGGAAGCACAGGTCTGAATCTATTGCAGTTTTCCAGGTGAGAGATGATGATCAAGCAGTGATCATGGAGATGGAAAGGAATGGAGAGATTTAAGATAGTTTTAGAGGCAGAATCGATGGGTCCGCCTATGTCTTGGATGTGGGTAATAATAGAAAGGAATCAAGAATAATTTCTGGGTTTCTGGCTTTATCCTCTGGGTGGATAGTGCTATTACTGAGAAGAATAATAGGTTCATGGGGGAATACAAAAATTTCCATTTTTGGCCATGTTATAACTGAGGCGTCCCAACTGCACCCCCCAAATAATATTTCTAAATGTAGACGTTAAGTAGGCAGTTGGAATCTTGAATTCAGAGGAAAAGCCATGCCTGTGAATATGATTTTGAGAGTTGGTAGGATAGAGATGGTATTTAAAGCCATGAGAACAGATGAAATAACGTGGGAAACTAGTCCATAGAGAAATTTGTCCAGAACCGAACTCTGAGAACTTGCAACATTTACAGATAGAAAATGAAGAGACAGTAAAAGACATTGATGAGGGCCTGTGAAGTTGGAGGAAAACCAGGTGAGTGAGGAAAACCAGTCAGGTACAAAATCTCTATCTATTACAGGCAAGACTTTTCCATTTTTTTTCCCAAAAAGTTCCTCATAATTTATCCATGAATAAACATGAATGTGAAAGACAACTGCTGATCAAGATTATTTTTAAGTTGAGTGATAGGCTTATGAGATCATTTTATTATTTTTTACACCTTTCCATATGTTTTATTTTGTTGATTGGTTTCTTTTTTTTGCTGAGGAAAATTAGCCCTGAGCTAACATTTGTGTCAATCTCCCCCTATTTTGTATGTGGGTCACTGCCACATGATGGCTGACAAGTGGTGTAGGTCTGTGCCCTGGATCCGAACCTGCAAACTCAGGCCGCTGAAGTGGAGTGCACTGAACTTAACCACCATGCCACAGGGCTAGTCCCTTCTGTATATTTTAAGTATTCTGTAGTATATTATTTATTTTTATTTTTTACTTTTTGCTGGGAAAGATTCACCCTGAGGTAACATCTGTTGTCGGTCTTTCTCTTTTTCTCCCCCTCCCCAAAGCTCCAGTACATAATTATATATTCTAGTTGTAAGTCCTTCTAGTTCTTCTATATGTGCTGCCACCACAGCATGATCTGAACCCACAAACTCAGGATGCTGAAATGGAGTGCACTGACCTTAACCACTATGCCATGGGGCCGGCCCCCTGTAGTATATTATTTTTAAAGGTGGTTTTTAGTATTCTATGTATGTAAAATAAATTGCTTCTTAATTTTAAAAATTAAAAACACAAGGAAAGTGAATATGAGTTGAAATTGAACATAGCCTTAAAGAAAATTCTTCTTTTTGAAGTATAATTGATGTGCAATATTATATTAGTTTCAAGTGTACAACAGAGTGCTTGATGTTTATGTACATTATATGATCACCACAATAAGTCTAAGTACTATCTGTCACCATACAAAGTTATTACACTATTATTGACTATATTCCCCATGCTATACATTACATCCCCATGACTCATTTATTTTATAACTGGAAGTTCATACCTCTTGAGCCTTTTCATCCATTTCTTCTACCCCTCAACCTCCCTGCTCTGGCAACCACCAGTTTGTTCTCTATATCTATGAGGCTGTTTCTTTTTTGTTTTGTTTGCTCTGTTTTTTAGATTCCACATATAAAGTGAAATCATACAATATTTGTGTTTTTCTGTTTGATTTATTTCACTTAGCTTAATACCCTCAAGGTCCATCCATGTTGTTGGAAATGGCAAATTTCCTTCTTTTTTATGGCTGAGTAACATTCCTTTGTATATATATGCCCATCTTCTTTATCCATTCATCCATTGATGGACACTTTTGCTTCCATATCTTGGCTATTGTAAATAATGCTGCAATGAACATAGGAGTGCATATATCTTTCTGAATTAGTGTTTTTGCTTTTTTCAGCTATATACCCAGAAGCAGAATTGCTGAATCATATCATAATTCTATTTTTTTTTAAAGATTTTCTTTTTCTTTTTCTCCCCAAAGCCCCGTGGTACATAGTTGTATATTTTTAGTTGTGGGAACTTCTAGTTGTGTCATGTGGGATGCCACCTCAACACGGCCTGATGAGCAGTGCCATGTCCGCACCCAGGATCCCAACAGGCGAAACCCTGGGCCACCCAACCCGAGCGCGCGAACTTAATCACTCGGCCACAGGCTGGCCCCTGGTAATTCTATTTTTTAATTTCTTAGGGAACCTTCACACTGTTTTCCATAGTAGCTGCACCAACTTACATTCCCACCAATGGTACGGAGGGTTCCCTTTTTTCTACGTTATTTCTTGTCTTTTTGATAAAAGCCATTCCAACAGGTATCAGGTGATGTCTCATTGTGGTTTTGATTTTCATTTCCCTTATGATTAGCGATTTTGAGCATCTTTTCACGTGCCTGTTGGCCATCTGCATGTTGAAGAAAATTCTTTCAAGAAGTTTTGCTCTGGAGAGTGCCTAAGAGAGGGATGGGGTAAGTTCTATCAAGGTAATACCTTTTTTTTTGAGGAAGATCAGCCCTGAGCTAACATCTGCCCCCAATCCTCCTCTTTTTTCTTAGGAAGCTTGGCCCTGAGCTAACATCCGTGCCCATCTTCCACTACTTCATGTGTGGGACGTCTACCACAGCATGGCGTGCCAAGCAGTGCTGTGTCCGCCCCCAGGACCGGCCGGGGAACCCGGCCAGCCAGGCTGAAAGGGCGCACTTAACAGCTGCGCCACCCGGCGGCCCCAAGTTAATATCTTTTAAAGGTGGAGATACCGGCCTCAATACAAACCTAGGAGCATTCCAATAGTGAGGGCCAGGTTGACGACACAAGAGAAGAGGAAATAACTGCAGAAGCAGCGCCCTTGAGAAGGCTAGGGGCCTTGATTTTCCGAGTACAAGCAGGGGGATTGTCCACTGACAGGAAGAACGCTTTGCCCACTGTGAAAAGAGGTTATAAGATAGGAGCCGATATTGGTAGTTTCATAGATTTAATGGTAGCATGATGAGGAAGTTCCTATCTGACAGCTTCTGTTTTCTCAATGAATTTTCCAGAAAAAAAATGGAGGAGGAGAGGTTCTTTTCCAGAGAAAGCAAAATTCCGAAGGCTAACGGAACGCTGGGCTTTGGGCAACTGCACATGGTTCTATTCAAACTAAGGGCGTGTGTTGGGCATGGGTTGGTGTGTCTGGACAGAAGGCGGGAGCATTTAGCCTGGGCCACACTATGAAGACCGTTTCCCAAACCCTAAGGCAAACGAACAAAAGCTCCCCGGCGTCCCCCGCAGCCCCGGCGGTGCGTTCCACCGGAGCGCGCGGGCCGCGGGAGGGCCCGCCCGCGCAGGGCACTTGGTAGCGGGCAGGTCGGCGCATGCGCGCGGTGCCTCGTGGACTCGCGCTTCTTTTCGTCTTCAGTGTTGCTCCGGGTTTCTCCGACTTACCTGTTAGTGGTTCGCGGTCTCCTCGCCCGGGATGGAGGCCCTGGAGGAGCTGGGGCTGCTGATAGAGAAGAGTTTCGGGGAGGAGGCTGCGCCGGCGGCGGAGCGGTGAGCGGAGCGCGGGGAGGGCCTGGGGGCCAAGCGGGAGATTTGAAAGAGAGGAGCGGGAGAGGCCGCACCCAGCCGCGGCGGGCCGGGCCTGGGCGCCGGGCGCCCGACGAACCTCCAGACCTGGGGGTCTGTTTCGCAGGGTCTTCTTTGGGACCACACTCAGGCCGGAGCCTGAAAATTTTTCCTCACCCAGCAATTCATTCTTTCCCTTGATTTCATCTTTTTCCCGAATTTGAGGGGTTCCAGTCACCTTAACTATTTTCATAAAAGGAAATTGCAACTACTAAATGTTTTTCTCCATGTTTAGTTGGAGAACTTATCCCAGGGTGAACTCTGCGCCCTCAGCTCGGCGTAAATGGTCGGAGAAACTTGACCCACAATCATGGTATGGGGTTATTCTTGATAAAAATAATGATGCTAGCCAGCTATTGTTGACGGATCTTTGCATTTTGGATTTTGATCAGCAGTGCTTTTTGGAAGATCTCAGCTGACCTTGGGAAATTCGTGGCCTGAAGCTGGATAGGATAGGTGAATGAGGCGGTTACAAAATAATAGCACCCAGGGTTAGGTGACGAAGATAATTTTAGGGTAATGTGAAAGGCATTTGGTGTAATAATTGGAGAGAGAATGACTTCGGACCCTCTGATAAAGGGGAGCCATCATTGTTGGACCATCACTGATAAAGACTTCCTGCGGTCACACAGAGAAGACTTAAGAAGGACTCAGTATTTTTTAGAGGAGAGATTATTTTGCAAAGTTTTCAGGCGGCTGGGATCAATAGATAAAAGTATTATGAAATTGACTTGCCCATTATAAATAAGAAATTTCTGAGTTACTCTATGAGCTAATGTGACAGGTGTTAAGCTTGCTTTCTCTACAAGGCAGAGGCTGGTTGATCCTCAATGAGATTTTATTTATTTATTAAAAAAATTTTTTTTCTTAAAGATTGGCACCTGAGCTAACATCTGTTACCAATCTTCTTCTTTTTCTTTGCCTTCTTCTTCTCCCGAAAGTCCCCCAGTACATAGTTGTATATTCTAGCTGTAGGTTCTTCTGCTTGTGCTATGTGGGATGCCTCCTCAGCATGGCCTGATGAGTGGTGCCATGTCCACTCCCAGGATCTGAACCAGCAAAACCCTGGGCCTCCAAAGCGAGTGTGGGAACTTGATCACTTGGCCATGGGGCTGGCCCCTCGATGAGATTTTATAGGACTGTCTGCATTAAATAGTAGGTTGGAATACATGATTTCTAAGTATGCTCCTAATTTAAAGATCAATATAATTCTGTGCCTCACAGTAGGACTTCTAGTGAACTGCCCACACAGTGCTTTTCCATAACAAACATCTCTTTTATTTCCTTTTACTTGTACTTTGGAAAGATTTGCACCAGTGGCAGGAATTTGTTGGTTTAATATTTTTCGGTTTATCCTTAATCTTCACAATCACGGATGTTCCACAGAGCTCCCCATAGAGCTTATATTTGGAAAAATCCATATCATAAGCATGTTTTAAATGGCATTGCTTCTGGGAAGTTTTTATAATAGGAACTCTGCTATGCCCTTGCTTTCTTAATTTTTACCTATTTTAGCTAAAGGTCGTTAGGATAAACTTTCCAGAAGAAACAAAGCTAGATAACTAGAAGGTTTGTAGATAAAGGAGTTTGGATGGCTTCTTATTTCATGCTTGTGCTACATTAGTTTTGTATGTGTTTGCTTTAGATTTCAGAAGAAGGTGGAAGCTTCCTTTTCTAAAACAGTTCTGAGCCGAGGAGTGGATAACCGGTACCTGGTGTTAGAAGTCAATGTTGTACAGAATGAAGAAAGAAACCATGAAAAACACCTTATCATCACTGCTTCTCAGTCGCTAGAATATAAAGAACTGTGCATCCTTAGGAATGACTGGTAATTTTATGTATGCTCAAAAGCACTGGTCTGGCCGTCTTAAGGGTACCATCTTAAAACCCGTCACATGGGCTTCTGTGAATGTTGCTATAATTTAATTTAATGTTGTGTGAATGTTCTTGTTAATAAAGGGAGCAGATCTGAACCTGAATTAATTCTGCATAAAAATTCTGCCTATTACCCCAGCATCTCAAGTCCATTATTCCCAAACTTGATTTTTATTGTCACTTGAAAATCAAGTTCAAAGGAACGTATTGAATGACTACTTCCTTTTTCCCAGTACTTTGTTTTAAGATTGCAGCTTGAAATTCATGTTAGTTCTCACTAAGAGCAAAATTAATTACAGCATAAGAACATTCTTAAACCTTGGATTTCTCTACTCAAGCAAAGTATGGGATGTGAGGGGTGAAGGGGAGATGTGGGGAAGGTGGAGGTCTAACTTTGTCTAGGCTCTTTGTCTAGGCTGCTAGTTAAATGGTTTGAACTAGATAAATATGATTTTATTCTTGCTGCGTCGGGTGTGGCTTCATGCCTCAAGACTTACAGAGGCTGTAGATATCGCTGTAAGTCTTAAGGATGAGAGAATTAATTATTAAAACAACCTAATTCATAATTGGAGCTATATATTGCACCTTTAAAGATTTGGTAGCTTTTGCAGTAAGCGATACTATAACACTAAACAGTTTTCCTTTTTGGGATTTAAGGAAAACCCACGATCATTCAGGTGTGTTTCAGAGGAGGACAGGAATAGAGTGACTAAGGAATTGATTCAGAAGACTGCATCCTGGCATTTAATTTTTTTAAAAGATCCAGAAATTTGGAAATACGTATTTCTTCAGATAAAATAGTTATTTTTTGAAGCCTCCTTAATATGTTTAAATGTAGGAACATAAACTCTGTATTTAACTTTGCTCTATTTTTAGGTGCTCTGTACCAGTTGAGCCAGGGGACATCATTCATTTGGAGGGAGACTGCATATCTGATACTTGGATAATAGATGAAGATTTTGGGTATTTGATTCTATATCCAGACATGCTGATTTCTGGCACAAGCATAGCCAGTAGTATTCGATGTATGAGAAGAGCTGTCCTGAGTGAAACTTTTAGGGTGAATAATATTAATAGCTAATGTTTCTACAGGGTTTTAGAGTTTACAGAGCTCTTTGACGCTTTCTTTAATCTCCCAGCAATCCTGTGAGGTAGATGGTGTTAATCAGCTGCCCTTTGCAGATGAGGAAGATCAGGCTGGAGGGCTGAAGTGACTTGCTCAAAGTCATGTAGCTAGGAAGTGGCAGTGCTGGGAGTTAAGGCCAGGTGCCTGAATCCTTTGAATCTTCTTCAATACTTAATAAAATAATTAATCCTAATGATTAAAAAATTAAATGATAAAATCTTTTGTTTAATATATCTAGGCATTTCCAGACTTGGCTTCATGTATTCTCAATGAACTAAAAATAAATGTGACCGTTTCTTTTCAAAAAATTGTTATGGAAAATTTCAAACATACACAGAGATGATTATAAGAAATCCCCATGTACCCATTCTGCTGTTCCCAAACATTGTATTATTTTGCAAGTAAATGAAAGCCAAGGATTTTTTAAAAATATGAGTACAATATCTTTATCGTGTACAATAAAACTAATTTCTTAAATTAATCTAATACCAGTTTATCTCACATCTTTTATCAAAAATATCATTTTATTTTGTTGGTTTTGTAGCATCAGTAACCAAACAAGGTCTGTGTATTATGTTTGGTTAATGTATCTCTTAAGTTTCTTTTAATCTATATTAGTTCTGCCTTCCACCTTCTGCCCTTTGTTTCAGTCCCATTTGTTTGTTGAAGAACCTGAGTTTTTCTTCAAGTTTCCTCTTCCTCACAGAGTATGGTTTTAATTATACACTTGATCTATGTGTATATAGAACACCAAAAATACAGCTGAGCAAGAAGAGAAAAAGGAGAAGTACCTAAATGGGTTGTCTGATAATCTTAGTTGTCACTTGTTTGTAGTTTATCAGCTTTTTCCCTTCAGTTCTGGTGGAATACCAACTTCTCTTTTAACCACATAATTATAAGGCAGACCTGAATATTTTAAGAACTTTTAGTTTTGAAATAATTTTAGACTCACGTAGAACTTGCAAAAATAGTACAGAGAGTTCCTCTGTGAATTCTTCAAATTCGTGATGGATGGTTTGGTGAACTTTATCTAGTTTTTTGATAGCCACAAAGGAGAGATGTAGGCTATAAAAGAGTTCATTGATAAGTACTGTTTCTTTTTAAGTTGAGAGAAGTTTCTTGCCAAAAATCTCTGCTGTAAGTTTAAATTTAATTTTTGAATAATGTCTTTTACTATAGCTCATAGTTTATGAGCTATGCCTTTATTGACTTTTCTATGTAGGTAGTTTATAAAGTGAAATTAGAGATGACTATGTTAAATATTTGAGAATATGTTGAATTTTTTCATATTGGTTATTTTAATTTTTTTTGAAATGAGAATATATTGATTTTAAACATAATTCATACCTGTAAAATAAGTCAGGTAATTCTGAACAGAAGAAAGTGAAAGTCACCTGTAATTCCACCCACCAGAAAAAAACAGTCTTTAGTATCTTGGCATTTTCTTACTGGTGCACTTTGGCTATTGGTTTAATAGGTTCGGTGATAAATATATGGTCATGTTTGTTAATATATTGTAAAATAAAATTTTTGTGTTTTTTTTTTTGTAGAGCTCTGATTCAGTCACACGCCAGATGCTGATTGGTACGGTTCTCCACGAAGTATTTCAAAAAGCAATAAGTGACAGCTTTGCCCCAGAAAAGCTACAAGAACTTGCTTTTCAAACAGTTCAAGAAATAAGGCATCTGAAGGAAATGTGAGTAGTTACAAGGGGAACTACAGGTGCCAATTTGTTTAAAGAGTATCTTTCCTAGAATCTATAAGGTATTTGGCTATTAGACTATTCAATATAAATTAGGGCAATACTAGAATGAAGATTCCATGGTTGCGGTACCCCGTTGCAATTCTGTAAAGAGCTTCTGAAATTGTGCAGTGGAAGCTCTTCAGCCAAAAATATCTATAAATATTCTGTACATGTGCACAACAGACTCTTAGCTACTTTCAGTGAGTGTGAAAACCTTTTTGCCTTATTTCTGGAAACAGTATGACATACTGAAAATTGTATGTGTCTGGGAGTCAGATGGACCTAATTTCAAATTCTGGCTTTGTCAGTTTTATGACTAAAGAAGTTACTTAAATATTCTGAAAAAGGTGATAATCCCTATTTTGCAGACTTTTTGTGACAATGGAGATGATGTATGTAAGCCCACAAATGGCTAATCATTGGCATTTTATGAGTGACTGCCTGCAGAGGGATGGGCATGCTCTCTTCTCTCTGTTTCTTTCTTGACTCCTGTTGCAGTCCATCGTTTTCCCACCGAAATGTTTTTATTAGTGGTGATTTTGATTTCCATACTGGTTGACATAACCCTGTTTTTCCAGATGTAATTTTGTGTTTCACTGTTTCTATGAGAAAGATGTGTTCCAAAATTCCACACAACTGATTTACTATTGATGGACAATCTGTTGTCCTCAAAACATTTTAGAACCTTGCCATACACCAGGCGCTGTGGTAAGTGCTTTTAGACATCTTACATAATCTCATAGCAGCCTTACAAACAAAGAAACTGAAGTACAGAGTTGTCACTTGCTCATGACCACGCAGCATAGCTCAGAGTATCAGTAGATTTAATAAAGTTTTTGCTTTAAGAGTTCCACTTATTGCATTATTTCCCACTTTGCATTTCAAAGTTTTACTTTTTTGGTCACACCCTAATCAACATACAGTGATACTTTATCTGTTGTGTATTGTATTGATTATCTATTGCCGAGAAACAAATCACATCAAAACTTAGTGGTTTAAAATGACAAACATCTGTAATCTCACAGTCTCTGGAGGTCAGGAATCTGGAAGAGGCTTGGTTGGGTGGCTCTGGCTCAGGGTCTCCTGTTTTGGGCTGCAGTTGTCTGAGGGCTCGACCAGGGAGTGAGGGTCTGCTTCCAAGATGACATACTCACGTGGCTGTGGTGACGAGGCCTCAGTTCCTGGCTGGCTGTTGGCAGGAGGCTCCAGTCCTTGACATTTGGGGCCTCTTCATAGGGCTGCCTGACGTGTCATCACAACATGCCAGCTGCTTTCTCCAGACTGAATGGTCCAAGAAAGAGAGCTAACAGGAAGCCACAGTGCCTTTTACAACCTAGTCTCTCAACTCATCCATTGTCACTTCTGGTTTTTCTTTTATTTGTTAGGTACAAGTCACTAAGTCCACCTCTCTC
The DNA here is from genome assembly GCF_021613505.1 of Equus quagga. Lineage (NCBI taxonomy): Eukaryota > Metazoa > Chordata > Mammalia > Perissodactyla > Equidae > Equus > Equus quagga. The sequence goes on from NC_060268.1 coordinate 128,388,044, forward strand.
TCATGGGTAGAGAATTGGGTGCCATCTTTTGAAGGGAGTGTCAAAGAATTTTAAACCACCACAGATATTCAGATATCAGGCACCCTGATTAGTCTAAAACCCAACTTGAATACAGGGATGAAGGAAAACGAGGTTTCTGAGAGCAGCCTTGCTCAGGATTCATGAGGTTGATGTGTTAAACCTTGTGCACCTTACATAATGGAACGTCTTTCATACTCTCAGCATCTGTTACTATTTTTCACTAATATCTAAAAGTCTTAGTTATCTGATTTCCAAGATGCAGCAGAGAGGCACCTTCCTAGTCACGTAATGTGAGAGTTGATGGTTTCATTACGATGTAGGAAAGAGGAAACTATTTTAAAAAATATAAGACTGGGGGGCGCTGGCCCAGTGGCGTAGTGGTTAAGTTTGCACGTTCTGCTTCGGTGGCCTGGGGTTTGCTGGTACGGATCTGGGGTGTGGACCTATGCACCACTTGTCAAGCCATGCTGTGGCAGGTGTCCCCCATATAAAGTAGAGGGGGGCATAAAGATGGGCATGGATGTTAGCTCAGGGCCAGTCTTCCTCAGCAAAAAGAGAAGGATTGGCAGCAGATGTTAGCTCAGGGCTAATCTTCCTCTAAATAAATAGATAGATAAATAAATAAATAAAAGACTGAAGGTCAGAATTTTGGAGAGAATGCATTCTTAGCAGATCCTTGGGTATCACTGAATAATGTTATTTATCATGATATTCTAAGTTAATAAGGAAAAATATGTTTCATTTCATAATTATGAAAATAGTAATTCCCTCATAATTATTGCCCATCCATAGTAATATCAATCCTGTTCAAGAGAATGCTTTTTTTTTAAGATTGGCACCTGAGCTAATACCTGTTGCCAGTCTTTTTTCTTTTTTTCTTTCTTCTTCTCCCCAAAGTTCCCTAGTACGTATTTGTATATTCCAGTTGCAAGTCCCTCCTGTTGTGCCATGCAGGATGCCACCCCAGCATGGGCTAACAAGCAGCACCATGACCACACCCAGGATCTGAACCAGCGAAACCCCAGGCCACTGAAGTGGAGCTCACGAACCCAACCACTTGGCCGTAGGGCTGGCCCCAAGAGAATGCTTTTTTAAATTCCCAAATACTAAAATAATAGGTTCAGAATTCTTTTCTTTTCTTTTTTTATTTTTTGTGAGGAAGAGTGGCCCCAAGCTGACATCTGTTGCCAATCTTCCTCTTTTTGTTTGAGGAAGATTGTTGCTGAGCTCACATCTGTGCCAATCTTCCTCTGTTTTACGTGGGATGCTGCCACAGTGTGACTTGATGAGCTGTGCTACATCTGTGCCTGGGATCTGAACTCGCAAACCCAGGGCTGCTGAAGCAGAGTGCGTGAACTTAACCACTATGCCACCAGGCTGGCCTCCAGAATTCTTTTCTACCCTCTTTCATAGACCCTTCTCCCTTAGAACAGAGAAAGATCTGTTCAACTCTACCCTCTCATTATGTCAGTAAAAGTCTAGACCTGAAGATCATACCTTAATAATTATTAAATACCTTGATAATCTCAGGAAAGACCAGGGTGTTACATGGCAATTTGCTGTCACTTGACTAAAATTAAAAAGGGAGAATTTAAAGGCCGAAGACATTAAATAACCAGTATAGACTGGTTTGGAAACTTTAAAAAGAGTCCTGGTCTGTAAAAGTAAAACGCTTGGAAGAATCCACCTAAGGAGATCATAACAATGAAGAATGATTCCAGGATGGTTGTAGAAATTTATTGAGGAAAAAGATTACCCAATTGTCCAGGTTCTTTTTTTCCAATAATAAATTATTTCTAAGTAGGTTATAAATTAATGCACACCATACGTCATTGTAATAGTACAAGAGGACACACAGTAAAAAATAAGTCCTTTTTACCTGTATTCTCCTAGTTCCCACTTCCTTCCCCAGAGGCAACCACTGTTACCAGTCTCTTGTATGTCCTTCCAAGAGGATTTCAAACATTTATATGTGATAGTATGCATATATGTATATTTATATCTTGTTTGTTATGTAGCTAAGTATGCCCTTGGCAGTTCAGTCTTTGCTTTTATTAGCAATGCTATGATAAATACCTTTGTGTATCTTTTATTTCATACCTGTGCAGGCATATATCTGGGCTCAGTACTTAGAAATGGAATTCTTAGGCCACAGGATATGTGCTTTAAAAATTCTTCTTATTTGGAAATAATTTCAAATTTAGAGAAAAGTTGCAAGAGTAGTACAGAGAACATCCGTATGCTCTTTTCTCAGATTGACCTGTTATATATGTATGTTTGTGCAGATTCTCTTTCAAAGATTAAGTAGTATACATCACGGTATACACGAGAGGCTGTATGTCACGAAGGCACAGGTCACAGTGCAGGCTGAGCAGAGCCCTGGACATCCTAGGGTGCCCTGTGGGCTCAGGGGCTCCTACTGCAGGGGGCAGAGCTGGCTCTACTCACCCTCACCCTCTCTGCGGTCTTCTTCTGCCCAGACCACTCTGATGGCTGGGGCCAGGCACGTGGTGACCTTCGTTAGGCCAGGTGTGGCCTCAGTGCCTGGCGCGTCAGCCTGCTGCTGGCCAAGGACTTTGCTCATGACACGTTCTCGCTGACACTGAGCCAAGTGGGCTCAGGGCTCATGTCCATGGGGTAAAAAACCATAATGCATACTTAACTGTGTATTTCCTAAGAGTAAGGATTTTCTTTTCTTTTTTTGTGAGGAAGATTAGTCCTGAGCTAACTGCTGCCAATCCTCCTCTTTTTTCTGAGGAAGACTGACCCTGAGCTAATATCCATGCCCATCTTCCTCTACTTTATAAATGGGACGCCTACGACAGCATGGCTTTTGCCAGGCAGTGCCATGTCCTCACCTAGGATCTGAACTGGCAAACCCTGGGCCGCCAAGAAGCGGAACATGCGCACTTAACCGCTGCGCCACCGGGCCAGCCCAAGATTTTCTTTTATGTAAACATAGTACAGTTATCCACTTCAGGAAATTTAATATTGGTAGAATACTTTTGTCTGACCTGTTCACATTTCAGTTTTGTCCAGTAATGTTCTTTGTAGCATTTTTGCCCCTCTAGGACAGGATCCAGTCTGGGTACATTTAAAATTTTGGTCTATACTGCCAAATTGCTCTGGATAGGCATTGTTCCGGTTTACATTTCTGCCGGCAGTATATGAGTCCTTGTTTCCCTCTCCTCATCATCGCTTACCTCATGTTTATCCACTGGAAGTTCCTAGTTTTCAAACACCTTTTTGGAAGGATATCCTTTGGCTCTGGTAGTCTGAGTGTGTGATTGTTTGGGGCACTTTGGCATCAGCAGTTGCTCCCTGGCTTGAGAAATTTCACCTCTTTGTTTAAAATTAATTCTTAATTTTTTTTTTTTTTAAAGATTGGCACCTGAGCTAACAACTGTTGCCAATCTTCTTTTTTTTTCTCTTACTGCTTTTTCTCCCCAAATTCCCCCGGTACATAGTTGTATATTGTAGTTGTGGGTCCTTCTAGTTGTGGCATGTGGGATGCCACCTCAGCATGGCCTGATGAGTGGTGCTATGTCTGAGGCCAGGATCTGAACCGGCGAAACTCTGGGCCGTGGAAGTGGAGTGCACGAACTTAACCACTCGGCCACAGGGTCGGCCCTAATTATTCATTTTTATTGAAGTATAATTGACAGACAATATTATATTAGTTTCAGGTGTACAATGTAATACTTTGATATTTTTATACATTACAAAATGATCACCATAATATGTCTAGTTACCATTTGTCACCATGCAAAGTTATTACACTATTACTGACTGTATTCCTCATGCTGTACATTATATACCTGTGACCTATTTATTTTATTTCTAGAAGTTTGTACCTTTTTTTCCTTCTTCCTTTTGGTGAGGAAGATTGTTGCTGAGGTAACATCTGTGCCAGTCTTCCTCTATTTTGCATATGGGATGCTGCCACAGCATGGCTTGATGAGTGGTGTGTAGGTCTGCACCTGGGATCTGAATCCATGAACCCCGGGCTGACGAAGCAGAGCGCGTGAACTTAACCACTATGTCACCGGGCCGGCCCCTTGAAGTTTGTACCTGTGAATCCCCTTCACGTATTTCACTCATCCCCCTACCTCTCCCCTCTGGCAACCAACAGTTTGTTCTTTGTATGTATGAGTCTGTTTCTGTTTTGTTTTTTTAGCTTCCACATATAAGTGAAATCATATGGTATTTGTCTTTCTTTATCTAACTTATTAGCATAATACGCTCTAGGTCCAATGATGTTTGTGCAAACGGCAAGATTTCATTCTTTTTTATGGCTGATTAATATTCCGTGTATATATACACCACATCTTCCTTATCCATTCATCTATCAATGAACGCTTAGGTTGCTTCCATATTTTGGCTATTATAGATGATGCTGCAGTGAATATAGGGGTGCACATATCTTTTTGAATTTTTGTTTTCTTTGGATACATACCCTGAAGTGGAATTGCTGGATTGTATGGTAGTTCTATTTTCAATTTTTTGAGGAACTTCCATACTGTTTTCCATAGTGGCTGCACAAATTTACATTCTCACCAACAGTGTATTAGGGTTCTCTGTTCTCCACATCCTCACCAACTTGTAATTTGTAGTCTTTTTGATAATAGCCATTCTGACAGGTGTGAGATTTCTCTTTCTACTTGAGGCTGCTGTTGTGCTCAGGAGAAGCAATCTTGGCAGAGCCAGGGCTGCTAAGTTTGTCTTCCCTGCTGAACCAGCTCTTTTAGAGGATCCATAGGGCTCTGCTGTCTTCCTTTTAGGGCTGAATAATATTCCATTGTATGTATATATCATTGTTTATCCATTAATTAGTTAATGGGTTCTTGGGTTGCTTATTTGGGTATTTTTGTCCTTATTTACTTTTTTCACATTTATTCTTCCGTATTTAATCTCTTACTTTTGCAGGTACCGTTTAAATCTGAATCAAGATGAAATAAAACAAGAAGTAGAGGACTACCTGCCTTCATTTTCTAAATGGGCTGGAGATTTCATGCATAAATACACTTCAGCTGACCTCCCTCAGATGCAGTTCTCTCTGTAAGAAACTCGTTTTGTTTATATGCTGTTTATATGTTCAGACCAGGCTTCTATTCCGTATGTTGCATTAAAGCCTTGTAAAAGTCAAGTTATTACAACTAAGCTTTTTGTTTACTTATTTTATAAATTATAGTCCTGAGTGTCTTTCAAGGACAAAACATAATCTGATGAATAGAAAATTCTACTTTCATTATAATAAAACCTTATAATTTTTTTATGTAGGTATTTCTTTTGGAGCTATGTTTTTTTAATAAAATAATCAATTTGTAGATATTTTGGGGGTCCTAATTTCATTTGTATTTCTCTGTTACTGTCATATATAGACTCTGTTACATACTGTTTGGCATTGGGTTTGTTTTTTACTTTTTTCCCCCTTAAAGTAGCATTGATATACATTTATAGGTAATACTTTTTTTCTTTTCCATTATTTACCCATTCAGCAAATATTTATTGAGTGCCTAATATGTGCCAAGTAATATTCTAGGTGCTGGGATTATAGTAGTGGGGGAAAAAAAGCCACTGACTTCACTGCGCTGCTATACGACTGAACAAGTGACAGGGTGCCAGATTGTGGTCAGTGCTGTGTGGAATCGTGGGGAGGGTAAGAAGGAAAGGAGAGTCGGCGATGCGGTGGGACATATTATTTCTGTAGAATGGTCATGAAAGGCCTCTCTGTTAAGGTGACATTGAGCAGAAGCCTGAAAGAAATGAAGGAGGGAGCTAGGCAGCTCTCTCCAGGAAGAGTATTTCAGGCAAAAGCCTTGTAGGTGATGTGTACCTGCTATTGTGGCTGGAGCAGAGTGAGGTGGGAAAGAGAGCAGAAGTAGCTCTCTTGGGGCCTCGTCAGCAGTGTCAGGACTTTGACTGCTGTTCTCATTAGGTGAGAAGTCACTGGAGAGTTTGTGCAGAGGGTTTTGGTCTTATTTCTTGGGTTTTTTGGTAAGAAAGGTTGACCCTAAGCTAACATCTGTTGCCAATCTTCCTCATTTTGCTTGAGGAAGATTGTCACTGAGCTAACTAACATCTGTGCCCATCTCCGTTTCGTATGTGGGATGCCGCCACAGCGTGGCTTGATGAGCAATATGTAGGTCTGCGCCTGGGATCTGAACCTGAGAACCCTGGGCTGCCAAAGTGGAGCATGTGAACTCAACCAGTACACCACTGGGCTGGCCCTGTGATTTCCTTTTTTTAAAAATAGGCAACATTTTATTTTTCTTTAAATAGGCACAACTTCCATTTATATTAATATTCTTAACCTTTTCTTTTTTTTTATTAAGGTTATGAAAGTTAACATCCCTGTGAAATTACAGTTGTACATCATTATTAGTCATGTTGTAGGTACACCACTTCACCCCTAGTGCCCTCCCCCCACCCCCCTTTCCCCTGGCAACCACCAATCAGTTCTCTTTGTCCATATGTTAACTACCACCTATGAGTGGAGTCATACAGAGTTCGTCTTTCTCTGTCTGGCTTATTTCACTCAACATAATACCCTCAAGGTCTATCCATGTTGTTGTGAATGGGACGACTTTGTCCTTTTTTATGGCTGGGTAGTATTCCATTGTATATATATACCACATCTTCTTTATCCAATCATCAGTTGCTGGGCACTTAGGTTGGTTCCATGACTTGGCTATTGTGAATAATGCTGCAATGAACATAGGGGCGCATGGAACTTTTGGAATTGCTGATTTCAGGTTCTTAGGATAGATACCCAGTAGTGGGATGGCTGGGTCACAAGGTATTTGTATTCTTAAATTTTTGAGGAATCTCCATACTGTTTTCCACAGTGGCTGCAGCAGTTTGCATTCCCACCAACAGTGTATGAGTGATCCCTTTTCTCCACAGCCTCTCCAACATTTGTCACTCTTGGTTTTGGATATTTTTGCCATTCTAACAGGTGTAAGGTGATATCTTAGTGTAGTTTTGATTTGCATTTCCCTGATGATTAGTGATGATGAGCATCTTTTCATGTGTCTATTGGCCATCCGTATATCTTCTTTGGAGAAATGTCTGTTCATGTCCCCTGCCCATTTTGTGATTGGGTTGTTTGATTTTTTATTGTTGAGTTGTGTGAGTTCTTTATATATTATGGAGATTAACCCTTTGTTGGATAAATAACTTGTAAATATTTTTTCCCAATTAGTGGGCTGTTTTTTTGTTTCAATCCTGTTTTCCCTTGCCTTGAAGAAGCTCTTTAGTCTGATAAAGTCCCATTTGTTTATTCTTTCTATTGTTTCCCTCATGTGAGGGGTTATGGTGTCCAAAAAGATTCTTTTGAAGCTCATGTCAAAGAGTGTACTGCCGATATTCTTTTCTAGAAGACTTGTTGTTTCAGGCCTAATCTTTAGGTCTTTGATCCATTTTGAGTTTATTTTAGTAAATGGTGAAAAAGAATGGTTGATTTTCATTCTTTTACATGTGGCTGTCCAGTTTTCCCAGCACCATTTGTTGAAGAGACTTTCTTTCCTCCATTGTAGGCCCTCAGCTCCTTTGTCAAAGATTAGCTGTCCATAGATGTGTGGTTTTATTCCTGGGCTTTCAATTCTGTTCCGTTGATCTGTGCATCTGTTTTTGTACCAGTACCATGCTGTTTTGATTACTGTAGCTTTGTAGTATGTTTTGAAGTCAGGGATTGTGATGTCTCCAGCTTTGTTCTTCTTTCTCAGGATTGCTTTAGCAATTCAGGGTCTTTTATTGCCCCATATGAATTTTAGGATTCTTTGTTCAATTTCTGTAAAGAATGACATTGGAATTCTGATTGGGATAGCATTGAATCTGTAGATTGCTTTAGGTAGTATGGACATTTTAACTATGTTTATTCTTCCAATCCATGTGCATGGAATGTCTTTCCATCTCTTTATGTCGTCGTCAATTTCTTTCATGAAGGTCTTGTAGTTTTCGTTGTATAGGTCTTTCACTTCCTTGGTTAAATTTATCCCAAGGTATTTTATTCTTTTTGTTGCGATCGTGAATGGGATTGAGTTCTTGAAATCTTTTTCTGTTAGTTCATTGTTAGCGTATAGAAATGCTACTGATTTATGTATGTTGATTTTATACCCTGCAACTTTGCTGTAGCTGTTGATTGTTTCTAATAGTTTTTCTATGGATTCTTTGGGGTTTTCTATATATAAGATCATGTCGTCTGCAAACAGCGAGAGTTTTACTTCTTCGTTGCCTATGTGGATTCCTTTTATTTCTTTTTCCTGCCGAATTGCTCTGGCCAGCACCTCCAGTACTATGTTGAATAAGAGTGGTGAAAGTGGGCTTGTTCCTGTTCTGAGAGGGATGGGTTTCAGTTTTTGTCTGTTGAGTATGAAGTTGGCTGTGGGTTTGTCATATATGGCCTTTATTATGTTGAGGTGCTTTCCTTCTATACCTGTTTTATTCAGGGTTTTTATAATAAATGGATGTTGGATCTTATCGAATGCTTTCTCTGCATCTATTGAGATGATCATGTGGTTTTTGTTTCTCATTTTGTTGATGTAGTGAATCACGTTGATTGACTTGCAGATGTTGAACCATCCCTGTGTCCCTGGTATAAATCCCTCTTGATCATGGTGTATAATGTTTTTGATATATTGCTGTATTTGGTTTGCCAAAATTTTGTTGAGGATTTTTGCATCTATGTTCATCAGTGATATTGGCCTGTAGTTTTCCTTCTTTGTGTTGTCCTTGTCAGGTTTGGGGATCAGGGTGATGTTGGCTTCATAGAATTTATTAGGGAGTGCTCCATCTTCCTCTATTATCTGGAACAGTTTGAGAAGGATAGGTATTAAATCTTCTTTGAATGTTTGGTAGAATTCTCCAGAGAGGCCGTCTGGTCCTGGACTCTTATTTTGGGGGAAGTTTTTGATTACTGTTTCTATTTCTTTACTTGTGATTGGTCTATTCAGATTTTCTATTTCTTCCTGATTCAGTTTGGGTACGTTGTATGAGTCTAGGAATTTATCCATTTCTTCTAGGGTGTTCAGTTTGTTGGCATATAGTTTTTCATAGTATTCTCTTATGATCCTTTGTATTTCTTCAGTATCTGTTGTGATTTCTCCTCTCTTGTTTCTAATTTTATTTATTTTAGACTTCTCTCTCTTTTTTTAGTGAGTCTGGCTAAGGGTTTGTCGATTTTGTTAATTTTTTCGAAGAACCAACTCTTTGTTTCATTGATCCTTTCTACTGTCTTTTTTGTTTCAATATCATTTATTTCTGCTCTAATTCTTATTATTTCCCTCCTTCTGCTGACTTTGGGCTTTGTTTGTTCTTCTTTTTCTAATTCCGTTAGGTGTCGTTTGAGGTTGTTTATGTAAGATTTTTCTTGCTTATTGAGGTGAGCCTGTATTGCAATGAATTTCCCTCTTAGGACTGCCTTTGCTGCGTCCCAAATCATTTGGTACAGTGTATTTTCATTTTCATTTGTCTCCAGATAATGTTTGATTTCTTCTTTAATTTCTTCAATAATCCATTGTTTGTTCAGTAGCATGTTGTTTAGTCTCCACATTTTTGGCTCTTTCCCAGCTTTATTCTTGTAGTGGATTTCTAGTTTCATAGCATTGCAATCAGAAAAGATGCTTGATATTATTTCAACCCTCCTGAACTTATTGATGCTTGCTTTGTTTCCCAAGATACGGTCTATCCTTGAGAATGTGCCATGCGCGCTTGAGAAGAATGTGTAACCTGCTGTTTTTGGATAAAGTGTCCTATATATATCTATTAGGTCCATCTCATCTAATTTTTCATTTAATTCTATAATTTCCTTGTTGATTTTCTGTCTGGATGATCTGTCCATTGGTGTTAATGGGGTGTTGAGGTCCCCTACTATTACTGTATTGCTGTTGATGTCTCCTTTTAGTTTTGTTAATAGTTTCTTTTTTTTTTAAAGATTTTATTTTTTCCTTTTTCTCCCCAAAGCCCCCCGGTACATAGTTGTGTATTCTTCGTTGTGGGTCCTTCTAGTTGTGGCATGTGGGACGCTGCCTCAGCGTGGTCTGATGAGCAGTGCCATGTCCGCGCCCAGGATTCGAACTAACGAAACACTGGGCCGCCTGCAGCGGAGCGCGCGAACTTAACCACTCGGCCACGGGGCCAGCCCCTTGTTAATAGTTTCTTTACGAATTTTGGTGCTCCTGTGTTAGGTGCATATATATTTATAAGTGTTATGTCATCTTGGTGGAGCATCCCTTTTATCATTATATACTGCCCCCCTTTGTCTCTCTTAATCTGTTTTGCTTTGAAGTCTACTTTGTCTGATATAAGTATGGCAACACCTGCTTTCTTTTGTTCATTATTAGCTTGGAGTATTGTCTTCCATCCCTTCACTTTGAGTCTGTGTTTGTCTTTGGGGCTGAGGTGTGTTTCCTGGAGGCAGCATATTGTTGGATCTTGTTCTTTGATCCATCTTGCCACTCTGTGCCTTTTGATTGGAGAGTTCAATCCATTCATGTTTAGAGTGATTATTGAAACGTGGGGGACTACTGTTGCCATTTTATCACTTGTTTTCTGGTTCTTTTGCATTTTGTCCTGATGGACAGCTGTTACTTTGTGTTATTGTCCTTCTGCTTCTCTACTTTGTTCTGGATTTTGTAACCCCTTTCCTTTTTTTGATTTCTCAGGAATGAGGTTCTTCCTGAGCATTTCTTGAAGAGGAGGTTTTGTGGCGATGAACTCCCTTAACTTTTGTTTATCTGGGAAAGTTTTTATTTCTCCATCGTATTTGAAGGATATTTTTGCTGGGTAGAGTATTCTTGGCTGCAGGTTTTTGTCCTTCAGAGTTTTGAGTATTTCATTCTCTTCTAGCCTGTAAGGCCTCTCCTGAGAAATCTGCTGATAGCCTTATGGGGTTTCCTTTGTAAGTTATTTTCTTCTGCCTGGCTGCCCTTAGTATTTTCTCTTTGTCATTGACTTTTGGTAGTTTCACTACTATATGCCTTGGGGTTGGTCTTCTTGCGTTAATAAAGTTTGGAGATTTATTGGCTTCTGTCACATGAAGTTCCATCTCTCTTCCCAAGTTTGGAAAGTTCTCAGCTATTATTTCGTTGAACAGGCCTTCTGCCCCCTTCTTCTTCTCTTCTCCCTCTGGTATACCTATAATCCTTATGTTGCATCTCCTAATTGAGTTGGATAATTCTTGGAGAGTTTCTTCGTTTCTTTTTAGTCTTAGTTCTCTCTCCTCCTCTGTCTGCAGCATTTCTCTATTCCTACCCTCCAAATTGCTAATTCTGTCCTCCATATTATCGACCCTACTGTTCAGAGAGTCCAGATTTTTCTTAATCTCCTCCATTGTGTTCTTCATCTCCAGTATTTCTAATTGGTTCTTCTTTATAGTGTCAAGCTCTTTTGTGACATAGCTCCTGAACTCATTGAGTTGTCTATCTGAATTCTCTTTTAACTCGTTGAGTTTTTTAATAACGGCAGTTTAGAAATCATCATCATTTAGGTTATAGATTTCATTGTCTTTGGAATTGTTTTCTGGGTGCTTATCATTTTCCTTCTGTTCTGGAGATTTAATATATTATTTCATACTGCTTGATGGTGTGGATTTGTGCCTCTGCATAGAGATAGAGTTTAGTCGCTGCTTCCACTTGTTGTGACTGCTGTGTGTGGGGGCAGCTGTTTAGACTGCACCAACCAAGAACCCTGTCAGCTGCTACTGACTGGGCCTGGACCCCTCCTTGTAGTCACAGTGGTCCTGTGGGGTCCCTCGTCAGTTGTGGGGGCAATCACAAGGGTGCATCAGGTTGCTGATGCCTACTGTTGCAGCCCACTTAGACGCGCTCCCTCCTTGTGGTCTGCAGCAGTGTTGTGGGCTTTCCCAGCAGCCAGGAGCAGGATCACCTATAATTGCTACTTTGTCCCTAACAGAGCCCACAAGATCACACTTGTCCACTATAGGTCCCAGCAGAGCTATGGGTATGTTCTGCAGTCTGTCGTTAGCTCACTTAGCTGTGCTACTTTGCCCCAGGGCCTTCCCGCCTTGCGATTGCCAGTTGGGACCTCTCCACTACTGCTGTGCAGAGGCTTTCGCTGAGGCTGCTGTAGGAACCTGGAGTTCCCCTCTGGGCTACGTAGCCATTTCACTGGAGCTCCACTATGCCCCACTCCACTCTCACGGGATCTCTGGGATCTCATGGGATCTCTGGGCCCCTTGCCTCGTCTGGGACACGGCCAGAGTCCGTGGGCCTGGCGGTGGCTTGTAAGCTGCTGCCTTGTGGGGAATTCTGCTCTAGGGAGCTTCCTGGTGTTCCGAATGCTGGGCAGGGCCTCCCTGCCAATGGCGAGCAGAGGTCCCCCCTACTGGGGGGGTGCAGGATCCTGGAGCGTCCCCCCGGGCCACAGAGCCGGGTGTTGGAGCTCCACCCAGTCCCCAAGCACGTCCACGGGAAGTCTGGGCGCCCCCTGCGCCGACTCGTGTGCTGGAGACTGTGGGCCCAGCAGCAGCTTGCAGTCTGGTGCCATGCCGGGGAATCTGCCAACCGGGAGCTTCCCTTTGTTCTGGATTCTGGGCGGGGCCTCCCTGCTCATGGCCAGCAGAGGCTTTCCCTGCTGGGGAGGTGCGTGACCCCAGAGCCTCCCCCCGGGCCACAGAGCCGGGCGCTGGACCTTCATCCGGGTCCCCAAGCACCTCCACGGGAAGTCTGGACGCCCTCTGCACTGACCCGTGCGCTGGAGACCGTGGGCCCAGCAGCAGCTTGTGATCTGGTGCTGTGTCAGGGAATCCACCTGCTGGGAGCTTCCCTTTGTTCTGGATTCTGGGCGGGGCCTCCCTGCTAATGGCAAGCGGAGGCCTTCCCTGCCGGTGGGTGCAGGACCCTGGGGATTCTCCCTGGCCTTAGGTGTAATCGCGGGAAGCTTGAGTAGGGCTGTTGTCACCTGTTTCCACTGTCGCTCCACTGGTGAGTGCACACTCCCACCCTTGGTGTGTGGCGATGCTATGGGGGAGTCTGCTGGAAGAGAGCCTCCTGCAGGAACTAGGCTGTCCAGGGGTCGGGAGTCGGAGAGTTTTCACCTATTTCTACCTCCTCCCAGGGGAAAGTCCGTCCGACTTCCTATGTATAGTAGCACGAGACTCTTAGGCATCTTGAGATGCTATCTGGATATCCTTTGTTAATTGGTGAATGTCCAATTAGTTGTAGATTCGATGGGGGAGAGACAAAGAAGACCACTCACTCTGCCATCTTGGTCCCACCTATTAGCACACTCTTATTGCAATTGTCCTCTTAATTGGGTTGGTACCCAGTGTAGCTGGTTGCTAGGCTCAGGGGCGTACAGTTGTGATAGGCCTGAGGCCAACAAGGCTGTTGTCAGTTCTCTTAGGAGTGCAGCTGAGTAGGGCTAGCCCTTGGCATGGAGGCACTCAGTTGTTTCAGGCTTTGGAAGGTGGGGCTGATCCTTTTTTATGGCTATTTGTGAAACACAAGTCTTCTGCTGCTGATAAGCCTCACCCCCCTCTGGACCACATACACTGTCAACACAGTCCTGGTCCATGCACACTTCTCAACCCCCTGGAGCATACCCCACCGCCACACTGCAGAGGCCCCCACCTCTGCCCCAATGCCCCCCACAGTCCACCTGGTCCTCACACAAGCCCTGCCCCACAGAGGCAGACACCTTTGCCTGCCTGTAGAGGATCAAGGCACTCAGTCAATGCAGGCTGAAAAGTAGCCTGAGGGCTTGCTGTTAGATGGGGCCAGTCCCTAGGGCGGGTTGCCAGCCCTGGCTGAACTGGATTAAATCTGTGCTCTAGTGGGTGTGGCAGACCCCTGGGCTAACAGCCCAAGAGACGCACCTCAATGGCCCCCACCTGTGTCCATATCAGCACGCCTGGACGAGCTCAGAACAACGGCCCCCACCAATGTCTCAGTCTCCGGAGAGGATCCTCCTCTCACCAAGATGCCCCCAGAGCCCACCAGGTGAGTCTCGTTTCACCAAAGGACAGTCAGCCTTCTCTCTGGTGATTTTAGGTTGCTGCAAAGAGTGAGTTTGTGCGTGGGCCCTTTAAGACCCGGATCTTTTCGGCTTTCGGCCGATAGCTTTTCTGGGGTGTCCTCGCTGCAGTTAATAGCTAGCAAAGCCAGATAGTAAGACCCCCCTCTCAGTTGGGCTGAGTCCGAAGGATGGTTATAGCAGTATTGCCCCCGCTCCGGACCTCACTCCTACAGGGAGGGCTGCGTACCTTAGGTTGGCTCCCGCCTGGCCAGCTATGAAGCTCCGCTGCTCCCAAAGGTGGCTTTTTTCCTCTCTGGCCAGAGTTACTGCCTCTTCTGCTTTCGTCAGGCCTGTCCCTTGTTGTGGGGGTTCTTTTTATCCAGTTTTCAGTTTTCAATCCAGGGTGATTCTTCCTAAAATTGTTGTAACCTGGTTGTGTTTGTGGGAGGAGGCGAGTTCAACATCTGCTCACAGCACCATCTTGACAAGAACTCTTCTTAACCTTTTCTTAGTAGTCTCAACATTTTATCTCATGACATTTTATCTGAATAACTTGGTTTTTTTTTTTTTGAGGAAGATTAGCCCTGAGCTAACATCTGCTGCCAATCCTTCTCTTTTTGCTGAGGAAGACTGGCCCTGAGCTAACATCCGTGCCCATCTTCCTATACTTTATCTGTGGGACACCTACCACAGCATGGCCTCCCAAGCAATGCCATGTCCGCACCCAGGATTCAAACCAGTGAACCCCAGGCAACTGAATCTTGATTTTTATATGACATAAAATATGTTTTATTACTAGAAAATTTATCCTTTTCATGTGATTTCCATTAGATTTAGTATTTTATATGGCTTTGAGTCTAAAATAGGATTAATAAAAGCTCTTGTCCAACTTCTGCAGAATAACTTCTCTGAAAATGAGTAAGTCTTAGATAAGAGAAGTATAAGAGGCTTTAAAAGTTATTTTCGTCTCTTCTAATGGCTTCAACATTTATATGTTTCTTTTTTTCTTCTTTGCTGTGCTCTTGGCTTATTTAGCAGTTAAGACATTAAAATCAGAACCTCTTTTGTAATATAAAATACAATGTTGAGTACTTAGTTTTAAATATTGCTGGTGACAGAGATGGATCCATTTAATGATTAAGTAAGGAAAATAATGAGGAAGTCTAGGAGCACATGAGCTCCTCCAAAGATTGTCGCAAGAGAAGGGTGGGGATGAAGTGTTGGATGACCAAGCCCTACACTGCATAGATAATGGAGAAAGACAGCTCATTCTTAGGCAGTTTAATATGGTGTTACGTGAAGGAGCACATCTCCTGCTTAACCAGGGTGCAACCACATGCAAGCCATTCCATATTAATCTGTGTAATAATTGCAAATCAGAATACTCAGATTGGTATTTTGGCTCCAGCACTCCAAGTTGTGATACTTGTAGTAATCTAGGCCTGAGAAAACAAAGGCCTGAGTTGGGAAGATTGTAATAAGAATGAACTGAAAGAGATAGGTGATAAATATTAAGAAAATTTAAATTACGTGAGTTAGAGGACAGTGGTTCTCAAACCTGAGCATGCATCAGAATCACTTGGAGGGTTTGTTAAATTGCTAGGCCTTACAGAGAATTTCTGATTGAGCAGGTCTGACGTAGGGGCCTGAGAATTTGCATTTATAACAAGATCCCAGGTGATGCTGATGCTCCTTGTCCCGGAACCACACTTTGAGAATCACTGTTATAAAGATATGTAGACTCTTTCCCATGCCCACATTTTCTATGTGCAATAGAGAGTCAATGCCAACAGATGAGAAATGAGCTAAGTGTTCTAATTGCTTTTTGTTTTTGTTTTTGTTTTAGGCCAAGTGATGGTAGTAACAATAATTCAACATGTAGTATTGAGGTCATAAACTCATTGGATATTGAAGAAAGCATTTGGTCCCCTAGGTTTGGATTGAAGGGCAAAATAGATGTTACAGTTGGGGTGAAAATACATCGAGGATGTAAAACGAAATACAAGATAATGCCATTGGAGCTTAAAACTGGGAAAGAATCAAATTCTATTGAACATCGTAGTCAGGTAAATCTTAGTAAGAAAATTTTCTGAATGTTCAGTACATTTAAAAACGTGATCTGCTTTATGTATTTTGCTTTAATTCAGGTAATTTTTATTTGAGTTGCGTATAGTACTTTTCAATTTGCGATATATCCAGAGTACTCAGTTTGTCTTATAGATGTATACATGGCTGCGGCAGAAAGCTTTCTCCAGCAAAGAAATACAACAGCTGAACCAGTGTTGCCAAATTTATGCTGCCAAACTATCAGTCTAAACAGATGCTCCTAAAAAAGGAATTCCTTGGCTATGTAAGCTGGGGAGAAGGGGAAGCCAAGTACATTTGGAGATTTTTATGATGCACATTACCCTATTAAAGTTTCTGAAAAATATTATAGTAATACACTTTGTTTTAGCTATGTTTAACCTAATGTTTCCAAAAGCTAATTTACCATGGAGCTATTTTTTTTTCAGGTAACATCTACATAGGATACTCGTTAGGAAACATCAGTGTGAATTTATTCTTGTATGTCCAGCCTTTAATCTGATTTTATTGATGTTTATCTAAAATGGAATAAGGTCCATATCTTACCATTATATTAAATTCAAGTTTTTTATCATCTTTTCTTCTCTTTGATAAATAAAATAATCTTTTGTTGTCCTTCAAAATAATCTGAAATTTATATTAATTATAGCGACTTAACAAATCAATGTATCTAACATAAAGTTCTATTTTGTTTTCTGATTATTTTCATTCCCTCTGCCCATTTCCACATTGGCAGTCTTAGGTATGTTCTAGATACTTTTAAATCAGCAAAGATAAGACTAAAAGATAGTAATATTATTGTGTTTTTATGGTATAATATCTACTAAGGGAATAAATAATATAATAAATAACATAGCATTTGTAATTTAACTTAAATTTCCTTTGGCCCTTGGAATTTCACATGTCATTGCAGCAGATTTTATATAAAAGATTCAGATTCAGAATACTGAATTGTATAATCAGGGATGAAGGAGTCTTTCTCTTATGAAATCTTTCTTGCCATTCTTAATTGCGCACCAGATACCAAAGGTTTTCAGGAGAGCTTTTCAGTTTGGAAATGAGCAGTAAGGTCACCTTGTTGTTTCACCTGTTAGTGAGTTTCACAGACATTGGAGGTGGAGGAAAAAATAGGTTTCCACTCTTAGAAGACTTGAGCTTTTCACTTTGGTAATACAGAAATGGCTGAGATTGTCAGCTAAAGACTTGGCTACATTAAAGCCTTCTTGAGCAAGGAGAATCATTGCAAGATCCACAGAAGAAAAGCTATTTTTGAAATCAGAGATGTGAAGAAATGTGTTCTCTGTACATTTGACTGAAAATTTTTTTACTTTTTTTTAGGACATGTTTGAAATCACTTTAGAATGCTAAAAGGAAGAGAAATATAAAAGCATTTCAGCATCTAAAGTGGTCTAGATTAAAAGATTTTTCCTCGTTAAGGTTGCTGCTCTAAGTTGTAGTGCCTTCAAGGCAAAGAATATTATATATTTAATTTTGTTCAGTTGGAACTTTCATCTTTGCAAGAAGAGAAGCTGCACGAAGAACTTTAGGAATAAAATAATATTTCTTGTATTTAAAAAATGAGGAAATTTACTAGAGCAAAGCTTGAACAAAAATATTGGAGTTTATTTTGCATATTCATTGTGCAGGAAACAAGGAGACATTGAAGAATTAATTATAGTAATTCGTTGAGTTATATAGATATTGGAGATGAGGAGAGAAATAGATTTCCCCTCTGAGAAGATTTGATTTTTTTCACTTTGGTAGTACAGAAAAAGCTTAAGTTATAAACTACCTTCAGTAAAATGGATTGTATTCCAAAAGTTCATTTGTAAGTTAGTAATTTGGCATTTGAAACATATTTTCTTTTTTTTATTATTTATTTATTTTTTTTTTTTGAGGATTATTAGCCCTGAGCTAACATCTGCTGCCAATCCTCCTATTTTTGCTGAGGAAGACTGGCCCTGAGCTAACATCCATGCCCATCTTCCTCTACTTGATATGTGGGACGCCTGCCACAGCATGGCTTGCCAAGTGGTGCTATGTCCCCACCCGGGATCCGAACCGGTGAACCCTGGGCCGCCGAAGTGAAATGTACAAACTTAACTGCTACACCACCGGTCCAGCCCCTGTGTTGCCTTTTTTGGCTCTTGTTATTTTCAAAAGGGAAATAGCCTAATTGACCTTTTGGTTTTAAAATTAGAACATATGTTGATTGCAAAACGTGTATAGAGATACAGAAAGTTAAAGTTTTGTTTGACAAAATGTACAATGTTTTCACAGCTTGTTCTGTACACACTGCTAAGCCAAGAGAGAAGAGCTGACCCGGAGGCCGGCCTGCTGCTCTACCTCAAGACTGGGCAGATGTACCCCGTGCCTGCCAACCATCTCGATAAAAGAGGTCCAGCTGCTTTCCCTCAGTTTTACTTCTCTGGGTTTTGTTTGTTTGTTTGTTCTTTCTTCAACTTTTGGTGATACATATTTATACCTGACAATCGCTCACTGCACTTGCTAGGCCTAATACAAGTTGTAATTTGTAGTTGTATTTTTTAAAAAGAATTTTAACAATACGCTGAGTAGTTGAAAATATTAACCTTTTAAAATTTTATTTTACAGAACTTTTTTTTAAACTTTCTATCTTATAGTCAAGACACTCTAGATAGCTATATTTATCCTTAGCATTCAGCTTATAAAACACAGTATTTACTAGTTATGAGACATATAATTATTTAAAGAACTTATCAAGTGAACAAAAATTGAAGTAAATATACCAAATTGTTAACAGTAGTTATTCTAGTGTAGTGGGAAATATGAATGTCTTTCTTTACTTTTTTTATGTTTTTAAATCTAAAGTGTTACTTATATAATAGAAGACAGATGTAGTAAATATTACTTAATTCTTTAAATACACTCACCCTTTCTTTTTAAACACCCCCCCCCCCCCCCCCCCCCCCCCCCCCACAGAATTATTAAGGCTAAGAAACCAGATGGCATTCTCTTTGTTTCACCGAATTAGCAAATCTGCTACTGGGAAGGAGAAGACAAAGCTTGCTCCTTTGCCAGAAATAATTGAGGAACAGCAAACCTGTAAATATTGTTCGCAAATAGGCAACTGTACTCTTTATAGCAGGTAAACACATGGTCTTCCCAAAATATTAATTCCAGTTAAGTATGCACTCAACTCAAGATGATTTAACATTGTTGGCTGGTCTGGCACTGATGATTTCATTTTAGTTATTTTTCTTTGTATGTAGTACTTCTAAAATGAAAGGAATAGAGAAAAAACAAAGCACAGTTATTTCATATTTTATAACAAACCTGTTTCCTTGGAGAATAATAGAACTATTGTTTTTCAAACTTTTTCCAAAAGTGGATATTTTAATCTTGTTCGTATAGGTTCTGGGGAAATGAAATAATTTTAGGACTTATGGAGTCTGGCTAAGAAAGATGCAGTATAGGCATTTTGAATACAGTACAACTTTTTAAAAATGATATTTCAAGAAGTCTTCCATTTCTTAGTTGCTGTTTTAATTTCAGGCCTTTGTAGTTAAAAACAGGGAAATTGGTTCTTCCAGACAGTTCGATATGATCCAGTGAACTTGTCTTGCTTATATATGTCTATTTTTCTATATTTGGCAGGTTTATTAGCTGTCTTATGAACAGCCATATGTTTTTATACCTTCATAGGCTAGTGAAAGTTGTGAAGAACACAAAAAAGTAGTTGGATATAAATACAGACTAGGAAACAAGATCAAATCAAAACTAAAGTTCTAATTCAGCCTGATAATTCACGTAAAGGACTTTTAAATGTAGTGTATCAAAGGATCTCTTAATGGCAGAGGACTGTGAATTGTGGGGAGTCTGGGCCTGTAGTACAAGCATATTTTTTTGAAATCTTGTTTTATTCTCAATGTTTTATATGCTATTCTATAGTATATTTGTTTCTATATAAAAATTTAAAAGTTAGTATAAGCAAAATTGATACTCAACACAATTTTCCATGTTTTTATGTTGACTTTCTTATGGCACAGAGCTGGATGTACAAATAGTGTGATTTTGAAAAATGTAGTCATACAGAAAGCCAAAACTTGCAACCTCTAGGAGTAAAGACTAGAGAATACCAAACTTAAGTAGTTGTTCGTGGGGTAGTCATTGATGACAAAATAATGCAGTTTTGAATTTCTTATGTATTTTATTTTGTAAAAAGCCATTTGGCTTATAAAATGTTGAAATGACTTACAAAGAAAATTGGGAGCTGTGGTTATAAGTTATGATGATCATCATGTATGTGTACTTATTTTAGAAATACCTCATTTCATAGCCAGCCAGATAAATGCTTTATACATGTCTCTGACTTGGAGCTTTCTCTTTAGAGCAGTTGAACAACAGATGGATGACAGTTCAGTACCAATTGGCATGCTGCCCAAAATAGAAGAAGAAACTCAGCATCTGAAGCCTACACACCTAGAGTATTTCAGCCTTTGGTGTCTAATGTTGACCCTGGAGTCACAATCAAAGGATAAGAAAAAGAATTACCAAAATATATGGTTAATGCCTGCTTCAGAAATGTAAGTGGTCCACTTAGTACATAGTAAAACTTCAGTAATTTGGATTAGCTAGTGGGATGGCATTAGGAATTCATGACAAATACAGGTAACGTAGCATGTTAAAGACATGCAACTTCATATATTCACGCCAACTCCAGATGGCTGTCAGTGAGTTGTTTCTAAGTAGAGCACCATTGTTAGTTATTTTCAGTATGTTAAATATCCCTCAAGAAATCTTATTTTAAAAATTATTAGTGGGGGCGGCTGGCCCGGTGGTGCAGCAGTTCCACTTACATGGCCCTGGGTTCGCCGGTTTGGATCCCAGGTGCGGACATGGCACGCTTGGCAAGCATGCTGTGGTAGGCGTCCCACGTAGAAAGTAGAGGAAGGTGGGCATGGATCTTAGCTCAGGGCCAGTCTTCCTCAGCAAAAAGAGGAGGATTGGCAGTAGTTTGCTCAGGGCTAATCTTCCTCAAAAAAAAAAAATTATTAGTTGGGGGGCTGGCCTGGTGGTGCAGTGGTTAAGTGCCCACGTTCCACTTTGGCGGCCTGGGGTCCGCTGGTTCAGATCCCGGGTACAGACATGGCATCGCTTGGCAAGCCATTCTGTGGCAGGCGTCCCACATAGAAAGTAGAGGAAGATGGGCATGGATGTTAGCTCAGGGCCAGTCTTCCTCAGCAAAAAGAGGAGGATTGACAGCAGACGTTAGCTCAGGGCTAGTAGTCCTCAAAAAAAAAAGAAAAAAATTATTAGTAAATCTTTTTTCGCCAGTCAAAGGAGTATAAACTTGAGTATATCATAAGGTGAATTTTAGCATATTGGTAGAGTGCAAATTAATGAAGTTTTACCTAATATTTTAAATATTAATATTTAAAATTTCATATTTTTAGTAAGATTTGATACAGATTCAGATTTTCTAAAGTTGGTCAATCTTGTGTTTTGTGAGATCCGTTTTTTACAAGTTACTTGTAAAGTTGTAGTTTTATATATCTTTGCATAGTATTTTTCTTTATGTAACGTTTAGTTGCTTTTGATCCATTTCTTTCTTTCCAGGATGCATATTGATATAATGTGACTTTAGAAATAATTGGATCATTATCTCCTTAATACTAGATTTTTAACACAAGAACACGTTACAGTGGAGAAAGTTTCAGTAATTTTCGCTAGACTACATGAGTACAGTGAATATGTCAAGTGTACATGGCAACAAGCTTCTGAAGCTGTGTGCTAGTTAATAGTAGTGTCTGAGAGATTGTAAATGCTTAATACTTCTTTCTTAGAAGCAGTGGAATTATCAGTTTGCTTGCCATTATTTTAATAACAATAATTATAAATTCTCTTGTAAACACTAAAGAAATAGGTTACTTTTTTCTTCACGTCAGGTTCAGGAACAGGTTATTACAGTTTGTCTTCTGTAATGTTATGTGTATCAGCACAGGAGGTGGGGGTGTCGTTCAAGGATCAAAGTGCTGATGCTTACGTTGTTCAGAGATCCCAGCCCGTGGGTGCAACATGGGAGGTGCTCCCTAGCACTCAACTAGAGCTCTACAGGTGAGAGATTATTTTTTAGAACTAATAGAGAGTTGTGGAAAATGTAGAAATGACAGTCTCAGTATTTGCATTAGAGTTTCCAGGGGTCAGATAAACAAGTAAATTGTGGAAAAATGCAAATACAGTATTTGTATATATGGTGTAAATGTAAGCTCGCTCTCTCTGCCTGTCTGTCTTTCACAGGGAGGAGAGTGGCAGCTGCATTGGAAACCTGATCAGAACAGAACACGTAAAGACAGTTTGTGATGGACAATATTTACATAATTTCCAGCGTAAAAATGGTGCCATGCCTATCACAAATCTAATGGCAGGTGACAGAATTATTTTAAGTGGAGAAGAGAGAACGCTGTTTGCTTTGTCTCGGGGATATGTGAAGGAGATTAACATGACAACAGTAACCTGTTTATTGGATAGGTAATGAAACGTTCCTTTTTTGTGGGGTGGAGTAGGTAATAGCTTTATTGATATATGAATTACATATGTATATTTCATGCATTTAAAGTGTACAATTCAGTGGTTTTTAGTACATGCACAGAGTTATGCAACCATCACTAAAATCAATTTTAGAACATTTTCAGCACCTCAGAAAGAAACCCTGTACCCTTCAGCAATCATTCCCCCAGCCCTTGGTAACCACCAGTTTCCTTTCTGTCTCTATAGATTTGCCTGTTCTGAACGTTTCATATAAATGGGATCATATAATATGTGGTCTTTTACTGGCTTTTTTCACTTAGCATACTGTTTTTGAGGTTCATCTTCATGTGGTAGCATGTATCAGTACTTCATGCCTTTTTTGAAAAAGTGGAGGTAAAATTCATATAACATAAAATTGACTATTAACCATTTCCTTTCTTTTTTTTTCTTTTTGAGGAAGATTAGCCCTGAACTAACATCTGCTGCCAGTCCTCCTCTTTTTGCTGAGGAAGACTGGCCCTGAGCTAGCATCTGTGCCCATCTTCCTCCACTTTATATGTGGGATGCCTACTACAGCATGGCTTACCAAGCGATGCCATGTCTGCACCCAGGATCCGAACTGGTGAACCCTGGGCTGCTGAAGCAGAACATGCGAGCTTAACTGCTGTGCCCCGGGCTGGCCCCTATTTATTTATTTTTTTAAAGATTGGCACCTGAGCTAACAAGTGTTGCCAATCTTCTGTTTTTTTTTTTCTTTCTGCTTTTTCTCCCCAAATCCCTCCCAGTACATAGTTGTATATTTTAGTTGTGGGTCGTTCTAGTTGTGGAATGTGGAACGCCACCTCAACATGGCCTGGCCAGTGGTGCCATGTCCCCGCCCAGGATCCGAACCGGCGAAACCCTGGGCTGCCGAAGTGGAGTGCGCAAACTTAACCACTCGGCCATGGGGCTGGCCCAACCATGAACCATTTTAAAACGTACAATTCAGTGGCATTTAGTACATTCACAGTATTGTGCAACCATCACTTCTATCTAATTCCAAGACCTTTTCATCACCCTGAAAGGAAGTGTTGTACCCATTAAGTAATCATTCCCTACTCCCCTCTCCAGCTCC
Organism: Equus quagga; assembly: GCF_021613505.1. Taxonomy (NCBI): domain Eukaryota; kingdom Metazoa; phylum Chordata; class Mammalia; order Perissodactyla; family Equidae; genus Equus; species Equus quagga. Next base: position 128,411,751 of record NC_060268.1, read on the forward strand.
TGGCAGTAGCTAACCTGCCGTCTGTCTCTCTGGATTTATCTATTCTGGATATTTCATATAAATAGAACTATACAATATGTGATGTTTTTGTCTGACTTCTTTGACTTATCGTAATATTTAAGAGGTTTATCCCCACATCAGCGTTTATCAGTACCTCATTTCTTTTTATGGCTGAATGTTCCATTTTGTGGATAGACAACATTCCATTCATACATTCACCAGCTGATGGACATTTGAGTTGTTTCCACTTTTTGGATGTTATGGTTAGTGTTGCTATAAATATTCACATACAAATTTTTATATGAATGTATTTTTATTTCCCTTGTAGGTATCTAGTATTGGAATTGTGGGTCATGTGCTAATTTTGTGTTTAACATTTTGAGGAAGTACCAAACTGCTAACCTTTTTTTTTGGTACTTTATGTTCCATAGTGCTTTTGTGGACATAGTCTTATCTAATTCTCACAACCTCCTGGACAGCAGGCAGGATAAGACACCTGGTGTTAGCTATAAAGCTTGTTTCTCCTTCTTAGCACTCTGAGCACTCACCATTTCATTCTCTCTCTTTTATTTTAGAAAATGGTTGTTCCTTTATTATAGTGATGTAAAGTATGTTTGTCTCAGTAAAAACAAAGTACGTTCATTTAAAGAAAAATATCAAGGAAATAGAATAGTTGGTGTGAAAATTTGTGGTAGAGACTAATATCCATGTTCGGCAGTCCATGTTCCCCTCTTTCTGCACTCCCAGCCTTCCTTGCGTTTAAGTGCAGGCGTGTGCCACCATTTCTTAATGGGCGGAGATCAGCAGTTGGGATGCAGTGATTTCTGGGTAATCGCAGTGGAAATATCCAGGCTTGTTCTCTGCCAGTCAGTAATCCCACTTAAACCATAGCCAACCCTAGTCTGAGTTTCATGATATGGGAGTATGAGCCACAATATTTCTGTCGTCTGTTAGGATTCCTTGCAGTCTCTTGCAGTGTTTATTTAGTGCCTACCATGTATTAGGTGCTTTGCAAATCCTCAGGGAATTTATAGTCTTGTGGGTAGACAAATAGATACATTTTCAGACTAATAAAACAAGTGTTCGAATTGATGGGAACACAGAGGAGAGGCATTTAACCCAATTTTAGGAGGCTCAGGGAAGGCTTTTTGAAAGAGATCATTCTGGATCTTCATCCTGTGAATTAATAAGTTAGCCTGGTGAAGCAGTGTGAAAAGAGTATACCAGACAGAGAAAACATGATGCCTGTTCCCTGAACTGAGGCATGCTGGGGTGATATAGTATTAAGTGGAGTATTCAGGAAAGTGCAGGCAATTATTTCTGGAATGTAAAAGATAAAGAAGGGAGTGCTTGGAGAGATCAGGTCATAGAAGGTCTTATATAACCATGTCAAGAAGTTTTTAGTTTAATTATTCAGCTGTATTAAAGAATTTTAAGCAGAAGAATGGTAATAATCAGATTTGCATTTTTCTGTGGATGCATTGTGGAGAATAGAGTTAGTTAATAGAAGCCAAACTGAAAGCAGAGAAACCAGGAAACTGTTGTACTGGCCCAGGCTAGAGGTGACTGAGGGCTGGGTAGTTTTGGCAGAGAGGATGGAATGACTTTGAGAAGTATTAGAAAGTAAAAGTGGCTGGCATTTGGATACAGATTGCATATGTGGGTAGGGAAGAGGATTAAGGAGAGGGAAGGCTCGAGGCAGCAGTGTAGATGCAAGTGCCATTAATTGGGATCAGGACCACAGAAGGAGGGTCAGGTTCGGTAGGGACGAAGAGTTTTTCACTTTTGAATATATTGAGCTTTCATAGCCTGGGTTTTAACCAAGTGGGAAGATCTTGCTGTCTGCTGGATATCCAAACCTGAAGCTTGGATGAGGAACCAGAGGGGAGAGGAATGTGACGTCAGGCCTTAAAATGTAGATTTGACATTTAAAGCCATATGAGGGCATGGGACCCAAGGAGAAATGACAAGAAAGAGTAGTACAGAGGACCAGGGAGAGGACACTAGGGAACACCAGGGTCTTAGGGGCTGATAGAGGAGTGGGAGAAGGTGTCAGGAAAGAGACGTGTACTCCAGGCTGGAGGTGGGAGGAGCCATGTGCAAGGATCCTTCTGGGGGTGGTGATCACAAGGTCAGATTGCAAGGCCAAGTGAATTGTCAGCAGATGTTGTAGGTTCATGATTATTAACTACTTTGACCTTGGTGCCTTGTGCGCTCCCCTACTCCCTTTTCCCACCAATCCAGGGCTTTGTGCTGTCTTGGGCAAGTATGAATTAGGGGCTGGTAACCATTTTAATAGCTATTCTGGCCCGTTTACTCTTAGTAGACAGCAACATATTTCTTACACAGACAACCTGACTATATTAAATGAAAAACGTTCACGTACATCTGTTTTGCTGTTTTAGGAACTTGTCAGTACTCCCAAAATCAACTTTGTTCAGATTGGACCAGGAAGAAAAAAGTTGTGATATAGATACTCCGTTAGGAAATCTTTCTAAATTGATGGAAAATACTCACACCAGGTTTGTAACAGTGAATGAATCTGAATTTTACCTCACTTCCCTAAAGAATATTACTTAAACCGTTTTTTTTCTTTTCAGCCAAAAACTTCGAGATTTAATCATTGACTTTCGCGAACCTCAGTTTATATCCTACCTCAGTTCTGTTCTTCCACATGATGCAAAGGATACAGTGGCCAGCATTCTAAAAGGTCTGCTATCATCAGCATGTCTGCTTCCATTAAGTTTTCTTGGTTCTATTTGTAATTTAATCTCCATTAATGAAAATTAATGTAGTTTTTAAAATTCAAAAGTTTTAATAATTTATTAAACTTGGAATTATATTTTTTAAGTGAAGTCTCTTTGGAAGTAGTTTACATATATTCTTTCATGTCACCATTACATTTTCTTACTTTGAAAAGATATGTTGAAGAAGAGACTTGAGTAGAGGCTGCTTTTCTTATAAAATAGTTAATTTTCTCATTGAAATTCAACACTCTTTTTCCTGTTATTTTTAAATTTAAATATAGGTTTGAATAAGCCTCAGAGGCAAGCAATGAAAAAGGTACTTCTTTCAAAAGACTACACACTCATCGTGGGTATGCCTGGAACAGGAAAAACAACTACAATATGTACTCTCGTAAGTTTATTATTCTTTTGCTTAGAAACTAAATATTTAAATCAGCTTCTCCTCAGTTCAGGGAATTGATCTGTGATATCAAAAGGGCTAAATTTTAAATCCAAATGGCTTTATTTCAAATTAACTTTTTAGAATGACATGCGAAACGGAAGAGCTTGAATAGTTGTGATCACGCTTGTAGATTTCTTGCATTTAGGATTGTCTAAGATCTCTTTCTGTTGGTGATATATGTACCATTGTATGTTTTCCTTCCCTTTAAAAAATAGCAAATTATACAGAGGCAGTTGAAATAGATTTTTCTTGGACTTTTTTTCATGTCAGTAAATTTCTGAGCCGTCTTAGAATAATCATAATGATGGCAGCAAATATTTATTGATTGATACTGTGTGCCAGGCACTATTCAGAGTTTATATGTATTCAATTTTATAATTATTAATAATATATTATTCACATATCATTAGTAACGTGATGATAATGACATGTTATTTTCATAAAACATTTTGGGCTTTATAATTTTAAAAAAGTTACTTGGCTCAGCTCTTAGATATGCTTTCTATTGAGTTTCCTAATTCTATCTGAAAAATATAAGCATGTTTAAAATTATCTGGAATCAAAAGTAATGCTGTTTTCCTTTCTCTTATTCGTTATTAGGTAAGAATTCTTTATGCCTGTGGTTTTAGTGTTTTGTTGACCAGCTATACACACTCTGCTGTTGATAATATTCTTTTGAAGTTAGCAAAGTTTAAAATAGGATTTTTGCGCTTGGGTCAGACTCAGAAGGTACATCCAGATATCCAGAAATTTACAGAGGAGGAAATTTGTAGATCAAAGTCCATTAAATCCTTAGCTCTTCTGGAAGAACTCTACAGCAGTCAAGTAAGTACAATTATTGAATAACACTGACAGTAATTTCTGTAGCCAGAATGGGGGGAGAAATGGCGCTTTGGGAAATTCAGTTGCATTGACCAAATTTGCATGTGATTGATTTATGTAAACCACAGGGCCAGTTTATTAATTTATAGTTTGCTGTTTGCTTCTGAGCTGAGGTTTCTGGTTTACTATTCAGGGCTCCCATCTTCTAGTTTAAAATATCCTAGTAAAGGAAAACTGTTTCTCTCTTATCCCAACACTTCTGACATTAGCTAATGGAGTTAGTGCAGACCCCACAGGTCAAGGGCTTGGTCCCACAAGACTGCCCCCACTTCAGTTCTCAGTTGCAAGTCCAGGCCTGCTGTGCTGCTGAATAGCCAGCTATAAAATGGGTTTCCATGACCCCCTCCTTGGGTTCAATACTTTGCTAGAATGGCTCATGGAACTCAAGAAAGTGCTTTACTTACTATTACTGGATATATTATATAGGGTACAGTTCAGCACAGCCCAATGGAAGAGATGCATAGTGTAAGGTATGTGGAAAGGGGATGGAGCTTCTGTTCCCTCTCCAGGTAAGCCACCGTCCCAGCACCATGTGTTCACCAGCCCAGAAGCTCTTTGAACCCCTTTGTTTAGGGTTTTTATGGAGATCCCATCACATAGGCATGGTTGATTAAATCATTATTCATTGATGATATGCATTATCCCCAGCCCCTTTCACCTTCCTGGAGGTGGAGGGCGGGGTGTGGACTGAAAGTTCTAACCTTCTAATCACATGGTTGCTTCCTCTGGCAACCAGCTCCCAGCTTCCCTCATTTGTGTAAACTCTGGTTTGGTTGAAAGAGGCTTATTATGGGTAGCAAGAGATGTTCTTCTCACCCGTATCACTCAGGAAATTTCCAGAGTTTTTGGAGCTCTGTGCCAAGAACTAAGAGGAAGACCAAATATATATTTCTTATTGTATTACAGTATTACACCCAGAAAACTACTAATACATAATCAAGATTTTTTTAGTGAGTTTGAATTAGAAGCAATGGTACGTGAACAGTCTTGTGATAGGTTTGATATAGAACCTAATTTTTATTGTATTATTTAATGTCTGTATGTATTTTTACTGGAAAGTCTTAACTAATATTTCTGTCTATTTAAAATACCATCTAAAATAAATTAGATTTAATAGGCAGTTCCTTCAACGCCTTTGTCTAATATCTACACCAATTATTGAAAAATTTTGAAGTGACTAAGATGTATGTCTGATTGGCTTTTTCTTAAATTGAACTTTTTATTTTGAGATAATTATAGATTTACATACAGAGTTGTAAGAAATAATAGATTATGTTTACCCTTTGACCAGTGGTAACATTTTGCAAAATTGTAGTAAAATATCCCCACCAGGATGTTGACATTGATATTGATACAGTCTAGATACAGAATAGTCTCATTGCCACAAGGATCGTTCATGTTGCACTTTTATAACTGCATCTGCTTCTTTCCTGCCCCATCCCCTCCTTAACTCCTAGGAACCCCTTATCTGTTGTCCATTTCTACAATTTTGTCATTTCAAGAATGTTATGATAAATGGAATCATGCAGTATATAACCTTTTGAGGTTGCTGTTTTTCACTTAGCCTAATGCTCTGGAGATTCAGATTGTTGCATGTATCAATAGTTTGTTCCTTTTTATTGGTGAGTATTGTTCCATTATATGAATGTACCACAGTGTTTTTGGGATAAATAAATGCTCAGAGGTGCAGTTTCTGGGTCATTTGGTAGTTGCCTGTTTAGTTTTTAAAAAATTTATCAGGGCCAGCCCTGGTGGCCTAATGGTTAAGTTCAGTGCACTCTGCTTCAGCAGCCCAGGTTCAGTTCCCAGGCACAGACCTATGCTGCTCTGTTAGCAGTCATGCTGTGCTGGCGGCCCACATACTAAAAAATAGAGGAAGATTGGCACAGATGTTAGCTCAGGCTGAATCTTCCTCAGGAAAAAAAAAATTTATCAAACTGTTTTCCAAAAAGCATTTGTAACCAGCAGTGTGTGAGTGATACTTGTCAGCATTTGGTGGTGTTACAATTTTTCATTTTGGACATTCTGATAGGTATTTAGTGATATCTCACTGTGATTTTAATTTATTTCCCTAATGGGGAATGGTGTTTCATGTGCTTGTTTGCCCTCTATATATCCTCTCCTGTAAATTGTCTCTTCATATCTGTTGCCTATTTGGATTTTTTATTTTATTTTTTATTGTTGAGTTGTGAGAGTTCTTTACATATTCTAGGTATTAGTCCTTTATTGGATATGTAATTTTTGGATTTTTCCCCCACTCTGTAGCTTGTTTTATCATCCTATTCACGGGGTCTTTTGCAGCAAAAAAGTTTTTAATTTTGGCGAAGTCCAAATATAACTTTTTTACTTTCATGCATTTTGCTTCTGGTGTCAAGTCTAAGAACTCTGTCTAACTCTAGATGCTGAAACTGTCTCCTATTTTTTTCCTAAAAGTTTTACACTTTTACATTTAAGTCTGACCATTTTGGGTTTATTTTTGTATAAAGTGTGAGATTTAGGTCAAAGTTAAGTTTTTTCACCTTTTGATGTCCAATTGCTACAGCACCACTTGAAAAATCTTTCATTTCTCCATTGAATTGCTTTTGCACCTGTGTTAAGAAAATCCATTGGGTATATGTGAGTGATGTAAAATTCTCAACAATATGCTCACAAACTGAATTCAGCAGCATTTAAAAAGGTTTATACGCCATAAGCAAGTGGGATTTATTCCTGTGATGCAAGAATCATTCAACAAATGAAAATCAATCAGTATGATACTCCATTCTTTCACTTTTACCATGCCTATATCATTAAATTTGAAGTGACTTCCTTGTAGGAAGCATACAGCTGGGTTATCTTTTTTATCTGCTCTGCCAGTCTCTGTCTTTTAATTGGCGTGTTTTAATCCTGGACTTTTAAAGCATACATAGTATATAGACGATTTACATTTATCATAATTACTGATACATGTTAGGGCTTAAGTCTGCTATTTTATTTTTTGTTTTCTCTTTTTTTTGTTGCTCTTGTTTCTTTTTCCTGCCTTATGGATTACTTCAACATTTTTTAGAATTCCGTTTTCATTTATCCATTGTGGTTTTGGAATGTATCACTTTAAGTAGCTTTTTTAGTGGTTGCTCTGTTGCTCTAGGTATTACATTATATGTACATAACTTATAGTCTATTGATGTCATTTTACTAGTGCAAGTTACGTTAGAAAGCTTACTTCCATTTGTGTTCCTTTATCTTTCCCTGTTTATAATAGTCTTAAATATTTTTTCTACATACATTTAGAACTACATCAGACTGTGTTATAATTTTTGCTTCAACCATCAAACATAATTTGGAGGAGATAGAAAGCTTATTGTATTTATGCATATTTTTTGCTTACTGTGTTCTTTCTTCCCTCCTGAGGCTCCTCCTGGAACTTCTCTCCTTGGAAAGTTGGAGTTTCTGTCTTTTATCATTTCCTTTCTGTTTACAGAACTTCCTTTATCCATTCTTTTCGGGTGGTAGGTCAGCTGACAACAGATTCTCTTAGATTTCCTTCAACGTGAGGATGTGTCGATTTCTTCCTTCATTCCTGAAGGATAGTTTCCTTAGTTACAGGATCCTGGGTAAATAATTCCTTTAGAACTGGGAAAATATCCCACCTCTTCCTTCTGACTTCCATGGTTTCTGATGAGAAATTTGGTGACATGTGAAATAGAATGTTTTTCCCTTATTGCTCATTGATGTTTTCTTGGACTGCTTTCCAGATTTTTTTCTTTTCTTTAGTTTTTAGAATTTTAATTATGATATGTTTTGTAGTGGATTTTTAAAAATTTATCATGTTTGGCATTTTCTCAGCTTATTGAATCTATAAATTGAGTGTCTCTTGCCAAACTTGGGACATTTTTAGCCTGTGATTTCTTCTAGTACTTTTTCAACCCCTCCCTGTTTCTTTTCTCCTTCTAGGACAGTGAAGACACAAATGTTAGATCTTTTGTTATGCTCCACGGGTCCATGAAGCCCTGTTCACTTTTTTTCCAATCTATTTTCTCTCTGTTATTCAGACTGTATAATTTCTATTTTTCTATGTCTCTGTTCACCGGTTCTCTCCTCTGTCCCCTGCTATTGAGCCTTTTTTTATGACTTTTGATTTTGGTTATTGTATTTTCAGTTCTAAAATTTCCATTTGGTTCCTCTTATCTTTTGTTTCTTTGCCAAAACTTTCTATTTTGTTGAGACTTTCTGTTTTTTCATTTGATTTCAGTGTGTTCATAATTGCTCACTGAAACATTTTTATCATGGCATCTTTCAGTCTTTGTCATATAATTCTTTTTTTTTTAAATACTTAATCTTTTTTTTTTTAAAGGTTTTATTTTTTTCCTTTTTCTCCCCAAAGCCCCCCAGTACATAGTTGCATATTCTTCATTGTGGGTTCTTCTAGTTGTGGTATGTGGGACGCTGCTTCAGCGTGGTTTGATGAGCAGTGCCATGTCCGCACCCAGCATTCTAACCAATGAAACACTGGGCTGCCTGCAGTGGAGCGCGCGAACTTAACCACTCGGCCACAGGGCCAGCCCCTGTCATATAATTCTAACATCACTGTCCTCTTGGTGTTGGCATCTACTGATTGTCTCTTTCGTTCAGTTTGAGATTTCCCTGGTTCTGTGTATGACAAGTGATTTTTGATGAAATCCGAACATTTCTGTATTGTTATTTAAAATTTCTGTTTTAACTGGCTTCCTCTGACACTACTCTGGTAGGGCAAGAGGGTACACCACCTCATTACTGCCAGGTAGGAGTTGAAGTCCACGTTCCCCACTCACCCTGTTTTAACACAAGGTGGGGGGCTCCTCGTTACTCCTAGATAGGAGTGGAAGTCTAGGCTCCCCACGTGCTCTCTGCTGACATCGTGGGGTGGGGCTTATTACCAGCCAGCAGGGATGAGAGTATTGGTTCCCTACTTGGCCTTCGCCGACACCACCTCTGCAGGGTATTGGAGTCCGTATTACAGCCTCGGGAAGGTGGAAGTCTAGGCTCCCCACTGGGCTTTTGCTGGCATCAGTAGGGGGTGAAGTCACAGTTTTTTCTGTAGTGTTTGGCTAGAGTAGAGTGGTTATTGTCTAAAAGTTCTGTCTACGAGGCTTTCCCTTTCCTCTTCCTTTGGCTTTTGTTCGACCTTTTTTGGTCCGCACCCATTGGCATTTCTGGGTGCAGGAACTTCTTCAGTTTCAAATCTGGGATATGTGAGGCACAAAGGAAACCCAGAGAACAAACGACTGTGCTCTTCCCCGGGTCCCAAGATCCCTAGCTGGTCGACCTTTTCTCCACTTTTCAGTGTCCTTATGTTTGTTTCATGTATAATGTCCAGGGTTTTTAGTTATACTTTGTGAGAGAAGTAAGGAAAAGTACTCTGTCTTCTCAGAGGGGAAGTTCTGGTTGACATTTAAAAAGAAAATTTATTGATTTACTGCCTCTTGAATGTTTTGGATTTCCATTTGCAAACATGCAAATTTGAGCATTGTTACAGTGTCTGGAAAATTTACTTGATTTTTTTCAATTTGTAGTAAAAACTTAAAAATTTTTTGCATGCAATAAATATTTCAGAATTAAATAATATTGGAGGTTTCTGTTGTTGGGGACAAAAAACTTTTTTGATCTTTTAATTTCAAAAATGGGAAAAACAAGTTTTATTTCTTGGACATATTAAATAAGTGATCTGTTTTCTTTGTTTTTTAGCTTATAGTTGCAACAACATGTATGGGAGTAAACCATCCAATATTTTCTCGTAAAATTTTTGATTTTTGTATTGTGGACGAAGCCTCTCAAATTAGCCAACCAATTTGCCTCGGACCACTTTTTTTTTCACGGAGATTTGTGTTGGTGGGGGACCACCAGCAGCTTCCTCCCCTGGTGCTAAACCGTGAAGCAAGGTAAGCGGACGTTGAAGTTTTAATTTTAAACAAGATTCTTTTTAAGGGACAGTTTCCTTACACTGATAAGCCCGAATTTCATTTGTTGACAGAGCTCTTGGCATGAGTGAAAGCTTATTTAAGAGGCTGGAGCAGAATAAGAATGCTGTTGTACAGTTAACCGTGCAGTACAGAATGAACAGGTACTCATAACAGTGTTATCTACAAGTGATTTTCATGTTCGTTTTCATCTGCCAAAACTAAAATTATTTTTGCAATTCCCTTAGTAAAATTATGTCCTTAAGTAATAAACTGACATATGAAGGAAAGCTGGAATGTGGATCAGAAAAAGTAGCCAATGCAGTGATAAACCTGCCTAACTTTAAGGATGTAAAGCTGGAACTGGAATTTTATGCTGATTATTCTGAAAATCCTTGGCTGGTTGGAGTATTTGAGCCAAACAATCCTGTTTGTTTTCTTAATACGGACAAGGTAAAAAAAAAAAAAAAGTTTTTTTCTCCCTTTGTCCTAACATTTATGTTCCTCAGCTTCAATAGTGAACACTTCATTAGAGCTTATCAGTTAAACCTAGTGTATTTCTTGTACTTCAACACAAAAAGAATCTTTCCTTTCTATAGACCCAGAACATTTGGGAGGATTTTAATTCTGGGGATTGATAGATGGCAAAATTGACTTTTGCTGGCCCTGTGGCTGAGTGGTTAAGTTCATGCACTCTGCTTCAGCGGGCCAGGGTTTCTCCAGTTCAGATCCTGGGCATGGTCATGGCACCGCTCGTCAGGTCATGGTGAGGCTGCGTTCCACATATCAGAGCCAGAAGGACCTACAACTGGAGTATACAACTATGGACTGGGGCCTTCGGGGAGGAGGAGGCAAATAAGAAGGGAAAAAAAAGGTAGATTGGCAACAGATGTTAGCTCAGGTGCCAATCTTTAAAAAAAAAAATTGACGTTTGAAGTAGGAAAGCTAGAAAGTGAACTCAAGTTTTCCCAGAAAAGAAATTTAGCATTGATACTATCAAAGGGCTGGATTTACAAGTGGACAGAAGATAACGATAAGTTGATGTCCTTTTAAAGACTTTTTTTAAAAAGATAGACTTTATTTTCTAGAGCAGTTGTAGGTTCACAGCCAAATTGAGCTGAAAGTACAGAGATTTCCTGTATCCTCCTGCCCCCACATAGTCACATAAAGACCTCTTTCCAAACTTGTCATTAAACAGAAATCTTCCAAGGAATTTAAATGACTTGATTCTTATTTCTGGAAACTAAGAACATAGTTTTGACCCTGTATTCCTACAGTTTGTTTTATATAGTGCTTCTCAGCATTGATTTGGAAGTCTTTACCTAAGTTCAAATAAAAATATAGTGAAAAAATAATTACTCTAAAATATCTTTTGTTATTAAGATAGGGAGAATCAGCTGTTTGTTAAAAACAAGGCCTCTCCATGTGTACCCTGATGGGATTTTTACTCTCTTGGATATTGCCCTTAGCGTTTCAGGTTCAAGAATTAACACCTAGGGGCAGTGGGCTCTGGGAAATTTATTTAGATAAACTGATCTCACAAATGAATGCTTTTATAAACTGCAATTCCAATTTGCTAGTTATAATGTATAATTATTTACCTCACCAATGATCGCTCAGATTCTTTATTTTTGCTACTCAGGTTTCCTCTTTCTTATCATCAGGATTCTAAATTAGTTGTGTTAAATAATCAAGGTCACTTTGGGATGATGTAGGAACAAAATAGTCCTTGGGGAGTTTTACCAGGTGTGGCAGCACCTGAGGAACTTTATCTGCTCCATTATTTGTGTAAAAGGCAACAAGAAAATGAAAAGAGCACAGATACTAGAGCCACATCTGAGTTTGAATGCTAGTGCCATGATTTATTGTCAGGGCTTGGGCAGGTTACTTATTTTTTCTGACCTGTAATTCCTGTAAAATGGGAGATGAGGTATGTGCAGCCCAGTGTGTGCTTGGCTTTCTTGGAGAGTTTAGTCTGCGTGGTAGCATATGTAAGATGGGTAGCCTCTGGGTGGCTTTCTGAAAGTGACTAATACTCATTTTTGTCAGTTCTTTTACCTTCAACTTTTACGATGAAGATCTTTTTCATCTGTCTCCACAGCTGGTAGTCTGGTTTGTCTGGCTGTCTGTGTACAGACAGTGCTCTTAACTTTACAGATGGGTTTACAAGCAGGATGCATGTTTTTCTGTTTAGGTTCCAGCACCAGAACAAGTTGAAAAGGCTGGTGTGAGCAATATAACAGAAGCCAAACTCATAGTTTCCCTGACCTCAATCTTTATTAAGGTAATTTAGAGTTTAATTTTTAGGGCTAATTAATATTAAAGTGCAGAGCAATGGAACGTTAGAATAAAGGAACTTAGATCTAGCATTAACCCTTGTTTATTAAGATAAGAAGACTGAAGCCTGATTGTTTTTGTTTTATTTTGAGAAAATTTGTCCAAGACATGTAATTTTTTATAATGGCATTTTGGGTTTCCACCGAGGATTGCTTTTTGTAACATCAGATAATCCTGATTGTATGGATATATTGTTGTAGTCGGTATGATTGGGGATTGGAAACCTCAGTGTAAGGGATAGCAGAAAGTGAAATGCATTTCTTTGTACTTTTTTTTGTATAGCAGCACTGTTCTAGTGGCATGCAAACCATACTGCTATGAGCCTCTAAAAATCAAGAGAGCAATGTTTGAGGAAGTTATTTCATCTCAGGGAATATGGATGTAGATGTAGAGCAAATGAGAACATCTATTATAAACATCAATCAGGCACATTATGTAAACATTTAATAAATTTAGTTGCGGTTAAATAACAAAAATCAGCATGTTTCATTTTCAATTGTGTCCTTTTCTGTTTAGGCTGGATGTAATCCCTCTGCTGTTGGTATCATTGCACCATACAGGCAGCAGTTAAAGATCATCAATGATTTGTTGGCGCGTTCTTCTGTCGGGCCCGTCGAAGTTAATACGGTAGACAAATACCAAGGAAGAGACAAAAGTATCATTCTAGTATCTTTTGTTAGAAGCAATAAAGATGGAACTGTGAGTTAATTGTATTTTCTGCTGATTTGTTTGAGACTTTTTTCCCCTCTTTTAAAAAAAATTGTAGTAAAAACATAATATTTACTATCTTAACTATTTTTAAGTGTACAGTTAAGTAGTGTTAAGTATATTCACAATATTGTGCAACAGATCTCCAGAACTATTTCACTTCCCAAAGTTGAAACTCTGTGCCCGTGAATGACAGTTCTCCAATTCCCTCTCCCTCCAGCCCCTGGCAGCCACCATTCTGCTTTGTCTCTCTCAGTGTGACTCCTCTACGTAGCTCATACAAGTGCAATCATACCGTATTTGTCTTTGGTGACTGGCTTATTTCCCTTAGCATAATGTCCTCAAGGTTCATCCATATTGTGACATGTGACAGGATTTCCTTCCTTTTAAAGGCTGAATAATATTCCATTGCATGTCTATACCATATTTTGTTTATCCATTCATCTGCCATTGGACATTTGGGTTGCTTCTACCTTTTGACTGTTGTGTTTGGGGTATTTTAAAGATTTAATTTTTCCTTTTTCTCCCCAAAGCCCCCTCTATGTAGTTGTATATTTTTGGTTGTGGGTCCTTCTAGTTGTGGCATGTGGGACGCTGCCTCAGTGTGGCTTGATGAGCGGTACCATGTCCGTGCCCAGGATCCGAACTGGCGAAGCCTGGGCTGCCGAAGTGGAGCGCATGAACTTAACCACTGCCACAGGGCCGGCCCCTGGGGCATTTTATTTTATTTTTTCTGTTTGTGTTTTTGTGTGTTTTTTGAGGAAGATTAGCCCTGAGCTAACTACTGCCAGTCCTCCTCTTTTTTTGCTCAGGAAGCCTGGCCCTGAGCTAACATCCGTGTCCATCTTCCTCTACTTTATATGTGGGACGCTTACCACAGCATGGCTTGCCAAGTGGTGCCATGTCCGCACCCGGGATCTGAACAGGTGAACCCCGGGGCCGCCGAGAAGCAGAATGTTCGAACTTAACCGCTGTGCCACCGGGCCGGCCCAGGGGCATTTTAAATATAAAGGCTTTCTTAGATATACTTTCAGATTTATAGATAATTCCAGGTTTTGGGGTTTTGTTTTTTTGCATTTTTTACCTTAATTAATTTTTCTTCACTGTGTGATAATCTTCATATGGTTTTGAAAATATACGTAGTAAAAAGTCTCTCTTCTACCCTGTTCCTCTTCTACTCAGTTCTTACTTCACAGATAATTACATTTTTGGCCTATTTTGGGTAACCTTCTAGAATTTCTTTATGCATGTACAAGCATTTATGAATCAGTATTCATACTTCCCTCCTTTTTACACAAAAGGTAATATATACAGTCTGGGCTTTGCTTTTTCCACTTAATAAAATAGCTTTGAGATCTTTCCATGTCAGTACACAAAAAGAGATTTCATTCTGTTCTTACAGTTGCATAGTTTTCCATTTGTATATATGCGTTGTGGTATATTTAGCCACGCCCCTGAGTCTTCGTTACAAAGTTTTCAGTACTGTTGCAAACAGCGCTACAATGAGTGGGAATAGCTCCGACTGTTTATATGTATTTAATAATTTTAAAGTATGGCTAGGATATCACCCCCAAGGTAAAGTATTTAAAGTTGGCATTGTGGGCAACTTTTTCCAACTGTTTAGAATTTTAAATGTGTTGATGAATCTTTTTTGCAATCTATGTTTTTAAAAGTAGGAAAACAGTTCAAGATAACCTGTGTTCTTTGCCAGAACAAACTCAAATATATAAGAAAACTCAAATAATTGAAAATTATACTTCTTTCAGGTTGGTGAACTCTTGAAAGATTGGCGACGTCTTAATGTTGCTATAACCAGAGCCAAACATAAACTGATTCTCCTGGGATGTGTGCCCTCACTAAACCGCTATCCTCCTTTGGAGAAGCTACTTTGTCATCTAAACTCAGAAAAGTTAATATCCTTTTTGTTTTGTATATGGTCACATTTGATTGTGCTGTTGTGAGTAGTTTATTTATATATTTGTATAAATTAAAACTCAGTGTCTTGTGTTTTCCATGGGTATATTTCAAAGATCTGATTGTACAAAAGAAGGAGAGAAAACAATTCACAGGAAGTAATTTTAAGCAAAAAGTGAAATAGTGAAGGTGATGGAGAAGGATAGTTTTTGAAGTGAGAAAGGGGGGAAAAAAGGGACTTGATCTGTTGCCCTAGGAACAAGGTGCATGTTTGCTAGAATGCATCTAGGAAAATTGGTTATCCCTCTGGTTCTTCTCACCCCAATTTATAACCTTATTTTTTATCTTGGACAAAGCATTATATTAAAAAATGGAGAATTATTCCTTGTCATATTGTAGATTATTTTTTATTTTTATTTATTTATTTTTTTAAGATTGGCACCTGAGCTAACAACTGTTGCCAGTCCTTTTTTTTTTTAATTCTTCTCCCCAAATCCCCCCCAGTATATAGTTGTGTATTCTAGTTGTGAGTGCCTCTGGTTGTGCCATGTGGGATGCTGCCTCAGCATGGCTTGATGAGCAGTACCATGTCTGTGCCCAGGATCTGAACTGGCAAAATCCTGGGCTGCTGAAGCAGAGCGCACGAACTTAACCACTTGGCCACAGGGCCGCCCCCTAGCTTATTTTTTAAATCATCTTTTTAAAAAATTATATGAAGGTCTTAGGCTAAGATATGTAAACTTTATTGCTTAAGTACATTATTTATCCATAGAATGCTATAAAAAATCTTTATAATTTTTTAGCCGTCCTTTAAACCACTTTACAAAGTGTTAAATAAAAGTCATAAATGTTTTTATGTAATTAAATATTGTGTTAAATACGTATCTTCCTTAATTTATTTTACATCATCGATCTTCCATCAGCAGAACATGAAAGTCTTTGTCACATATTGGGTGATTTTCAAAGAAGATAAAGCACTGTTTTCCTTGCTTTTTTCATACTAGCATAGTGATCTCCTCTATTGCCTGTTATTTGTAATTTGGATATGCTGTAAAATCAGTGCCTGGTTAGACTGTGAAGATAACTTTTATCCCAAGGGTATGAAATGATGTACTCTGTTCAGAGTTCTAGTTTTTTGTTTTATTTTTTTGGGTATAATTTTGTTAAATATAAAGTTCTATCACATACGAAATTTAACACAATATTTTTTCAGTACAGGTATACCCCAAACTGTGAAAAGTCTAAATTTATAGTTACTATAAATGTTTTTGTGTGACCTAGAAAGAGTTTGATAAATTTTACCAGCTTTAAAGATGGATTAACTTTTGGATCTGAGGTTTAAACTTCTAAGTGTAAAATTTCAAGACTAATTTGATTTTGTAGACTTTTATCACATTTTATTTGAAATATTAGGTAAAGAAAATTGATTTATTTTTATCATTTAAGCACATTCTTGTGATGAGAACAAAGGTGTGATTCTTTTCTGTATTTTGAGGTCCCTGATCCAAAGGCCATTTTGCTGTTTTTTCCTTTGACTTTTGCTTTCTGATATCAGCTATGTTTTCACTTTGAACCTAGTCATTTAAATTATTACTTATAAATTGATTATTTCCAATTAATTTATGATTCCCCTTAACTTCCCACTTGTTACTTTCCGTTTTCAATATTCTAGAGTAAATTTGATATAAAAGAAAATAATTCTTACTCTTTTTTTGAGAAGAAATTTTGTTTGCTGAATTGACAAATTTAAAAGGTATATCCCTATTTTCACCTTTTCACTTTCATATGTCCCTTTGTTTTGAGGGGCATTACTCACTTTTCCGTTTTTATGTAAGGATGTCTTGTAAAACAAAATTACCTCAAAGTGCTTAATGATGTATATGGTGACTGATTTTAACCTCAGTGTATCCATCTTCTGGGAGGAAATCTCATTTCTCTCAGAGTTTTTTTTTTTTTTAATGAATGTTAAATATGCTAAAATTGTTGCTTCTACCTCACCTTCTTTTGAAAATTATTACTTGAAGTTTTAAAAAAAATTTACTTATATTTTTATTTTATTTTTTGTGTGTGGAAGATTGGCCCTGACTTAATATCTATGCCCGTCTCCCTCTATTTTATATGTGGGACACCTGCCACAGCATGGCTTGATAAGTGGTGTGTAGGTCTGTGCCCAGGATCTGAACTGGCGAACCCCGGGCAGCTGAAGTGGAGCGCAAACTTCACTGCTGCACTACTGGGCTGCCCCCTGTTACTTGAAGTTTTTAGTAAATAAATTGTTTTCTACTGTTAGAGCTTACTGTGTCAATTATTTCTATATAATAATTAAGTTCAGGGTTGACCAGCATTTTTTCCAGTAGTTACAAGTGAAATATTGATAATGCTCTAAATCTGAAACCAAGGAGTGTTGACATTATAAAGAGATTTGAAGGACACACAGGATGGAGGTGATCATGGAGAGACTATGGATCAAACAGGAAAACCTAGAAAGTTGCTGAGATAGGGCTTAAATATTGGTTAGATATCAGGAGGTTACATAACAGGAAGGAATCGAAGATAATTTCAGTTCCTGGGAGTGAGATGAATAAGAAAATTCTTTTGGTTTAGACAGTGGTTGCTTCTGAATTAGAGGTTTGTATGGCCTGTAAAGTCAAGTCCTGTGGATGAAGAACGTGAGGAGGAGTTCTCTGTTTCTTGTCATTTGGGAATCTGTCTTGATTACAAGATTCTAGTCACTTAATCATTTGAGAGTTAGGACTCATATGTCTAAGGTGCTGTAAGTTGGAGGCTTGGGGTGAGCTGTAAGTTAAACCAAGACTGGGCGCTCAAAGAGCTAACGGTGCGGGATAAGTAAGATATCGATGCCAAGGACTAAGACAGCAATAGTTTCCAATCACTGATGTTACTGGGCACTCACATTGTGCAGTTCCACATCAAAAGTACCATTAGCCTAGACAAGGTCTTCCTTATGCTGTGAAGCCAGGATGTGATGACACTAGCCATTCCAGTGGCCCCATTCCTGAATCAGTTCAGAGTTCCTGCCTCCTGACCTTTGCCTCTTGCTGCTTCTCCTGATTCCTTTCTTTTCCTCCTCACCTCTCATTCTCTAAAGGCAGGTCTTCCCCAAAGCTTTATGTTTGGTCTGGCTCTCTTTCTCCTTGGACAGTCACTGGCTTTAACCATCACCTGTGTGGCTGTTTACCAAATCTATACCCCATCCCATATGTCTGCTAAGTTCCAGTTCTAACTGTGTTCTACCTCATACCTTTAGAATCTTCTATGACGGACCCGGGGGATGAAGTCTTGTCTTTCCTGTCTGTCAGCTCTTGTATGGATATTAATTTGGCACATAATGAAAGATTTTTACATTGATTTTTTTTTGACCGTTAGTTTACTTTTATGATGAGCTTTAAAAAAATTATAAAAATTTTCAAATATACACAAAAGTAGAATAGTACAATGAACTCCTATATACCCATCACCATATTCAATAGAAGATTTTGCTGCAATTGTTTTCAACATCCTTTCTTTTTTTGCTTTGCTAAGATGTTTTAAAGCAAATTCTAGACATCATTTAATTTCACCCATACTTCAGTATGTGGTGAGCTTTTAAAAAATAGTATTTTGTTACATAATGATATTTGTAAATTTAAAAACCTAGATTGTTAGCATTAGTAGATCAGAGTCAAAACAGATTAATAGTCTACTTTATTAATTGTAGTTTAAATATACATACTAAATTCCAATTCTGTTCAACACAAGGGGGCTAGAGTATTCAGCAAATATATACTTTGGAGCTTAAGAATATCTGCCTTGGGGCTGGCCCCGTGGCCGAGTAGTTAAGTTTGTGCGCTCCGCTTTGGCGGCCCAGGGTTTCGCCACTTCTGACCCTGGGTGTGGACGTACCAGCACTCATCAGGCCATGCTGAGGCAGCATCCCACGTAGCACAACCAGAAGGACCTACAACTACATATATACCTATCTACTGGGGGCCTTCAGGGAGAAGAAGAAGAAGGAAAAAAAGGAAGATTGGCAACAGATGTTGGTGCAGGTGCCAATCTTTAAAAAAAAAAAAACAAAACTCCCTCAAAGGGAGAAATGTTTTTTGCTTTAGATAAAGTTGGTCTGTTGCTGAATTAAATTTCTTTCCTACTTGTTCCCCATAAAGCCCCTGGGGGAAAAGCTATCTAGGAAATAAAAACTCTTTTCCTTTGTTCTTATGGTTCTATAAAATAATTAAATATATACTTAATTTTATTTGATTTTCTAAATGCACTTACACTACAGACTCTTCCTTTTTCACCCATCTTATGCAGAGAAGAAAAATGAACAAGTCAGTTGTATTTCAACTGATTTGTCATGAGTTTTAGACTCCTTGAAACACTGTAAAAACTTCAGATACATTTGGAGATTATGAAAATGGAGGCTACTTTTGTACTGGTTCAAATTCTGCCTCTGTCACTTATTAGTTCTGTGACTTTGGGCAAGTTATTTAACCTTTCTGAGGTTATTTTCATCTGAAAAATGAAGATAATTCCTTCCTCATGGGGTGGTTTTGAAAATCAAATGAGACCTTGGCCCAGGAACTGACCTGCACATACATGCTCATGGATACAAGAGGGGTCATGGAAGATCAATGGTGAAAGGATAATGGGATAGTTGGCTATACATATGGAAAAAATGAAATTTGACCCCACCTCAAGCCAGTCACTAAAATCAATTCTGGGCGCAATAATAGGCCTAAATATGAAATGCAAACCTATGTAACTCTCAAGAGAGTGTTTTCGTGACCTTGGGGTAGAGAGTAATTCTTAAGACACTAAAACATAAACCATAAATTCAACTACAAGAAAATTAAGAACTTATATTTAAAGTTCTCCATAAAGAGAAAATATTAGCCAGAAGATATTGGCAACACATAACCAACACGAAACTAGTATGCAGGATACTAAGTAAATTGTGCAAGCCAATAAGAGAAAGATAAGTCAACAGGAAAATAGGCTAAAAACTTGAACAGTTTCTTTGCAAAAGAAATTCCAAATAGTAAACATGGGGAAAGTGCTCAATGTCATTAGCAATGAGATAAATGCAAAATAAACCCACCATACAATCGCCTACTGACAAGATTGGCAAAAAAGGGAGAAATTCTCACAATTCCAAGGATCAGAATGGACATGGAGCAACAGGAAAACTATGCTGTTGACAGGAGTGTAAATTTTAAGAAGAGTTTTGAAAACAGCGTGGCATTATCTAATAAATTTAAAGAAAGGCACACTTGATTTCCAGTAATTCTAGTCTTAGTTATATGCCCTCGGGACTCTTCCATGTAGGCACCAGGATATATGTACAACTTGGAAACACCCCAACCTGGAAACTCCTCAACCTGGAAACTCCTCGTGGACATGGATGATGTTGAGCGAAGGAAACAAGGAACAAAATTGATAGTGTTATTTCATTTGTGAAAAGTTTATAAACAGGCAAGAATAAACTACACTGTTGAGGGGCACACACTTGTGTGGTAACAACACACAGAAAAGCAAGGAAATAATTCTTATTAAAGTCAGCACAGTATTTACATCAAGGGGGACTGTGAGCGGTGGATGGGGGCACGTCCTGGGGAGGATGGCTGTCCTGTGCCCTCCTGATCTGGTGCTAGTTACCCAGCTGTTCATTATGATTCTTTAAACTGTATATATTTTACACATTTTTATCCATATATGATTATCTCACAATTAGGAAAACTAAAAACCAAAAGAGACAAAACGTTATACTGGCCAAAGTGATGAAGTGAAAAACATCGCCCCATTTTCACGAAGTATCTTGGTCTATTTCCAGCTCCGTCAGCGTCTTAACAATTGCTGATCTAATTAGGTAATAGCTCACTTTCCCAAACTGATTTAAGTGAGAAACCTAGTATCATCTGACCATGAGGGGCTTTTTCCTCCGTGAAATGAGAAAACGCTAGCTTTACTGGTTAGTGAGACCGTTCCTCATTGCTTTTTATAAACCCAGTGTATTTATTTACCGGTTTAAAGGTCGTGATTTGGGCTGTCTAAATAGTTTTAGCAGATGTCTGCCCACTGTTAACTGTTTCAGATTTTCTAAACTCTTTGGTCCCCTACGAGTTGTGAAGACGAAAGGAAAGCGGTCAGGCGTGTGGGATCACATCCAGCCGGGTGTGTGGACGCAGACGTTCGCCCGGGCTCGCGTCCGCCTGGAAGGGCAGCCTTGGCGCTCAGGCGAAGCCCCCGGGGCCGCGCAGGGTCCGGCCGTCCGGCTCCTCACCCCCGAGGTCTCCTTCACGAGCCTGTCCTCCTTCCGGGCCGGCCGGACGCGGAGGGCTTGGGCAGGGCGGCTTTCTCTCCGGCCAGCAGCAGGCGCCGCGGCCCCCGCCCCACCCGCATCGCCGCGGGACCGCCGGGCGCCCTCCCGCCGCCGGGAGCGCTGTGGGCCGCAGCGGGCCTCGTCGCTGACGCCGTGGCGGCCGCCGCGCGCCTGAAGGGAGCTGCTGGCGGGGCCCAGGGCGTCCCCGCCCGAGACCGCGCCGCCGCCGCCATGGGTAAGGGGAGCGGGCCGAGAGCGGACGCTGGGCCCCCGTCCTGGGCCGAAGGCCGCGGCCGGCCGAGGAGGACCGGTGGTGGTGGGCGCCGAGGCCGCGGGCTCGGAACTAGGGCCTGGGGCTGGGCCTGGGGCTGGGCGGGGGCAGTCCGGGACGCCAGGGCGCCGGGGGTCGCCATGGTAACGCGCGGCCGCCCCTTGTTCCCTCCCCCCGGCTCGGGTTCTGGGCCTGATGGCCGAGGGCTCGGGGTCCGACGGCTTCCAGGGAGCGAGGACAGGGCCGGCCGGGGTGCCGGCCCCGGGTCGGGGGAGCAGTCGGGGACGGGCGATGACTTTTCAGGTTTGGGGATGGCGGAGGGAAGACGCGCCTCAGGGTTTGGCCTGGGTGCCCGACGCCCAGGGCGGGAGAGGGGCCGCGATGTCGCGCAGGACCCCGGGTGAGCCTTTCGCGAGGGTCCTGGGGGCCTCCCCGAGCCCTTTGGGCAGGCTTGCTGCGGGGAGGAAGGGAAGCCGGGAAGGGGCTCTGGGCCCCGGGAAGATGCGGGGCCTGGCCCTTGGCGCGGTGTGGGGGCCGCGATCCGGCAGGACACAGGCGCGAGCCGGGCGGGGCGCGGCCGGGGTGGAAAGGCCCCTGTGGGGGGCGGCTGCGGGCGCCCGGCGCTGCCCGGCCTCGGAGCGGCTGCAGACGCGCCCTTTGTCTCGTTGTCGCATCGCACGTTACGGATTGTGATGGGCACTGTTAAGAAAAATGAGAATTGCCACAGGCTAAGAAATATCAAGTGGTTTCACCCCCCGAAAAAAGAGGGAGTCACTCCACGATGCAGATTTGAGGGAATGATGTGTGTGATTTTCCCCCCGGCCGGCTCGGTCATGGCAGCTGCGGTTGTTTGCGTTGTAAGTTGCTTAGGATTCAGTGTCAGGCTTCACGCCTAGCTGTCTGAGATCACAGCCGGAATACTAGATCATTGGGAACCCTGGACTTTTGTTCAGTGAAAGAAAAACAGACTCTGGGCTTACTTGGGCTAGTAAATTTGTCAGAAATTATGAAACGTTTTACTAAGCGCTTCATTTTTCTGCACTTCATGTTGTCATCTGTGTTTGCTGAAAATATTCCTGCCAGTCACAATGACGAGAGTATGGGGAAGCATCTGAATTTTTAAGTAAACAGAGTAAAATTTGTGGGAAAGAAAAAAATATTTTTGTGAATTGAAAATGTAATTAAAAATCAGCTTTAAAAAATGCATCTATTAACTTGGTATTCAGCTGAGTCAGGTGTGTGGAAGGGCAGGGAACTTTAACATCAAACTGGATCTTGCTTTTATTTCCTCTGAGAAAATAAAGGCGTCATGCAATACAGAAGGACAGTTGGGATGAAAAAACAAGATAGGAAGAGGGTTAAAATGAATGAAAGAATTGAATGGCTTCTCCCGTTTCCCCTTATTTGTCAGTGTGTTTTTATTTACCTGTCATGTTTGTTATGGGTGATACTAGAATCTTAGAATTTTAACTACCTTTTATTTTATTGCCAGTTTATTCTGAACATTTTTTGCCTCGGAATTCCTCTCTGGACCGTCCCTGCTATCCATCTTTTGCATGAGACCCTTAAACATGTTGTCTGTTACTGCAAACTTATCTCCACAGGAGGTCATTAAAAAAAACTAAGCCTCCCTGAAGAGGTACCACGAAAGTAAAGCAAATACCAGAGAATAGCAGATTTGAGGGGTCTTGAGAATAACTCCAGAACTTTGGCTGGAGTGGGCATTCTCATGTTCTGTGGTGTGTGTGAGAGAGGCATAGAGAGAAGTTAGCTAGGGGCGTAGGTTAGTTAGGAAGACCAATTTGCCCACAAAGGAAAAACAAACCACTGTTGGCTTTATAGGGGAGGGAAAGGGTTTGTATATTTTTCAGTGTCATGTCTTGCAAATGATGTCGGACTCCTTTCTTGTGCTTTCAGCTACAAAAGACCCCACAGCGGTAGAGAGAGCAAACTTGTTAAACATGGCGAAGCTGAGCATCAAAGGACTCATTGAGTCTGCCCTCAGCTTTGGCCGCACTTTGGACTCTGACTACCCCCCCTTGCAGCAGTTCTTCGTTGTTATGGAGCATTGTCTGAAACACGGGCTTAAAGGTATCAGGAGATTGTTAAACCTTAACTTTAGAATTCTTCCCCTTCTGTCTGAAACATCCTTAAAAATGTATTTTTTGAGGCCATAATTACTTTACATTTAAAAATACTGAGTAGCTTGGTTTTGGGAGAAAATATCCTACTTTATGTTTTCTAATGGATCATCTTCAGAAAATGCGAAGTTGTTAGTGTTTTGTATAAAAAGCATATTTGACTTTAAAATTTTTTCAACATACTCTGAACAATTACAGAGTTATTTTAAAAATTTTAAGTTTTGTAATTCTGATATGAACTCTTGTTACTAGTTTGAGCCCTTTTAAACAAATACATTAAAATGGTTGATTGTTGAAATATAAACCTCCTTAGCACACAGGAATGGATCTAGAAAAATTGTCTTCTGGATTGAGTTGTAGAAATGTGAGCACTCCCTGAAAATGATGATAATGGTGGATATTGTATTCTATATAGTTCATATTGAATTATGTGCACATGTTTGTATCATATTTAGTTATTCAGTATACATTGTGTAACAACTGTTGTTTTACATATAATAACTACTTATAATAATAGTTGTTGGCAGTTTTCTTTCTAGTTCCTATGATCAGCAGCTGTGTAGAGGGCTGTGTGAGTAAGAGGTGTATACTAAGGTGACTATTATGAAGCAAAAGAAGCTTGGTTTCTTGTTGGTATCCTAGGAGCCCACGTAAATTGGGAAGGCCTAGAGGTTCTGACTATGGTGTATGAAAGTGTGGGGGTAAATGCAAAAAGCAAAAGAAGAGATTTACCTAAACATGGTTTTCACAAAATGTACTTCAAACTGACAAGGAGCATCAAAATTTCAGAAACCCTATGTGATGTTCTTAATATACTCCTTTCTTTTTCTTTTTCTTTCTTTTTTTTTTTTTTTGAGGAAGATCAGCCCTGAGCTAACTACTGCCAATCCTCCTCTTTTTGCTGAGGAAGACTGGCCCTGAGCTAACATCCATGCCCATCTTCCTCTACTTTATACGTGAGACGCCTACCACAGCATGGCTTTTTGCCAAGTGGTGCCATGTCCGCACCCGGGATCCAAACCAGCGAACCCTGGGCTGCCGAGAAGCAGAACGTGCACACTTAACCGCTGCGCCACCAGGCCGGCCCCTTCATTTAAAACGTTTCATTTATTTATTTTTATTGAGAAATAATTGACATACAACATTATATTAGTTTCAAGTGTACAACATAATGATGCGATATTTTTATATATTGCAAAATGATCACCACCAGTTTAGTTAACATCTATCACTTATATATTTACATTTTTTTCTAATGATGAGAACTTTTAAGATCTCTCTTAGCAACTTTCAAATATACAATACAATATTGTTAACTATAGTCATCATGCTGTACATTATATCCACCATGACTTATTTATGACTAGAAGTTTGTACAAAACTTTTGACCACCTTCACCCGTTTCATCCACCTCCACCCTCCTCCTCTGGCAACCACCAACCTGTTCTCTGTATCTATGAATTCGGTTTTGTTTTGGTTTTTAGATTCCACTTTTTCTTTAATGACAAAATAATTTTTTCAAGTTATATAAATAGTAGTGAAATATACTCTTTTGGTATATGAATCAAACAACATGGAAGCACATAGAGCAAAATATAAAGAGTTTCCTTTCATTCTCTTCCATTCATCTCCCTCAAGGAAATCCTTGTCATTCTTCTAGCTCTTTCCTGTTTCTTTTTTTCTTGTTACTCTAAATAGAGTTTTGCCGTAAGTATTATTCTGTGACTTTATTTTTTTTTTCAAAAAAACTTGATGGTATGGTTTGGAGATCTTTCCATTTACATACTTTTTTTTTAACTTTTTATTAAGATTACGATAGTTTACAAGCTTGTGAAATTTCAGTTGTACATTATTGTTAGTCATGTTGTAGGTGCACCACTTCACCCTTTGTGCCCTCCCCCCACCCCCCTTTCCCCTGGCAACCACCAATCAATTCTCTTTGTCTCTAGGTTTAACTTCCACCTATGAGTGGAGTCATACAGAGTTCATCTTTCTCTGTCTGGCTTATTTCACTTAACATAATATCTTCAAGGTCCATCAATGTTGTTGTGAATGGGACGATTTTGTCTTTTTTTACAGCTGAGTAGTATGCCATTGTATATATATATATGCCATATCTTCTTTAGCCAATCATCAGTTGATGGGCATTTAGGTTGCTTCCACCTCTTGGCTATTGTAAATAATGCTGCAATGAACATAGGGGTACATAGGACTATTGGAATTGCTGATTTCAAGTTCTTTGGATAGATACCCAGTAGTGGGATGGTTGGGTCATAAGGTATTTCTATTTTTAATTTTTTGAGAAATCTCCATACTGTTTTCCATAGTGGCTGCACCAGTTTGCATTCCCACCAACAGCGTATGAGGGTTCCTTTTTCTCCACAACTTCTCCAACATTTGTCACTTTTTGTTTTGGTTATTTTTGCCATTCTAACAGGTGTAACGTGGTATCTTAGTGTAGTTTTGATTTGCATTTCCCTGATGATTAGTGATGATGAGCATCTTTTCATGTGCCTATTGGCCATCCATATATCTTCTTTGGAGAAATGTCTCTTCATGTCCCCTGCCCATTTTTCGATCGGGTTGTTTGATTTTTTTGTTGTTGAGCTGTGTGAGTTCTTTATATATTATGGAGATTAACCCTTTGTCGGATAAATAACTTGTAAATATTTTTTCCCAATTAGTGGGTTGTTTTTTTGTTTCAATCCTGTTTTCCCTTGCCTTGAAGAAGCTCCTTAGTCTGATGAAGTCCCATTTGTTTATTCTTTCTATCATTTACATACTTTTTTTTTTAAAGATTTTATTTTTTTCCTTTTTTCTCCCCAAAGCCCCGTGGTACATAGTTGTATATTCTTCGTTGTGAGTCCTTCTAGTTGTGGTATGTGGGACGCTGCCTCAGCGTGGTTCGATGAGCAGTGCCATGTCCCCACCCAGGATTCGAACCAACGAAACACTGGGCCACCTGCAGCGGAGCGTGTGAACTTAACCACTTGGCCACAGGGCCAGCCCCTCATTTACATACATTTTTAATGGCTATATAATATTTCATGGTATATGTATACCATAACTATTCTCTTAATGTACTCTTAGGTTGTTTCTAACTTTTCACTATTATAATTGTCCTGTAAGAACATCTTTGGGTATATATATTTCTGGACACATGCTAGAAGTTCTTTAGGACTTTTAGGAGTAGAATTCCTGGGTCAAAGGATATAGGCAACTGGCTTCTATGAAGGCTTCACTGATTTATCAAACAACAGCGAATGTGAGTGTTTCCCAGATTTTTGCCTACTCTTGATGTTATCAGTGTATAAATACTTCTTTTAATACATCAGGAAGTCACCACTCTGAGCTCAGGCCTTGAGTTTTAATTTGATTTTTGATAAACTTCCTTTTTATTTTTTAAAAATAGCAGTGACATAGATCTTTATTTTCCCCCACCCTGCTGAAATGGAATTTGTCAAATGATGGCCAAAATAGTTAAATTTTAAATTCTTTTCTGAATTTATTTTCCTTTACTTCACAGAATATCATGAAGCATGTCCTAATAGTCATTGCTTATCTTGATGAATCATTATAAAGCTGCTTTTTGCTGACTGATTTTCTCCCCCAAGGAAAAATTGCCAATCTTGCTGGTTGTCCTTGGGTGGTGCATATGATAGGCACGCTGGATCTGCAGGAGATCTGGTCGGTATTAAAAAAGAATTATATAGTGATTTCATGGTTTTATATTACCCAAATCTCAGAATAAAGTAAAAGGAAAAGTAAAGATACAAGTTTTCAGGTTTAAAAGTAAAATAACTTTTTATTTGTCCTTGGTTTATGTAATAAACTGATAAAGACCAACATGCTATGGCTGCCAGCCTTTTTATTTTGGTACTGGTAAAGAATGAGCTCAGTTGCTTTTTATTTTAATTACCTGCTGCATATTTCTGATATGGAAGAATGGCCAAGATGCATATTTCCGATGGGAACAATATCACAATCCTGATGAGCAGGGCTGTGTTGTGATAAGACAGCAAAGGTCTCTGAAGAATTGTATATTGTTAGAAATGGTGAAACTAAATATTTAAAAAGAAGTTGCTTCAATTTTATATGTTGAAGTTGTATGCATTACATTTTCTTTTTTCAGTAAGAAAATCATTTTTGAGTTATAACAAAACTATCTGGGGCCCTTTGGAACTGGTGGAGAAGCTGTACCCAGAAGCAGAGGAAATAGGAGCCAGTGTCCGGGATTTACCTGGTCTTAAGTAAGTAACCTTATTACTTGTTCACCCCTAACCACAGAAGTGTGTTTACTTTGTTATCGTCTTTTAGCCTTAAGTAGCCTTCTTCCTTTCTCTCCTGATAAAATTCTGTTTGTTCTTTATGGCTCAGCTCAAATTTCATTTTCTTTGTGAAGTTTTTCTTAGCCTCTTGTAAGAATTAACCGCTCTTTCTTTTATATTCTTTGTGATATATTCACTCCTTTATTATATCACTTACTTCAATTCTGCATTGTATTGTAAGAAATTGCAAGTCCCTTTAAGATAGGATGTATCAATTACGCATTTCCGTTTTCTGAGTGTTAAGCTCCTTTCCAGTAGTAGACACTAGGAGTCAGGAACTATTTATTAATGACTGATGTATGCTAAATCCAGGACAAGGGCTGAAGAGATTTGAGTTCTCAGATAAGCCATTTATATATCATAGGACTTGTGCAGATTACTTTTCTTCCTCTGAAAATTGAGACTTACAGTGTCACCTGCCTGTTTCAATACAAAAATTTACATGAAATGTCCTAAAAGCTGAATATTCTAGCTAATAACTCTTGAAAATTTTTGCAGGTATAAGTGTTGTTAAGGCTAAGTTCTTATGCTCTTCAGGGTACGATTAAGATGTAAGAACTCCCTTTAGTTTATCTTAATTCTTGTGGATGAGATAACTTTTTTGAAATTTTTAATGTTTTTTTCTTTCCTTTTTCTCCCCAAAGCCCCCCGGTACATAGTTGTATATTCTTTGTTGTGGGTTCTTCTAGTTGTGGCATGTGGGACGCTGCCTCAGCGTGGTCCGATGAGCAGTGCCATGTCCGCGCCCAGGATTCGAACCAACGAAACACTGGGCCGCCTGCAGCGGAGCGCGCGAACTTAACCACTCGGCCACGGGGCCAGCCCCGAGATAACTTTTTTTATGCTTTTTTTCTGTTAGATTATCAGTTTGCTTTCTCTTAGATAGCTTTACAATTTAGGATCTTATATGTTGTAGGGAATATGGTAGTGTTTTCCGGCTGTTATCACAACATCCAAATGTTTGCAAGTTGTACTTTATTGAGTGATAAGTAAATGGCTACTATTTGTTGAGCACTGTATCAGGGTAATAATTCTTTTACATGAATTATCTCATTTTGTGCTTAAATCAATCTTATAGGGTAGAGATTATTATAATAATTGTATAGATTTGAAAAATAAAGATCAGCGAAGTTATGGTTAATAAGTGGCAGAGCCAGGATTCAAATCCAGTTTTTAAAGTTAAATAGCAAGTGATATTCACACTTGATGTTTCTTATAATGGTATATGAGGTGTAGTGATTTTTAGGAAATACAGAGAAAAAAGGGAATTTCAATACTTAAAAAGAGAAATATAAGATTTAGTTTCATTTTAATATGAAAATACATGCTCCTAATGTTTTTAAAAAGCCAAACTCTACAAAAGTAAAAAATGTTTTCTGAAGAATGGTATCCATTAAAAAGCTAAGCCATGAGAAATTCATTAGCTGTTAGAAGTGAAGATTAAGTTTCCTCCCATACCACCTGCGAAAATGTTCTCTGCATAAGAAAATGTAAAAGTCTGAATGATATCTTTCTCTTTAAAAAATCACACATATTCTTTAAAACTGCTTTTATTTTTATGAAATGAGAGGACTTGGACGAGAACGGTATGAGATTTAATTTTTTAAGGACAACTGGATAAAAGAAACATTTGAGAAACAGCAAGCAGCCCTGTGGTTTCTCTCTAATTAATCATCAGCTTGGTACCTTCTTAGCTTTGTTATGATTTTTAAAATTCAGATATAATGTCAGTTACCTTTTGAAGGCGTTATACTACCTTATTGATGCGCTTTGCATATTCATTTTTAGAGGGCTAAGCCCATTCTGACAAAATGTTTCTGTAGAAATATCCTCACTATTCAGAGAGTCGTTTCTTCAAGGCCTGAAATGATATCTGGATGTCCTACAGGTGCAGATTTACCTTAGAGACTCAAATAGCTCCCAGGGATTAGTTTTGCGTGCTCAAAGAGCTGGCCTAACACTGTGGAAACGAAGACAAAACCATGATTAATGGCCTTTTTTCTTTATTAATATGTACCTCAACAGAGATAGAACATGTAGTCTATAATCTTTGGGCTAGAGCTGTTTTCTCACCAATTTATTTTGCTTTTTAGGACCCCCCTGGGTCGTGCAAGAGCATGGCTTCGATTAGCCCTCATGCAAAAAAAAATGGCTGATTACCTGCGTTGCTTAATTATTCAAAGAGATCTCTTGAGGTTTGTACCACTAAATCATGTTCC
Source organism: Equus quagga (assembly GCF_021613505.1). Lineage (NCBI taxonomy): Eukaryota > Metazoa > Chordata > Mammalia > Perissodactyla > Equidae > Equus > Equus quagga. The sequence continues at coordinate 128,441,977 of NC_060268.1, forward strand.
TTTTCACTTTTTATTTCTTTTACTTCCTGTCTTCCAAAAGATTGAAGATGTGGTACAAAAGCATGCATGAAATACAATAAGATGGCAAAAATACGAGGAGCAAAGTTAGAGAGAAAAGCATGATGGGGACAACATGGATCAGGAACTAGCCTACAAATGAATACCATAAGCTTTTTGTTTGCCGATAAGGGAGAAATTTGTATGTTGTATTTCTAAGTTAGTTTCTTTTTTTTCTAAATTAAAGTTAATTCTGTGAATAAAAATTTGTTTTGGAATTTGGGGTTTTAATTCAAGAGGTTTCTTTTTAGATCTTGAATGCCCAAACTACTACTTCGAATGTATTGTGGGCACTTTTTAATCTGTCAGTTTAAATTGAAGGACGAATGTTTTAAGACAGACTTTCAAAGCAAGGTGATCAGTCCTCAAAGGGAGTGGACCTATGGCAGCCCCTCCATCTGCCCTTGTTCTCTTAGCAGGCCTCTCTGATGGTCTGCAGAATTTAGTCATTTTTGTTTTATTTGTGACTCTGGTTGTACATCTTGGTTTTTCTGTCTTTCAATGAGAATGACCATAATTTAAGCACCTGCAATTTCTCAATATTCTGAAGATAATTAAAGTGATTAAATAATATACATGGGACTTCTTGAGGAAGGCATGAGACAGTGATAACTAGGTCTCTGAATGTATCTCTGACAATATAAATTGTCAAGTTTTAGTTTTTAGACCATCCTGTTTCTTTCACAAGTCTTGTTTGAACATTTTTTAGAATATAGATATCCACATGTATCTTTAATTGATGGTTATCTATTAAGAACACTTGCAATACACATATCAAATACATTGAATTGAACATGGGTTTTGAAATCTTTAATATGTTCATTTCCCCACCTTAGTCTTTATTTTAAGGGTCTTAAAGCCTGGGATTAAAAATTCAACTCTAATAAAAATATTGTAATCAGAACAGCGACAGGACAGTCACTACGTCTTCTGAAAGTCACAAACATTCCAGGCCTCAGTAATCCTCTTTTTCTTTTGATCTCTCTTTGCCTCTCTTTTCTGTCTCTCAAAATTCCTTTTTCTCTTTTATCTCCTTCAGTCCCTTTCTTTTTACATTTTCTGTATAGACATCTAAATTTCAAAAAAAAATTTTTTTTTGAGGAAGATTAGCCCTGAGCTAACATCTGCTGTCAATCCTCCTCTTTTTGCTGAGGAAGACTGGCCCTGAGCTAACACCCGTGCCCATCTTCCTCTACTTTATATGTGGGACACCTGCCACAGCATGGCTTGCCAAGCGGTGCCTTGTCCGCACCCAGGATCCGAACCAGTGAACCCTGGGCTGCCGAAGCGGAACGTGTGCACTTAACCACTGCGCCACTGGGCCAGCCCCTAAATTTCAAAATTTTTAAGGTATTCACATATAGAAGGCTAGTTTGAAGATAGCTAATTTATATTGGTTCCATGTTTATTATAAGGTGCTGAGATTTTAAAATTTAGATTTTGAAGTAAATTTGTAATTTAAGGTTTTTATTTTCATTTTCACAGTGAATTCTATGAGTATCATGCACTAATGATGGAAGAAGAAGGAGCAGTAATTGTTGGGCTGCTGGTTGGCCTGAATGTGATAGATGCTAATCTGTGTGTAAAGGGAGAGGATTTAGACTCACAAGTAAGTGGAAGTGACTAGTACCAACTGCGGAGTATTTTCAGTTTGCACTGTTCCTCCTTGATCCAGGTATTGCTCTAAGTTGTAAACAGTGCGGTTACACAGTAAAGAAAAGTTAAGAATGAAATTCAGTGGCACATTAAAGCTACTTCTAATATTTCTCCCCTTTAAATAAAAGTAACTGTTTCTTTCAGGTTGGAGTGATTGATTTTTCCATGTATTTAAAGAATGAAGAAGATATTGGAAATAAAGAAAGGTATGATTTCATAAGTTATTTCATATGTTGTATTTTTTATGTAGCTCTTTACAAATCAGTATGAGGTCCATCTATTTACATGGTTTTATTTCCTTTTCTTGTGTGTAGTTCCTGCTTTGTTTTATTGTCACCTCCATTTACAAGCTTTTCAAAGCAAACATCAATTAGAAGAAGAAAGCTTAAGTGTGAATATGACTTTTGGTCATACCTTTAGTTCCTGAGACCTATTTTAATATAGTCAGCTGTGTTTTGTGATAAAAGGAATGAACGCTTATTATTCACAAGCTTAGAAATGCTGATTTATTTCTGGATCTCCTTGTGTTTAAATTTAAAATATATTTATTCCAACTACTAAAAAGAAAGGATAAGTATGTGACATGATAGAGGTGCTATTTATTGCTACAATGGCAATCATATCACAATATATAAATGTATCCAGTTAACATGTATACCTTAAATTTACACAATGTTATATGTCAAGTATATTTCAATAAAAATAATCATAGATACAAAAAAAATTTTTAAATATACAAATGATATTGTTAAGTCTAGTATTAGCTAGTAATTTACTTAACAAAGGTTATAGTTATTTAGTACAGAGCTTACTGCTACATGATTATAAAGATTCTTGAATTTTATTTTAAAGGCAAGATAATGTTATTTTACCATTATGATTTTACAACAATTTTAGATGATTTAGAAGTTTTTTTTATTTTGGCACCCAATAAATGCCTTTCCAACTAACACAAAGCTACTTTCCCTCTCTCTAGGAATGTTCAAATTGCTGCCATATTAGACCAGAAGAATTATGTTGAAGAATTAAATAGACAACTGAAGTAAGTATTATGGACACTTGGATACTTAGTACATTTATGACTGTTGTCTTAGGGTTTTTTTTTTCTATTCAGGTCAGCTTAACCTTTTCCTTTTTTCTAAGCATCTTTGAGAAGGGGTTGAGGGGACAGAGAGAGAATAGAAATTAAGAATACAGAGAATTATTGGAGATAATTTATTTTCAGCAGAAAATGAGAGTCAGATTTTTTTTTCTAACTGTTTATTGAACAACTGCTAGGCTCTTAGAACAGAAGGGTGCACAAACCATGATCTTTGCCCTGAATTAGCTCCTAGTCTAGTGAAAAGATAGGTATGTAAAAAATAACTACAGTAGAATTCATAAATGCCATGATTGGGGTTAAGGTGCCATGGGATCACACAGAAGAAAGCACTTTAGAGAGTCAGATTTTTAAATTGAATCTTCAGAGAATTTAAAAATAGTATTTCACACTTATCCTTGTACTCTTGAGAGAAAAGGTTAGATAAGGTGGAAGTTTATATCATTTTGATGATGCAAAAATTCATTTTTCCTACTTCAGAGAGCTTCATGGGTAAATGTGGCTGTCTTCTATGGTGGAAGTTTTCTCCTTACAGTGTCACCCAGTCATTGAAACTGTCAGTGAATACTCTCTCTGGGAAGAATTTCTGAGATCTGTATGTAAAATAGTGTAGTGCAGTTTTGTCTAATAGAAATATGTGATTCACATATGTAATTAAAAATTTCTAGTAACCACATTAAAAAGATAAAAAAGAAACAGATTAAATTAATTAAAAAATATACTTCCTTTAACCCAATATACCCAAAATATTATCAGTTCAACATGTAATCAATGTAAAAATTATGTTTTTCTTTCTTTTCTTTTTTGCTGAGGAAGATTCACCCTGAGCTAACATCCACTGCCAATCTTTTTTTGTTTTTCACTTGAGGAAGATGAGCCCTGAGCTAACATCTGTGCCAATATGCTTCTACTTTGCATGTGGCTTGCCACCACAGCATGGCTGACAAGTGCAGTAGGTCTGTGTGTGGGATCTGAACCCTCGAACCTGGGCCACTGAAGCAGAGTGTGCGAAACTTTAACCATTAGGCCATGGGGCCAGACCCTAAATATTAATGAGATATTTTATATTCTTTTTTTTGTACTGTCTTCAAAATTCAATGTGTATTTTACATTTAACAGCACATTTCAGTTTGGACTAGACACATTGTAAGCACTTATTAGTGGCCACATGTGACTTGTGACTACCATCCTAGATAGCATAGGTATAATGAGTAATATTTGCTACATAGGTAAGAAATGGACTGTTCTCATTAATTAAAATGAATAGTTAGCAAAAATGGCTATCTCTGGGTGATGGGATAATGAATAATTTTCACTTTCTTTATACTTTTCTGTATTTTCTGAGTTCCACTCAATAAACACGTATTACAATCAGAAAATACAATTAAACATTTTCCCATTTTAGTAAAAGAAATTAATAAGCCATAACTCCTGCTTTCCCTCTGAAATTGGAGAGATAAGAGAGATCTTGTATCAGTGTCTTTTTTTTTTTAATGATGGAGTGTTAATAATAGATTTCAGGGCCCAGCCTGGTGATATAGTAGTTAAATTTGCGCACTCTGCTTCGGTGGTCTGGGGTTCGCAGGTGCTGTCGTGGCATCCCATTTACAAAATAGAGGAAGATCGCCACGGATGTTAGCTCAGTGACAGTCTTCCTCAAGCAAAAAGAGGAAGATTGGCAACAGATGTTAGCTATGGGCCAGTCTTCCTCACCAAAAAAAAAAAAAAAAAACAAACAAACTTAGGAAATATGTGTATATATGTGTATTTTGTAATTTGTATTCTGAGATTGTATTTCTAAATGCAACCTTATGTTGCTTATTTATTTACTTTTAAACTTTTATTCACTTTTGGGGAACAGATAATATATTCACATGGTTTAAACTTCAAAAGAAACATAAAATAAAAAATCTCCCTCCCAGATCTCCCACCATCTGATTTCCTTCTTCGGGAGTAGTTAATATACTAGGTTCCTGTGTGCCTCCGGAGATACTTTATGGAAATAAACAAGAAGATGCATCATATTCTTATATTTCTCAGCTTCTCCTCAGTCTTGTGCACATAGAGTTTCATACTTCTTTCACTATTCTGAACTTTACTGTTTTTACTGAACAGTTTATCTTAGAGTCTATCCCATTTGGTTCAAAAGAGGTTTTTTATTCTCTTTTGAATTATGTATATATCCCATTTGGTTCAAAAGAGGTGTTTTATTCTCTTTTGAATTATGTATATTAATCAGTTACAGCAATACTGTGTCTTACTTTTTTATATTTTATGTATTAAAATGTTTCCTTGCTTTTCCTAATTAGAAAGTAGTTCTTGTACATTTAGAATATTTCAAAAGTGGAAAACAGAATTAGAAAAAATAGAACTCCCTTATTGTCTTTTACTCAAAGAAAATCACTGTTGAGGGATTATTGTTTTCAAAAGTGCTTTTTTGATTATTATTTTATTGATTCTTACATGAAGGTAGGGCAAATATTATTGTCTCATTTTATAGATAAGGAAACTGAAGCTCTGAAAGGTTTTACAACTTTCAAGGTGACACAGTTAGGAAGTAGAAAAGCAGGAACTATAACCTTGGTCTTCCATCTCCTAGTCCTGTACTTGTTATGATCTCACCATCAAGGTACCCTGGTGCTGTTTGAAAAACTCAAGTTGTCTACCTAAGAATGATTATATTTAAAAAATGATTTAATATGAATGGAAAACATTTTTCTTGTTTCACCAGTTAAACTAAAATACTAATCCTGTTTCTGAGGCTGGTATAAAATTTGTTGAATCTGTTATAGGTTTTACTATAATGTATACAACATATTACATTTTATTAGATAAAATTTGAAATGGTAGAATCAAGCAGGCCTTGAAAAACAGACTCAGTAAAATGTACAATAATGTCCAGTCTTGATCCATTTAAGCAAAAATGCAAAAAGCAAGTGTGTTTATGTGGTGTAAGCTAACTGTCTTTTTTGAGGGGGGGGTGAGGAAGATTGGCCCTGAGCTAACATCTGTTGCCAATCTTCCTCTTTTTGCTTGAGGAAGATTGTTGCTGAGCTAACATCTATGCCAGTCTTCCTCTATTTTGTATGTGGGACATTGCCACAGTGTGGCTTGATGAGTAATGTGTAGGTCCGCACCCGGGATTGGAACACACGAATCCTGGGCCACTGAAGCGGAGTGTGCAAACTTAACCACTACACCACCAGGCCAGTCCCCTAACTTTTGACTGTATCTTTCAAAGACAGGGTGTTTGTTTAGTTGCAGGCTGACTTGGTACCTGATGTTGGGTATCTCCTATTCACATTTCTCAAACCATGGGTGACTCTGGAGGTTTTTAAGTTTTTTTGAAAGTGGAGGGGGAAACAGAAATGAGGTTGTGTTGAAGACTACTGTTTATAAGCTTCATTAAGCCACTTAATTATAAAGTGGACATTTAAAGTTTATTCTCTAAAAAATAATTTTAAATTTAGTTTTAACAATATTTACTAATCTTTATGTGGAATTTCCATTCCTAAAAGTTAAATGTAAGAAGGACCGTTAAGAACACAACAAAAAGTAATGAGCAGCATCAAATGGAATTTCAATAGAAATATTCATTCTCTTGCTATGGTCTTTATTTCTCTCCTAGCCAAATCAAGTTATCCAACTAAATAAAATTTCCCACACTCAAAAATTCAGATAGGGGCCAGCCCAGTGGCACAGCGATTAAGTTCACATGTTCCACTTTTCAGCAGCCCGGGGTTTGCTGGTTCAGATCCCGGGTGCGGACATGGCACCACTTGGCAAGCCATGCTGTGGTAGGCGTCCCACATATAAAGTGGAGGAAGATGGGCACGGGTGTTAGCTCAGGGCCAGTCTTCCTCAGCAAAAACAGGTGGATTGGCAGCAGATGTTAGCTCAGGGCTAATCTTCCTTAAAAAAAAAAAAATTCAGATAGTACAGTCAACATAATGAGTCCAGGATAACATACTTTTTCTTGCCTTTGTGAGTTTGCATGATTTTGAATGAGTTTTTCTTTATTACTTTCAGCAGCACAGTCAGCAGTCTCCATTCAAGAGTTGACTCATTAGAAAAGTCAAATACTAAGCTGATTGAAGAGGTATTGTCACCCAGCCGTGGATAATTGTCTGTTACTTACCTAGTATTTATGATCTTTTTCCATTTTAAGTATGAATGCGTTAAACACACACACATTTTCATCATTATCACGGACACTTGTAATATAGTTGTAAATGATGATTTTAAGTTCTAGAGAAACCATATATTCTCAGGCAAATTCTTAGGTGAATCTCTGGATCGTTTGAGATAGTCAACTTCTAAATGAGCCCCAAAGATGAAACTTATACAAACTCTTCTATTTATAAGCTGTGATTCTCATTTTTAAATCTGGATGACTTGTATTTAGATAGTGGAATTACCTGTAGTTAGAAATTCCTGTTAAAATGATACTGTCCTTCTTTTTCCACTGTTCAGATTACTTTTCTTTACAGGCATCACTGCATGATTTTGTCTATCCTTTCTCCACATTTCCATGTGTATAACTCATTCCATGTGCTCTGGTTTCCTGCATTGTCAAAGTGGCTATCTGGTGGTCCCAGAACCAGAAATTTATCTCAGCTCTTTTTTTAATAGTATTTGTAAAGTTACTTTTAAGATGAATTTTTCAAAAAATCTGTCAAACCACAGAATCATTGCTTTCTATTTTAAGAATTATTTAGACTAGAAGAAGAAATCTGTTACTAGTGCTATGACCCGTATTTTCCATGTTAGTTAAAATTCTTATTTCTTTTTCTTTCTTTCTTTCTTTTTTTTTTTTGGTGAGGAACTTTGGCCCTGAGCTAACATCTGTTGCCAGTCTTCCTCTACATTGTTTACGGGATGCTGCCACAGCATGGCTTGACGAGTGGTGTGTAGGTCGGTGCCCAGGACCCAAACCTGCAAACCCTGGGCCACCAAAGCAGAGCACGCAAACTTAACCCCTACGCCACCAGGCTGGCCCTTAAAATTCTTCTTTCTTTTAGAATAATTTTGGCCTAATTTTTCCAAACCAGGGAGCACATGATTGTTTACATGATTGCAGTTAAGAATGCATCTTCATTTTGTTAGCTTGGGACCATTTGATAGTTTGATAGATTGGGACCATTTAGAGAGAGCTGCTCACTAGTTTGTGACTCTTCTTTGCCTTAGTTGCCCTGTGAAGTTCAAGTTGTATTCCTGACGAAGTGTTCAGAAATTTATTTGCAAGCCAGCATTGGGGAGCGGTCCCTGCTTTCCTTTCCTAGGATCCTTCTTTTCATTCTGGGCCTCAGAGCCAAGCCACTTAGTCATTTTATATTTAACTCTGATGATGAGAGCTGTTTCATATTGGTGATGGTCTCTCACTGTTCCCAGATTTGACAGGGTATTCTATTTGGTTATCATGGATGTCTGTGTTACATTTTCAATGATAGCACAAACTTCTTTCCTTATAGATGATTTTATCTTTGCATGATTCTTTAGTCTTCTTGTTTAATGCATAATTCTTTGTACATTACTCAGGCATTTAGCATTCAAGACATACTGTAAATCAGATAAGCATCATATGTTTTGACTAACATAATGTGTTGCAACTTACGAAGGGAAATAGTGGAAATAGTATAATTTCTTTAATTGGTATCTTGGGATAATAGAAGCACATTTTTCTTCTGAAAATTTCTGTAGATATGAAAGGCATTTTGCTAGTTTTGGGATTTTATTTTGTATTGTTTGTAGCCGTGAACATAACCGGTAAACCAAGTATAAATAAAAAAGTTTAAAATCTTTTTTCTTGGCCCTCTTTCATAATTTTTAGTTAGCAATAGCAAAGAACAATATCATTAAACTCCAAGAAGAAAATCATCAATTACGAAGTGAAAATAAATTGATTTTAATGAAAACACAGCAGCACCTAGAGGTAGGTATAGACTGGGTGCAAACGGACTGCCTTGTCTCAGAAATTGCCACTTCTGGGGACTTTTGTGTAAACTGGCTGTTTCTGTGCTGTATTAAGTAGTGATTATAGAATAAAAAGTTTTATGTTTTCTTCCTAGGTTACCAAAGTGGATGTGGAAGCTGAGCTTCAAACATACAAGCATTCTCGGCAGGGCCTGGATGACATGTACAATGAGGCGAGAAGGCAGCTGCGAGATGAATCTCAGTTACGACAGGTAGATCATATTAAAGTTACATTAGCAAAAATAATAATGATAATTTACCTTTACGCAAGCACCACTTCAAATCTCTTTCGGCCTTATCTTCCTTGGTGGGATAGCAATCCCATCCCCTAATACCCTCAAATTCTTTAAGCTCCCACCATATCAGTGTTTTTTAAACAGTATTCTTGAACAGTGTTAAAATCTATGTTTGTGAAATGAATTGATTGTTACCAGCATTACAAAAGGTGAAGTAGCATAGAATGATGTATTCAAATATTAATAAAATCATATTTAAAATTAACATTTTTTTAACCTATTAAATTGTGAAGTATAATACCTTCAGAAGAATACACACGTGTAGCTTAATGGATTATAACATAAATACCTGTGTAACCACCACCCAGGTCAAGAAGCGAGTACTGCCAGCCTTTCCACCCCTTGTGCTGTTTGTCTTTAATGTTGGGAAACCTTTTTCCCTTCTGATGTAAAAGTCTTTAAGGGAAGAAATTAAAATTGTTTCTGAAATGGGATTTTCGAGTTATCTGTCGCCTTCGCTTGTATGGACTGTTTTTTGTTTAAGGGAAATTAATACTGAGTTTTTGAGGAATAAAAATATTAATTCTTGTACCAAGAGAATAGTGATATTTAGCAGAATCTAGAAAATGCTTTCATTTTAGCAAAATATGCATTTGAAAATATTTAGAATGTTTTGTTGTTATAGGACCTGGTTTATTCCCTTTTGTGGGGCCTATAACTCAAAAGGTGTAGTCTGCATGTTGAATAGAAACTCTTTCTTGATCTCATTAACTGTTTTGTATCTGATTTTGACATTCTGAAGTGGCGTATGAATTGAGGATGTGTTGAAATTGCAGGATGTGGAGAATGAGCTAGCAGTACAAGTTAGTATGAAACATGAGATTGAACTTGCCATGAAGTTGTTGGAGAAAGACATCCATGAGAAACAAGATACTCTGATAGGCCTTCGACAACAACTAGAGGAAGTTAAAGCAATTAACATAGAGATGTATCAAAAGTTGCAGGTAAGGAATGTTCTTAAACTCTTGGAATTTCTTGTTATCTAATTTGTATAAAGAATTTAGTTTTTAAGAGATGAGCCATTTTAACTGTGCCATATTGGTAATAAAAACCAGTGACTTAGGGGGCCGGTCCCCTGACCGAGTGGTTGTTTGTGTGCTCCACTTCGGTGGCCCGGGGTTTCGCTGGTTTGGTTCCTGGGTGTGGTTGTGGACTGCTCATCAGGCCATGCTGAGGTGGTGTCCCACATAGCACAACCAGAAGGACCTACAACTAGAATATATACCTATGTGCTGGGGGGCTTTGGGGAGAAGAAGAAGAAAGAAAAAAAAAGAAGATTGCAACAGATGTTAGCTCAGGTGCCAATATTTGAAAAATAGATAAAGAAATAAAAATAAGTAAAAAACCAGTGACTTTTTTTCGAAATGGAAGCTTAAGAAATGTAGCAATGAAAAAGGTGTCAGGGCTAGCCCCAGTGGCCTAGTGGTTAAGTTTCGGGCACTCCACTTTAGCAACCTGGGTTTGGATCCCAGGTGCAGACCTACACCACTTTTCTGTTAGTGACCTTGTTGTGGCGGTGGCTCACATAAAAGAAAAAAGAGGAAGATTGGCAACAGATATTAGCTCAGGGCAAATCCTCCTCAGCAAAAAAAAAGAGAGAGAGAGAGAAGAAAAGAAAAAGGTATCAAAGAGCAAATAAAAAAATCACCAAATTAGGTTTTTTGTTTTTTGGAGGGTTTTTTGGTGAGAAAGATTCACCCTGAGCCAACATCCATTGCCATCTTCCTCTTTTTTTGGCTTGAGGAAGACCAGTGCTGAGCTAACATCTGTGCCAGTCTTCCTCTATTTTGTATGTTGGATGCCTCCACAGCATGGCTGATGAGTTGAGTAGGTCTGCACCTGGGATCCAGATACACGAACCTGGGCCACCAAAGCAGAGCACAAGGACCTCCAAATGCTGGGCCATGGGGCCAGCCCCCAAGTTAGTTTCTTAATGTTTCTTAACAATATGAAGATAAAATCTTTTGGGAAAAGTCAATCTTTTGTATCAGTATAATCCTGCGAAAGATTTAATTTCGACTGAAATGCTTTACTGTAATAATTGTTATGAATTTTCTAATAAAGTGACATTGCTGTTAAATAGACTTGTTGCCAAAAGCCCTTTACAGTTTAATTTGAGAAACAGCATATTTTAACAGAGTTTATTCTGTTGTCTTCCAAAAACATTGAGGGCCGAGTGGTTTGTTTTCTTTATTACATTTTAAATGAAGGCTAGTAGTGCTACTGCTTTTATGTCGTATAAGTATTTTAATCTACCCATTAACTCTGCTCACTTTCAAAGTAACAACCCCATAGAAAAATGGTATAAAAACTTATAAATATTCAGGCTTGAAAATCAAAACCTCTACAGTTTTTATGTTTTTCTAAATAGGGTTCTGAGGATGGTTTGAAAGAAAAAAATGAAATAATTGCCCGACTAGAAGAAAAAACCAATAAAATTACGGCAGCCATGAGGCAGCTGGAGCAAAGGTACAGCATTTCCAGTCTTAGTTTCTTCTTTTCCTTTCTTTTCTCCTTTTATTTATTCAGCTTTGACACCTGCCACAAAAACCATCAGGAAAATTTAGATTAGGTCATGGTTTGTTTTTTTTTAAGCCCAGCAGAATTTTGCCTTTTTTGTTTTGGTTGTTGCATGGAATCAAGTTGCTTTATATTAGGCTGATTCATTTGAACTTACCATTTTGTAGATTTTTGTAAAAGGCCTAATATCAGCAATTTCATGTGGTTCAATATATTACATAAAACAAATACACAAACAAAAACCTCGAGAAAATGAAAAATGAACAAAATCATGGTGGAATTATCCCTGATTGATTTCCATGCATATTGATTGTCATATCCTTTGTCATTCACCATCTCTTTATTTGAAATCAAGCTTTCTGAAGTTGGCAGTTTAGTTGTGTTTCTTTGAGCTAGGATCCTCAACTCAACCCAAGAAATAATTTTGTTTAAATTGAATTGTTTTATATTGGCATTTTTCACTTTTATTGTTGGAAAATGTAATGTATTTCCATTGACCTGTCATGTTGGTGTCAACATATGTCTTATCATTGCTTTCTTTGAATCTACTTATGAAAAACATAACTATTAATGCTTTATTGACATGAATATTCTTTTATTGACATCCTCTTTCTTCTTTTTTCTTTTTTGTTTTCTTTATCCCCATTTTTACATTTTGGACATCTTTATTACCTTTTTCTGTCTTTGATTTCTGTCCATTCCATTATGAAGTGACAACGATTTGTTAACTCAAACCAGGACAATTGCACTGTCATTGGTGAAATGTGCCAGCAGTGACACTCAGGACCAGTACAAGCTGGTCAAAGATATATCTTTCTGAAAACCACTCGTATTTAAACAGACTAAAAGAGAAGCAACAATTTTATAATATATTAAATAGAAAAGAATTTATGCTATTAAGTATTCTAAAAGGGTATTAGGAACCCTGTACACTTCTTGATCAACTGCTATGGTAATACACTGCCATAAAGCAGAGTGGGTGCGCTTGGATTTCCAAAAACACATTCCTCCAACCTTGTGCCCAAGGGCTGATTTGAGTATTGACCCTTTGGAGGTCAGGATTTTCAGATGCAGTTTTATCTTTTTAGCTACTTTTTGATGGAAAATATAAAAATTGCTTAAAAATAAGTTCACCTTTGGTTTCACAATGTGTTGGCACAGATGTTTTTTCCTCATTGGCCCACTCTTTGCCTAATGGCTCCTTTACTGATTTTTTAATATGTTAAAATAGTTTACAACCCAGATTGGCCATCGTCTGTGCTTTAGCACCTCAATTTTCCAGTTCCCCGTAGCCTTCTTCTATGATAGCACAACTTCAAGGCCTACCTCACTCTGACTTTTATTTTAGTTTCTGTAACGTTAGAGATAAGCTTGGGGCCCTCGCCACCCCCACCGTAATATTTTTAATTTAAATTTAGAGATAACTTGAATGTTACTCTCTTTTCCTTGGAAGTGGCATTTATACTTCAGAAATGTGTGAGGGTTGCCCCATTTGTATGATTTCAAGGAAGAGAAGAAGAGGCAATTTTTTTGGTTAGTTTAATAGAAATTTCTCTTACGATTCCCTACAAGGAGTTAATGTCCCTTAAATACTTGGGAGATGTTTTCTTATAAATATATTGAAGTTAAATCTAGGAAATCCTAGGTGGCCATAGGAGGTAGGGAGTGGAGCTAAGCACAGGGAGAAGCAAGGACTTACAAATAAAAACAGAAAAAATGAAAGTCACTTTTTTAGCTAATTTTTAAAATTCAATGATGAGGAACAAAAGTGATCTCTAGAAAATGTTGCCAACTAGTACTAAATTCTTTTTAATCTTAAAACACACACACCACACACATTCATACAGCCACATAGCTTTGGCATAATGCATAAAGATCCTATAGGGAGGACTTGGCTGTTATTTGAAGTAATTACAGGTCTTTGCTCCTGGCCTTGTAGCACACTTGATTCCTGGCATACACATCCTAGCATAATATATAACAATGCGGCTTCTTCACCTAGTGTAGACATAAGTACTATGCTTTCATGGTTTTGTAAAAAGGCAGTAACGCACCTAATATACTTTGAAAGTTGATCCATTATGCTCTACATAAGTGGTAAAGGCTGTATTGCTTTGCATTGTTAATTACTAACAAGAAATAAAACAAATTTGAAGATAGTATTCTGGGCATATTATATGTTATATTGAAAAAATCACAAAATTTCTAGACATTGTGTGGCTCTTTCACGTTTGAGTTTGTGAGTTTTCCCCCAAACTTTGTTTTCATTTAGAAATGTTTCTATTTCCCCATTTTTCTTTTATTTGTCTTCTTCACCCTTTTACACCCTAGTTCTAGCCTCAGTTTTACCCAAAGTTGATTTGAATTACACCAGATTGCAGCAAGCTGAGAAGGCGCAAATGGAAGCTGAAGATGAGGACAACAAATATCTCCAGGAATGTCAGAGTAAATCCGACAGTCTGCAGAAACAGATCTCCCAAAAGGAGAAACAGCTGTGAGTATTCCACTCCCGGAAACAAACACTTGTATTAACATGTTTCCCATCCACCTCCCTGCTTTTGCACATAATGTATTATACCAGTATTTTCATTTATTTAATGATGCCAGCTATATTGTAGAGTTCTACTTAAAAAATAAAAAAATTCGGGGCCGGCCCTGTGGCTGAGTGGTTAAGTTTGCACGCTCTGCTGCAGTGGTCCAGGGTTTTACCAGTTTGGATCCTGGGTGAAGACATGGCATCGCTCATCAAGCCATGCTGAGGCAGCGTCCCACATGCCACAACTGGAAGGACTCACAACTAAAAATATACCACTATGTATGAGGGGGTTTTGGGGGAAAAAAAGGAAAAATAAAATCTTAAAAAAAATTAAAAACTTAAAAAGCATAATTATGATGAAACTTACATTTTTACTCTCTTTGTTATTTTTAGAGCACTTTCAACTGTCTTGCTATCTTCTTGCTCAAGGACAAGGAGACTTTTATTCTTTCTACTGTTTTTTAACATTAATCTCATGGCCATTATGTTTCTAGATACTGAGTATAATAGACTTTTGTAACTCTAAGGGATTTATGTTATCAAAGAACACGATGTTTTCTGAGAACATTTTTATTAGTACTTCATATGATAGATCTATATATAACCAACTAGGAAGGATGTCGCTGTATGTTATTGAGTTGAAAAAAACAAGTTGCAGACAGTATGCAGGTATGATCCCATTTTTTAGAAAATTGAAACTGTGCATATGTGTATATTTACATATACATAGAGGAGAGTTTAAAGAATACAGATTCTGGGGATGATTATCTCAGGGAGTGATGGCAGATTGCTGGGGTATTTTTTTTTTTTTAATTTTTTTTTTTAATCGAGAGCTTCCTTTTGCCAGGCAGTGTTTGTTTGGTTATTTGTTTTCCTTCTTCTCCCCAAAGCCCCCCAGTACATAGTTGCGTACTCTAGTTGTGAGTGCCTCTGGTTGTGGCACGTGGGAGGCCACCTCAGCCCGGCCTGACGAGCAGTGCCATGTCCAGGATCCGAACTGGTGAAAGCTTGGGCCGCTGAAGCAGAGCATGTGAACTTAACCAATTGGCCACGGGACCGGCCCCTGATAGGGGTATTTTAGTTTTTACTTTTTAATCGTCAGTAATTTTTTCCCCAGTAAATATGTACCACTTTTTTTATTAAAAGGAAACAATAGGGGCTGGTCCTATGGCCTAGTGGTTAAGTTTGGCACACTGCTTTGGCAGCCTGGGTTTGCAGGTCCAGATGCCGGGTGCAGACCTAGGCCACTTGTCAGCGATGCTGTGGTGGCGACCCACATGTAAAATAGAGGAAGATCAGCACAGATTTTAGTTCCAGGCTAATCTTCCTCAGCAAAAAAAAAAAGAAAGAAAGAAAACAATAATAGGAAATAGAGTTATGTATTCTGTTTAACAGATCATTAAACCAGACCACATGCCATGTATGATGTATAACTTGCTAAGCTGCCTTTAGATCCAATGGTTGAGGTGTTAAGTTCCTCTCTATCCTTACTGATTTTCTGTCTATTAGTTCTTTCAATTATTGAGAGAGGATTTGTTGAAATATTCCAACTGTAATTGTGGATTTGAGTATTTCTACTTTCAGTTCTATCAGTTTTTGCTTTTTATATCTGAAGTTCTGTTGTTTACTGTCTACCCATTTAGGATTGCTATGTGTTCTTGGTAAATTGACCTTTTTATCACTATATAATGTACCTTTTTGATAAGTTTCTTTGTTCTGAAGTCTACTTCATCTGATATTAATATGGCCACTCCTATTTTCTTTTAATGTTTTCATGTACTAAACAAAAGATTAATGTTTCCATTTTTCTAAATTTTTACTTCCAGCCTAATCTTTATCATTATATTTGAAGTGAGTTTCTTATAATTTATGTTTTTTTATCCATTCTGCCAGTCTCTCTTTTAATGATGTATTTAGCCTATTTATGTTTAGTGTAATTATTAATATTAGAGCTTAAGTCTGCTGTTTTATTTTTTCTCTGTTTTTCATTCCTTTATTTCATTTTTCCTGCCTTACCATGGGTTACTTGAACATTATTTAGAATTCCTTTTTTGATTTATCTGAAGTGTTTTGTTTTTTTTTAAGGATTGGCACCTGAACTAACAACTGTTGCCAGTCTTCTTTTTTTTTCTTCTTCTTCTTCTCCCCAAAGCCCCCCAGTACGTAGTTGTATATTCTAGTTGTAAGTGCCTCGGGTTGTGCTATGTGGGACACCACCTCAACATGGCCTGATGAGTGGTGCCATGTCCGCACCCTGGATCCAAACTGGCAAAAATCTGGGCCGCTGAAGCAGAGTGTGCGAACTTAACCACTTGGTCATCAGGCAAGCCCCTAAAGTGTTTTTGAATGTATTTCTTTGTATAGAATTTTTAGTGGTTGCTCTAGATGTTGTATTATATATCTAAAAATTTTCAGTCTCCTAGTTTCAACATTTTATTTCTTTGAGTGAAGTGTGGAAGCCTTACTTCTACTTAGGTCTTTTTACCCCTCTCCATTTTATTATATAACTTGCTTAAATATTTCCTCTACATGACACAGTAGAGGTTGCCACATCAGACAATGTTATAGTTGGTGCTTCAATCATTAACCATAATTTAGAAAAGTCTTTATTGTTCTTTCTTCATTCCTGATGTTCCAAGTTTCCTTCTTTGTGTCTGAAGAACTTCCTTTAGCCATTCTTGAGGGTAGGTCTGTTGCCAACAAGTTCTCTTGGTTTTCTTTCGTCTAAGAAGGTCTTGATTTCACCTTTATTTCTGAAGGATATTTTCAGAATAGCCTTAGAATTCTGAGTTGACAGTTCTTTCAGCACTTGGAAAGTGCCACTTTCTTTTGGTTTTCAGAGTTTCTAATGAAAAATAGACTGTCATTTGAATGATTGATCCTCTAATTACTCTCAAGAGTCTTTCTTTGGATTTATCCTCTTTGGGCTTTGGTCAGCTTCTTGAATCTTTAGGTTTATCTTTGCCAAATTTGGAAATTTTTCCACTGTTATTTCTTCAGATATCTTTTCAGTTCCACCTGCTTTCTCCTCTCCTTCTGGGACTCTGAAAACATGAATGTTAGTTCTTTTTTTAGTACTCCCACAGGTCCCTGACACTCAATTCATTTTTTTTTTCTTTGAGTCTGTTTTCTCTCTGTTGTTCAGACTGGATAATTTCTCTTGTTTTGTTTTGAGGTTCATTCATTCTTTTCTCATCATTTTCATCCTCTTATTGAGCACATCCAGTGAGAGTATTGTATTTTTCAGTTCTGAGATTTGCATTTGACTCTTTATTTCTTATTTATGGACTTTTTTTTGCTGAAGAAGATTCCCCTTGAGCTAACATCTATTGCCAATCTTCCTCTTTTTGCTTGAGGAAGACTTGCCCTGAGCTAACATCTGTGTCACTCTTCCTCTATTTTATGTGTGGGTCACCACCACAGCATGGAGGCTGACAAGTGGTGTAGGTCTACACCTGGGAATTGAACCTGGGCTGCCAAAGTGGAGTGTGCCGAACTTAACTGCTAGGCCACAGGGCTGGCCTCTCCATTTGTCTCTTTATGTTTCCTTCCTTCTTTCCTTTCTCTCTCTCTCTGTTTCTTTCTTGCTTGCTTGCTAGAACTTTCTCTTCTTTTATTTGTTTCTAACATGTTCTTAATTGGTCATGAGAGCATTTTTGTTATAGCTGCTTTAAAATTCTTCTCAGATAATTTGGAATTATCTGACATGTTGGCATCTGTTGATTGTTTTTTCTCATCCAAGTTGAGATTTTTCCTGGGTTTTAGTATGATGAGTGTTTTTCGATTGTATTCTGGAAATTTTGAGAATTATGAGACTGAATTTATTTAAGTCTTACATTTTAGCTGTCCTCCACTGAAACCACACAGGAGAATGTACACACTGGCTGTTTTTACCAAATTGGAGTAGAAGCCCAGGACCATCCTGGATGGGATGGAGAAGGGTGCCTAACTACTGGGCAGGGATTGAAATCTATGCTTTCCACTCAGTCTCTACTGACATTGTGGAGCAGGGGAGTGCTGCCTTGCTCCCATCAAGTGGGAGTGCAAGTCCAGGCTTCCCCCTTGGTCTCTGCTGACACTATCCTGGAGGGGAGAGGGAGAGATACCTCGTTACTACCAGGCGGGGGAAGAAATCTAGGCTCCCTCCTTGCCCTTTGCTGACACTGTGGGGAAGGTGAGAAATGCCTTATTACTGATGCATGGCGATAAAATGGTAGGCTCCCCATGTAGCCTCCACTAATACCAAAGGGGTGGAAGGGGAGAGACACCTCTTTACTGCTGGGTGGTGGTGAAAGTTCAGGCTTCCCATTTGGCCTCGGATACTACCGCGATGGGAATTGAGAAGGACACCTCATTTATTGCCAGGTGAGGATGGAAACCTGGGCTCCCCACTTAGCCTTTGCTGATAGTGGTTGGAGGCCCTTTGGTTTTTTCCTCTGGTGTTTTGCTGGAATAGGGCATTTATTGTCAGAAGGGTTTCTGTCATAATTACTTTAAATTAAAACAAATGATTTCAACTTAGTAAACTGTGATTTATTTCATAATTACCAAATGTCCCTGCTAGGCTGCCTCTTCCTAGCTGTTGGGTAAGAGAGAGCAGGCTTTTCTTGGGGCTTTTTTCTTCTGTGCCCATTGCCGTTTGTGCGTTATGGGCTTCTCTGCCACCCAGTCTGAGCTGTATAGGAGGCAGAGAAGCCTGAGGGAACCCATCACCATGTTATCCCTTGGAGTTCTGGGGTTCCTAGCTGGTCTGCCTTCTTCTCTCCCCCTTTTAGAATCTTCTTATGTTTGTATTTAATGTCTGGGGTTTTGAACTGTACTTAGGTGGAGGGATAGGTAGAAATGTGTTTACTCCATCTTGTCCAGAACCAGAATTCTAAGTTCCTTTTAAATCTACCACAAAAATAACATTTTGAGAAATTGGTGTGTAGAATAAGGCTTTAGGCCAGGGAATATTACCTTGGTTGATAACATGCATCATTTGTACATTGTGAAACTAAAACCCACCCCCCAAAACAAAAACACTCAGCAAACACACATTTTCTCTTGATTTTAAGACTTTTACAAAAGGACAGCCAACACTTTCAGGTCTCCCGTGGCAACAAAAATCACAATGAGCATTTAAGTCATCAAGTTTATTAATGGTGCCAAGAGCTTTGTTGTTTAGGTTCCTGCACCCTGCCAAATGAAAAACGTGAAAAGCAAGACTGGAACACTTTCCCAGGCTCTAGAATACAATCTTGAAACCCTGGTATTCTGTTGTTGAATCACTTTCCTAGAATTTGACTAAAGTTAGGTAAGACATATCTGATATTTTTTGTGCAATGATGCAGCTATTTGATCTCTGCCCAAAGCATGACCCAAATAATGCTTCAGGGACCTGGCTCTTCCCTGCGGGGCTAAGCTACTCAGGAAGATTGGGCACAGCTGCAGAGAGATGTTTGCCCCTGCTGAAAGCATGATAGTAATTTTGTCTCTCAGTTGCCATTTTGGTAGCGCATGAAGATGTTAACAATTTGGAGATCAGGGGAATTCCCAATGGCTCAGAAAAATTGGAACTGTTTCTGTAGAAATGGGCAGATTGGGTCTTTGTCCAAGAAAAACAAATTCCATTTTCCCCCTAAAATGGAAATAACTTTATTGGTTTCTGATTATGAAAATCTTATATACTGTTGGCCAAACGTAAGAAAATATGGAACCATGTGAAGAAAATAAAAATTAGAGATCACTTTGTTTTTAATATTTTGATGAATATCCTTTTTTTTGGTATGCATATTTTTTGTATTTTTTAGAAAGAAGATCATGCTACATGCTCTTTAGTATTTTGTTTATTGTGTTTACTACATCTTGGACATTGTAACATATCAATTAATGTAGCTCTACACCATCATATCATAGTTAACCTAAAGGAATCCTTTAGCCTGAAAAATTGTGCTTTGTTGAGTTTGCGTGTCTTTGATTACTAGTGACAGCCTTTTGTTGTATTTCTTTATTTTGTGAATTGCCAGTTCATATCATCTATTTTTTCCTCTGGGGTGTTTAGCTTGTTAATATTTATTTGTAAGAGCTCTTTATGTATTTACTCTGGGTCTTTCACATATAGTGAAAATGTTTTCTAAGTTTATTGTTTATTTCTAAACTTTATTTATAGTGTTTTTTTTTCATTTAGACATTTAAAATGTTTATATAGTTATATTTTTCCTTTATAGTCTCTGCCTTTGGTGGTCAACATGTGTTTTGACAATATATTTACAATAACTTAAAAACAAAATTTCTCCTTTGCTTTTTCACTCACTTTTTTCTGATTCTGGATGATGAGGCCACTTGACAAGGCACTCTGTACTTTGGTTACTTGGGGTAGTAGCATAGACTTGTCGCTCTGTATTCCTTTCAAAAATGTAGTGAGCTAGTATTTATCAACAATTTGTAAATTCCATTTTGAGGTGTCTCTTCTCTTCAACCTGAATTATAAAATCTAAAATTTAGGTGGGCAGGCCTGTTGGCACAGCTAAGGTTAAATTCACACGTTCCTCTTCTGTGTGGGGTTTGCCAGTTTGGATCCTGGATGCAGCCATGGCACTGCTTGACAAGCCATGCTGTGGCAGATGTCCCACATATAAAGTAGAGGAAGATGGGCACGGATGTTCGCTCAGGGCCAGTCTTCCTCAGCAAAAAGAGGAGGATTGGCAGCAGATGTTAGCTCAGGGCTAATCTTCCTCAAAAAAAAAAATCTAAAATTTACGTGACTGAAAAATATTGTAGCTGTAAATGGCAATGTTAACTTTATAAGGAAACAATTAAAAGTAATCAAAAGATTAACACAAATATTAAAATAATATTGTGATATGTTCAATATTATGATATAATATTGCAATTAAAATATAAAGTAATAGAAACTGTAGCATTATTAGTGTATGCCTCACCTGTTATACCGACTTATGAGCAATAATTATTGAAATGATTATTTTTGGTCATCCTAAAATGTAGGAATTTGACTACTTTTGTTTTGCCAGCTAGCACTTAATGTTAGAATGATGAAATAATGGTTTCAAATGTGAACTGGCAATTCCAGGCAGTGTGGATTTTCTCCCAGTATCTCCTTGGTCTTAGATTTGTCCTGTAATTGGTCAGCTTCCAACAGTCATCTGGAAAGTAGCACTTTGTGCCGGGGCTGAGTTTTCTGTTACTAATGTTTAATTGATTTAGTGGCTACTGTAATTCTTAAATCAGAATGGTACTTTTCATTAGTTTGTTGTAAAATTTTTCATATGGCACAGAAATATAAATAATTAAAACCCCACATTTCTCTCCTTGGTTCCATTTCCAAGAAGTAACCAGTTTTATTGGCATGGTGTGCCCTTCCAGGCATTTTCTATGCTTACACAGCCTTTATGTATGCAGAATTAATAAATGCCGTAAATTATTCTTTAGCAAGGAGTTTTTGTGGTTGGTAAATAAACTGATACTTTTGGATCACAAAACCCTGTGCTGCTGAACTTGTTTACCAAAAAATATTTATGAAAGAAAATACCTGAAGGAAATGCATTACAAAGATGAAAGTAACTAAAAAGATGCTCTTAAAGAATACTTACAACTGTCATTTGAGAAATAGCACTGAGCTTCTGTGTATTGTTTGTCATTCAAGGTTGCAATTGGAAACTGATTTGAAGATTGAGAAGGAATGGAGGCAGACTTTGCAGGAAGATCTTCAAAAGGAGAAAGATGCCTTATCTCATCTTAGAAATGAGACCCAACAAATCATTACTCTTAAAAAAGTAAATGGTGGTAAAACTTTAAAAATTACATCTTGATGAAAGTTGTTATTTAAAAAGAGAATTAAACCATAGTTTACATTTATACCAAGGAAAAAGAATATACGAATCATCTTTAAAACTATCAGTAAGGAGATTAAATGAATGGAAAATAGTTGATATTGCTAGAGCGGCTATAAAAGAGCTTTGGACATATAGTTTTGTTTTTTATAGAATGCTAAAGGATATGTGTTCTTAATTAATGGTGTGTATATGATGTGGAGTTTCTTGTTTCTTTCTTTTAAATTGCATTTTCGTTTATTGTTTTGAAGGAGTTCCTTAACCTTCAGGATGAAAATCAGCAGTTGAAAAAAATATATCATGAACAGGAGCAAGCTCTTCAAGAACTTGGGAACAAACTTAGCGAGTAATTTCTCTTTTTTCCTTCGACTAAGTAGTTGTGTTCTGTAAAGGTCTGAGTGTGCCAAACCAAATAGGGAGACAAGTTTAAATGTAGAAAAGAAAGGTATGAACTATTAAAGAAAAACGAAAGCAAACAAAAACTAAAGATTAACAAATAAGACTGTAGATTGGAGAGATTTTGTTTACAGTTATGTTCATTTTAGTAGATCTTGGCTCTAAATGTTTTCCAGGAGATAAAAGCTAAGACTCTTGTTTAATTTCTTCAAATCAGAGAATTCGGAAGCTCATGTAATGTATTTTCCTCAGAACAACAGAAGTCAAATTTTCCAAGTATCTGAAGAGATCTTTTTCATACTGTTTCAGAAGGAGCCACCAATATTGGGAGAAGGGGAGGGTGTTCTATGCCATCTGGAGTTAGGGCTTAACTTCATGCAGTGTGGTCGGTTCTATTGCAATGAAGTGTTGTTGGGTTCCTGTAAAACAAGGAGGAGAAGTGGTGTTCTGTCTTTCTTACATTTTCCTCCTTGTTCTGTGTGGTCTGTGTTTTGGGTTAGCAGCTTCATTTTTGTGCCCTGATTGAACATATTGCTAAGTATCTGGGGTAAGCTCTGGAAGGTTTAATTTAGTGGTGAATGTACTACGTCCACATTTAGAAAAAAAACAGTGGCGCTTTTTTTTTTAAAGATTGGCACCTGAGCTAACAACTGTTGCCAATCTGTTTTTCTTCTTCTTTTTCTCCCCAAACCCCCAAGTACATAGTTGTATATTCTAGCTGTAGGTCCTTCTGGTTGTGCTATGTGGGACACTGCCTCAGCATGGCTTGATGAGTGGTGCTAGGTCCATGCCCAGGATCTGAACCGGTGAAACCCTGGGCTGCCAAAGTGGCACGTGCAAACTTAACCACTCAGTCATGGGACCAGCCCCTAGTGTCCCTTTTTTTTTTTTTTGAGGAAGATTAGCCCTGAGCTAACATCTGCTGCCAATCCTCCTCTTTTTGCTGAGGAAGACTGGCCCTGAGCTAACATCCGTGCCCATCTTCCTCTACTTTATATATGGGATGCCTACCACAGCATGGCTTTGCCAAGCAGTGCCATGTCCACACCTGGGATCCGAATCAGTGAACTCCGGGCTGCTGAAGCGGAACGTGCGAACTTAACCACTGTGCCACCGGGCCGGCCCTAGTGTCACTTTTTTTAATACGGAAGAGTAAAAGCAAGAATGCTACATGTAATGACTATACTCCTATCACCTATATAAATCCCTTTGATATTTTATATGGTTAGCACAAAAAGGTATAAAATTTAAAAAAATTTGCCTCCTTCCTCCCAAGTATCAATCCCTAAGTTAGCTAACCTCAGAACAAATCTATATGTGAGCATCTCATCATAAATATAGATATGATTAGTTATATATATGTGCATATATATCTTTTATAAAAATTAAACTCAGTAAAAATCATACTAGAATGGAGACTTAATTGCTAAAGATGACATTCCATTAAGAAGTCTTGAGACCAATTTCCAAGGGCATAGGAAAGAACAGTTCACTAAAATCACAAAGGGAAATATCAGCTCTCAAAAAGATAAAACTGGGGCTGGCCCAGTGGTATAGTGGTTAAGGTCGTGTGGTCCACTTTGGTGGCCTGGGGTTCGCAGGTTTGGATCCTGGGCATGGACCTACACACCACTCATCATGCCATGCTGTGGTGGTGTCCCATATACAAAATAGAGGAAGACTGGCACAGACGTTAGCTCAGCGACAATCTTCTTCAAGCAAAAAGTGAAAGATTGGCAGCAGATGTTAGCTCAGGGTCAATCTTCCTCATACACACACACACACACACAAGATAAAACTGTTCTTGTTTCTACAAATTCAAAGAACAATTTGTATTGTGATTCTGATAAGCAAGATTTCAATTTTCATCTGGCATCCATTTATTGAGTGCTTTGAGCTAGACCCTATGCTAAGTACTTATTACCTTATTTCCTGTTTATTAATTTGACAAATGCCTTTTGAGTCTCTACTATGTGCCAGGCACTAGCCTAAGTGCTAGGGACTCAACAGTGAACAGTCTCACAACAAAAAGTAATATATTTATTAAGATCATAAAGGTTAAATATTAAAACAGATTAGAATAGTAGAACAAGGAATGTGTATTACTTTTCACTCATCTCCCACTCAGTACTAGAGACTTTATAGTTGTATTAAAGGCATGATCATTTGAATGTCCAGAGAGCCGAATTCAGACTTGTTTTTTCCTTTAGTCTGGTTCACTGTGTCTCAGATTTTAGTTTGCGTGAAAATTACTAGTGAAGATTGGATGTACTCCACAGTCCTATACTGAACTCTATGGGCTGTTTAAAGGAATTTTCAGGAGTTATTTTGACTACTAAATTTTCCACTTGTATGCCAACTGCATACCTAAGGAGTATGCATGTGTAGCTCCACTTGTATGCATGTTCTTCTGAAGTTTATGGGGTTTTTTAATTTAAAAATATGTTAGAGGTTTTTCCATATCAGTACATAAAGATATTCCATAGGATGGATGTGCTATAATTTAAACTATTTCTAATTTTTTTCTTTATATTATAAATACTACTGCTGTGAACATCCTTGTATTTGCATCTTGATATATCTTGGTGTACTTTAATGAGTATATATCTGAAGAGTAAGTTCCTAGAGGTGATTGCTGGGCCAAAAGGAATGTGCTTTAAAAGTTGTGATAGTGCCAAATTACCCTCCACCTCAATGTTAGACCCCTCCAGTGGTAGGAGAGAGTGCCTGTTTTTGCCAGTCTGATGGTTGAAATCTTATTTTGATTTGTTTCTTTAAACATGAGCAGGGCTGAGCATACATATTTATTTGTGTTCCATTTGTTTTAGCAGTTTATTTTCTGTAAACTGCCTGTTCATATCCTTTGCACATTTTTTGGACGGGTTGCTCATCTTTTTCTTACGGGATCTTTGTAAATTAATTATTGTACACAGTGTACACCTTTTTCCCCCAGTTTGTCATTTGTCTTTTTACTTCATTTATGATATGTATGTTTTTTTCATTGCTAATGTTTGAATTTTTGTGGTGCAGACTTACTAGTTTTCCTTTACTGCTTCTGAGACCATAGTCCCTAAGACATGAGTAGTGCCAATTTTGAGACACAACCTATTTTATCCTTTCTCCACTCTAGTTCTCTTCTGCAGTGACAAGAATTACCACTTTATCTGCTGAAACACTTTTACTCCTCCTCTTCATCCTCCTACTCCCATGATGATGTTATCAGATGGAAATTAAGTAAAAAGAAATTCCTCCCTAATTCACAGGATGATGAATATCTCTTTAAAAATTTGTTGATGATGAGAGACTGAGGTTGGACCAATACTTCTTAACCTTTGCTCTTAATTTACCAGAACTGGCTTTAAAAGGCTTTAATGTAGACCATTTAGGTGTTATTTAAAATGGGGGGTGGGGGGTGGAGAGGTCATGTAGAATAATATGAAACATTTAATTTTGTTAAAAAGAATAGTATTTAAATTTACCTTTTGAGATCTGCATTTTCAAGTTACAACTAAATTAAAAAATTAGTATTAATATCACTCACGGGAATAAGAGGAATCTGCCATTTACCAGTTGTGTGACTTAGGGTCATTTATTTAACTCCTTTAAGCCCATGTCTCCATTTGTCAATTGGAGAGTTATAAAATCCCCAAAGAGTTCTTTTCCTAATTAACTGAGAATAAATATGGGAGCCTAGCACAGTGCCTTTCCTCACTGCAATCGGAATATCAGTTTTCTTGTCTGTAAGATGAGCAGGTTGGATCTGAAAATTACTCTCCATTCTGAACCTGCGATTTTAAATGTAAATGATTAATTTTAATTAGAAAAATACTTTTAAAAATGAAATATTTTTGCTCTTATTGGTGTCTTATTGAAGGATTCTTATAAAGAGAATTTTTGATAGATTTTGAAGGCCTTTACATGTTGTTTATTTTTCTGAATAAATTCTAATTGTAGATAGAGTATCTAATTTGAGGATTAAAGAACTGAAACTTAAATTATCATATTTGAAGAAAACATGGAACATATGAAATATTAGGATGGAATATTCAAGAAAGAGAATCTAGACTAATTAATATATATCTGTACTATAATGGCTAACAGTTTAAAATACGTGGAGGATGATACCAGTTTTTCCCTTATCCTCCTTGAGACTTTAATTCCAACAAGAATTTTTAGTTTAGAAAAAGAAATCACCAGGACTCTTCTAAATACAGTATTCTGTAAATGCGATTCTCTCCATATAAAGAAACTTATACATTTTTTTTCCCTCAAAAGCAGGGGTTTCATGATTATCAGAGGCTTATATAATTTATGGCTGTTTTCCTATAGTGTCATTGTATCACAGTTATTATATTCTCTTTTATTTTTATCCTTCTCTGTGCCGTTTTCATGCCATACACAGTCATATATTTCCATACACTTTATTTACAAGTGACTAAACCTCATCAGGCCTCACTTTCTTCATCTTTAAAATAGATTTTTTTGAAGATTAAATGAGATTATGCATGCAAAGCTTATAACATAGTGTCTGGCACACGATAAGCCTCCAATAAATGACAGTGTTGTTAATATTGCCATAACCACATGGAAAGGCCAATATTCTTTCCTTAAAAAAGCAATTTTTAAATTTGAAAAGTTCATTTTTGCTTTAGGACATTTAGAAAATATAGGAAAATATAAAATATAATCCAACTAACCAAAGGTCATTAGAATCATTTAGTAAATACAACTTTTTATTCTGTGAAAAACCAGTACCTTTCTAATGAATTACTAAATGTTCTGTATTTAAATATGTGTACTGAAATTTGGACCTATTTGTAATCTTTTTAGATCAAAACTTAAAATAGAAGATATAAAAGAAGCCAATAAAGCATTGCAGGTGAGTAGAAAGTGTTCTCTTCAAATAGGAAGGTATAGACAGATGTGAAAGTATCCAATAAAGTAAAGCCCTGTATAAATCTAAGGTATTACTGAATCCCAGGGATGTACATTGGCAGAAGCACTGAATGGGGAGCTGGGATGATGGGGCTTCACCTCTTCCTTAGACCTTTAGAGTCGCATTATTAATAATTTTCATACTGGAAATAACCTTGGAAATAATTTTGTCCACTTTCCTACAAAGTGTGGCATGATAGAGTGAAATTGCCTTTGAATTAGAATCCTTGAGTTCCTATGCCAGTCTAGTATTAGTTTTTGACCTTTAGCAAGTCACATATCCTCATGGAGTCTGTTTCCTCTTCTGACATAGGTGTATAGTTTTACATAGGGCTGCTTTGAGTATCGAGTAAGTTAATATATGTGAAAGTGATTGGTACAATTTATCAGTATATGGTTCTGAATGTGTCTAGATGCGAGAATGCCTTCTACAACACAGGAGAAAAGTCTCTTTGTGAGTACTTCCGTGACAGAAGGCATTTTGTTTCTTATCAGAGTGTTACATGAAAATAATTTAAAAAGTCAAATAGTGCTAAGACTTAAAAAAAAAATAACGGTCTCTTGTTCTTCACCCCCTTCTCCCTTATCAACTCCAGCTCCTGCCACTCGAAGGGAGCTACTTTCAGTTCTTTTAGTTGTTTCTTTTGGGATTTATCCCCCTATTTCTAAAGATTTTATTTTTCCTTTTTCTCCCCAAGGCCCCCTGGTACATAGTTGTGTATTTTCAGTTGTGGGTCCTTCTAGTTGTGGTACGTGGGATGCCGCCTCAGCATGGCCTGATGAGCAGTGCCATGTCCGAGCCCAGGACCCAAATCGGTGAAACCCTGGGCCACCGAAGCGGAGCGTGCGAACTTAACCACTTAGCCACCGGGCCGGCCCCTATCCCCCTATTTCTAAATAATATGCAGTACATATATACGCTTCGCTCTTGATTCAAGACCTCTCTGGTTTAGACCTGTCTGTTGCCTGCTCAGCACGGCAGATGAGTTGTGTTCTCTCAGCTTGGTCGGTCTTCTCGTCACTGTCCTCCCAGTATAATTAAGTAAAAGTGTCTGTGGAATTCATTTACTGTATGTTCTTTATTATGACTATTTAAATATTGTTCTTTGCTGGGCCAGGTAGTTTACAGTGATTATATTTTCTTTCTTGAACTACTTTTTATTTCCTCTGGAATTAATACGTAACCTTTTTTTTTAAATTTTAGTTGTATTTGAACATCTGAGTTTTCTTATACCTTCAAACACCTCTATAAAATACTTATTGATAGTTTTTCACGTGGTAAAATGAATCAGGTAATTGGTTAGTTCTTTCTTTTTTCCATGGCGTCATCCCTCCTGGAGTTCTCTGCTCTCCTGCTCCTGTCTGTTCTGACCTCTGTCCTGACATTTCTTTCTGCTGCATTCTTAGAATCCCCTATATCTTTCTCCTATGTTAGAGTCCTGTTACCTGAACCGCATAACTTCTTTCTTGGTTTACTCTCTTGTTTAGGGCAATGCATCCTTCAGTAGCTTCCTGGAAAATGGTGAATGAAGATAAAGATTTTAAGAATTTGCACATCTGCATATGCCTTTATTCTGCTTTTCCACTTTTTAAGGAGATGGCTAGGGATGTCTGCCCAACTCTCATTATTCAAACTCTGTAAAATATTTTTGTTAAATATATCATATATACAAGAGTACACATACAGTGCATCTTAAAAACGCTGGCATATTCTCTGCTATTGCATATAATAGAACATATGTGCTCCCTGATTGCATTCTTCTCCCTATAGTAACAATCCTCTATTTTGTGTTAATCATTATGTTGTTTTTCTTCATAGTTTTATCATTCATGTCTATTTTTAACAAAATATTATCTATATTTCTTTGTTTTTAAATGTATGAAAATGGATTTATATGTGACTTGAGTTTTTCTTTTCTTTGGTGAGGAAGATTGGTCCTGAGCTAACATCTGTGCCAATCTTCCTCTATTTTTTGTATGTGGGATGCTGCCACTGCATGGCCTGATGAGCGGTGTATAGGTCTGCACCCAGGATCCAAGCCTGCAAACCCTGGGCTGCTGAAGCGGAGTGTGCGGACATTACCACTACACGACTGGGCCAGTCCCATGATTTTCTCTTTTTTTGTCCTTACTGTTGACCAGTTTTGATGGGTCTGGGACAGCTTGTCCTACAGAGTTTCTCACATTCTGGATTTTGATTGCTTGTTCGTAGTATTCTTAAACTTGTTCCTCTATCCCCTTATTGACTGTAAACTGGAAGTTAAATCTAAAGGCTTGGCTAGATTCAGGTGCAACTTTCTGCGAGACTTTTTATTTCTACTCTCATGTTTTTAATATTCAGCAGGCTCTTATTTGCTCACTTTTCCTTTTTAAAATAGTATCCTGTTATTTTATCTCTGAGGATATTCATTATAGTTCCTTTAAAGTTTTCTTTTGCTCCTATGATTCTGTGTTTCTTCTTAATTCCATTCTCAGGGTGTTTCTTAGGCTGAGGTACCTCATACTCAAGTCGTTCCTCAAATGTTGGATAATCCTCCAATTTCAGTAAAAGGCACAAAAATTCTTGGTGGAAGCCATGTGTGTGTTGGTTGGGTCAATGGGGGTGGGTTGTTACAGACTGATAGGCTTTACCATATAGAACAATCTATTAACTAGCAGACTTTTGGGTACCCTCTTCAAATGTTACTATCTACAGCAATTTGCTTTGGGGCAGCTGAGTTTCTCCAGAGAAGGATCCTCTAACATCCTTTCTGGGGGTTATAAGTTGCGTGGCTGATATTCTGGAACTGGGCACAGAGAAACAGCCATTTGCAGAGCAATAGCTTGCTCCCTTCTAGTCTTTTTTTTGTTTGTTTTAAAGCTTGGTACCTGAGCTAACATCTGTTGCCAATCTTTTTTTTTTCCCTCCCAAAGCCCGCCAGTATATAGTTGTATATTCCAGTTGCAAGTCCCTCCAATTCTGCCATGTGGGACGCCACCCCAGGATGGCCCGACGAGTGGTGCTAGGTCCATGCCTAGGGTCTGAACCTGCAAAACCCTGGGCTGCCGAAGCGGAGCACGTGAACCCAACCCCTCCGCCCTGGGGCTGCCCCTCCCTTCTAGTCTTGGCCCTGCTCGTAAAACACCTGTTTACTTGAGGAAGCAATTTCAACTCTCTGGACCCGAAGTTTTCTTTTTCTTTTTTTTTTTTTAATTGAGTTAATGATAGGTTACAATCTTGTGAAATTTCAGTTGTACATTAATGTTTGTCATTCGTGTTGTAGGTGCACCACGTCACCCTTTGTGCCCACCCCCCACCCCACCTTTCCTCTGGTAGCCACTAATCTGTTCTCTTTGTCTCTGGACCCCAAGTTTTCTCATCTGTAAGATGAAAGCTGTGGATGCTGATCTCTGAGCTCTCCTCCAGCTGACACACTACACTTACCCTACAGTGTACAGCTTTTCTCTTTGGGAGAGGAGCAGAATAAGTTCAGTCAAATTAAAATAAGTCTGGAAGGCCCAGCACTGATGTCAGAAAGCTTACTTCTGAACCTAATGCTGCTGCTTGGAAATCTGCGTCACAGCAGGCTCTCCATGCTTTACAGATAAACCTGGGCAGGAAACAAAGCTGCTTCCACTCGGTGGTTTTGGGACATTTGCCAAGTCACTTTACTTTTTTATGGTGTTCATCAAGTTGGATTACTTTTAAGGATCCATCTTGCTTTAAAAAATTTTCACAGTTCAAGCCATCTGATTCTTTGCTGGTGTCAGTCTAATATGAGCTATCTACTTTTTAAAAAAAATTTGTTAAAGCCTTACTTCTTACAATCCTGTGTTCTAAGGAGGCTTAGACTGCCTCAAGTGCAGTAATCCAACACTATTTGTCTGACCTCTGCTACGTGAGATAATATCTGCTAGTTGTCAAGACTGTGAAACAAAAATACTGAAATGAACCTTATGATCTTGATCTGTGAATGCTTAGTCCTTTTTTCTTCTTTCTTTCTTCAAAGAATTCTGCCGTCAGATAGTTTTAAGAAAACTCAGGTTTTTGGGAATGTATCTGTGGGCTTTTTTGCTTGGAGAATTTTTCTTTCATTAGGTGATAAAGGTCCCTATGCCCCAGAGATACTTTATAGGTGGCACTTTCTCCATTACCCAAGTTACATTCAGTTATACTTGGGTCTCTGGAAGGAGCGACAATGTGACTTACTCTTGGCTGTTTTAAAAAGGCTGTTTTAAAAAGGAACGTATGATGAGATTAATCAGAAATACCGAGGACTCGTCCTTCGCCTGGGTCTTTGCATTATAAAACTGGCAGCATTTAACAAAGTTGCTTTTGTAGGGAAAAAATGTTCTTTCTAGCAAAGATCTTGGTTGGTTAAGAATGGGTCAAATTAGAAACTTTAGGTATCAAGTTAACTCCTGCCTGCGTAAGACTACTTATTCTACTATATTTTACACAGTAGCTATTAAATTTTTGAGTTACGTAACTTGAGGGAAATTAATAGCCGTGTAAAACTAACTTTAAGGTGAAGTCTTCCTTAAAATAATGAACTCAAACATCTGATTTTCAAATTCTCTTAAAATTTTAGGGACTTGCTGCATATAAGGTATAAATAATGCCAAACTCATATGCCTTTCACATCATGAAAATTTATCCCTAAACGTTGGACCAGATAATCTTTAAGGTTCTTTTCTTAAAGAGAATCCCCATCAGTAATAGATTTTTTTATATTTTTAGAAACATTTTATCATGGAAAGTTCAAACATAGACAATTGTACAGAGAAGAGTAAAATGTACTACTACCAGTTTCAATATTTATCAATATATGGTGATCTTGTTTTATTTAAGATTCAACTCATATCCCTTTCTCCATTACAGATTATTTTGAAGCAAATTCTACACTTACTTCCTTTGCAAGTATTTTAGAACACCTCTGTGAGAAAGGGACTCATTTTCATTTCTTCAACTATATATATATTCCTATAAAATGTTCTTGGTCAAAAATGTTTTCACACATAATCTTTAGTGTTATCAATTTATTAATATTCACACTTTTCCTCCTACTAGGGACTGGTTTGGTTGAAAGACAAAGAAGCAACACATTGTAAACTTTGTGAAAAGGAATTCTCACTGTCTAAGAGAAAGGTAAGTGAGGTAGGAAGTGAGTCCAAAAGTTTTGGTACATCTATGGCTTCTAATTTTATTCATAAAGATTTTTGATTTTTCTATTTAATAGCACCACTGTAGAAACTGTGGGGAAATTTTCTGTAATGCTTGCTCTGACAACGAACTGCCTTTGCCTTCTTCACCAAAGCCAGTACGGGTTTGTGATTCCTGTCATGCATTGCTGATTCAGAGCTGCTCATCTAATTTGCCCTAAGGCTCCAGAATGAAATCCTTATGTATGAAAGCATATGCCTACAGTGAATGTTATGAATGTGTGTATACAACATATCCAGACAGCCCTTCTTAAGCAGCTTTCAGACAGTACTGGTACCAGTTTTATCTTCCACATATTCAACTCATGGGAATTATAAGTTGTATAATTTGATATTTCCTTCCCCATTGTTACTCAAAAAGAATTTTAAACGGGACATGCTTTAAATTAACTTTAGCCTAACTCCTAATTGATGTAATCATCATCTTAAAATGCCATTCAAAGGCCAGAGAGCATAGCTAACACATTTGCCTTATTTTGTAAAGGCCTTCTGAAAAATAGGGCTTCAGATTGTTTTATTCTCCAGATGGTCATGTTGTTATTTGATGGTGCCTGTAACTTTCTTAACGCACTTTAAAGCTTCTCAGTTCTCAGAGAAAGATGAGAAATGCACAGAACTTTTTACAAGTTTTAATATTCCAATTCAACAGATTTTTCATTAGCTTGATAAGATTTCAACAACCTGACTATATTTATTTGCCCTTTCTCCTCCGCTTCCTTTGCCGATTTTTGCATTAGAAAAGGCCAATATTTTATCCTAGAAAATTCCCTTTTGGTCTTCTTCCTCTAAAATCAATGTTGTACTTGCTGATGCAGTCACGCATCACTTAGCGATGGGGCTATATTCTGAGAAATGCGTCACTAGGCAATTTCACTGTCAAGTGAACATCAGGTATACTTATGGCAACCTAGATGGTACAGCCTACTATACACCTAGGCTATCTGGTATTAATCTTATGTGCCAACAAAAGATATGCAGTCTGTCATTGACAGGATGCGAGTCCAAAAGTATTGGTGCATCTGTGGCTTCTAATTTTATTTATGTGCTTTTACGTGGCACATTACTATACATTTTATATACAGAGGGTTAAAGAGAGATTATTTTGCCTCAACTTTTTCCTTATTATTTTGAAAGGAAGTTAAACCATCATCCTTTTACGTCAAGTTACTTGCGGATCTTTCCATATGCCACGTGATAAATTGCTAAATTTTTTTAGGGAGGGCTCACACCCCTTTTGAAAGCTGAAGACATAAATCCTTCCCCAGAAAAATAGTAGTAACGGGATCACAGGCTCACTGATTCTCCTCTAAGCATTAAAAGAGAAATCTAAAATGCAGTTAAACTTTGCCTTTGATATGACAGACTTAATTTAGGAAATTTTGTATTATATTTCTATTCCAGTAACTTTCAGGAAATGTTACGTTGTAGTGGTCTACCACTGCAGTGTAAGTAGAGAGTAAAAAACTCACCATATAGTGAGCACCTCTAAACCAGGGTCTTGAACAGATGAAGATGTGGTCTCAGCCCTGCCATGAAAAACATACTTGAACTCTTTCAAGCATGACTCAATATTTAACACTAATCCCGTTAATACTGTTTATA
This sequence comes from Equus quagga, assembly GCF_021613505.1. Classification (NCBI taxonomy): domain Eukaryota; kingdom Metazoa; phylum Chordata; class Mammalia; order Perissodactyla; family Equidae; genus Equus; species Equus quagga. The sequence goes on from NC_060268.1 coordinate 128,476,081, forward strand.
GCATACCAAGAATTTAACCTGTAAAAAGTAAGTTACGTTTGTATAATTAATCATTTGAATAGCATCACTACTTGGGATCCTACAATTGTTTTTGTAATTGTCTAATTTCAGCCATGCACTTTTAAGTCTGTGGAGCTTTCAAACACATCATTATAGGAATTGTACATTTCTCCTAAGAGCATTATATTTAGTGAATTAATCATGGCTATGCCCTTCCCCCTAAAATGGCACTTCTTCTGCAGGATCCTTTCCTCCATTAATGTTTAAAATTATTTAGTTTCCAATTGCCAAAGTATGAAACCAATACTTTACTTGAAGATTTTCTTCATAATCCAGTCAGCTTTTGAGATCTTCAGTTAGAAGTGACATACAGATTTAGATGGTCTTTCTTGAATGCTCTGATAGAAATGTTCTCAAGAGATATGAATTATATTCTTGAACTGTTTTGTATTGCTGGTATGGATTAACATTTTTATGATTGCTGAAAATAATCAAAAATGACAAATTTCGAATACTAGGTGTTTTTTATTACTGTGCTTAGAACAAATTTTTAAAATGTGGTTTTGCTTAAATTCCAAGGCTGGTTTCATTCAACAAATCATGATTTCTAGTCATTTAAATTCTTTTCTGTTCAAAACTGATGTATTGCCATTGAGTTGGGCTTTCTGGAGGCAAGATTTTATGACAGCAATACAACTTATTCCGTTTAGTTTGGGCTCTTATTTAAAAACTATTTATACTAATTTAGGATTTTATGTTACAAAACTGTCAATTTTCTACCTTGAGATTGCGAACCTATACTCTTACTTTTCAAGATTTGCCCCCTCACAGAAAGTATTTATCTTAATAAACTTCACATACCATTCCCTCATCTAGCCAGTACTACCACAATAATGCTATCATGGTGCCAAGGAATTGTGATTGTAATTCTTCTACCCTGCAATGTTTTATAAACCAAATAAAAGATTTGAAAAACTAGCCTGCTTTAGAAGGGCTACTTTCATTGATAACATTTTATACTTTTATGGCTTAAAGAATAGGGTTATCCTGGGAAAATAAAAACAAACATGTGTGACCTTTAAAAAAGGTAAGTGTTAGAAGCTCAATATTTAAATGCTAACGGAGTGGGTACAGGCATTAAGATGAATCACTGAGTTTAAAGGCTCATTTTAGGCTATCACAGCTACCTTCTATAACAGCAGAAATCACTCCTTAGGAGTCTGTTTGTCTAATCTTCAGTTAGACATCATATTTAGTACCTTCTACCCAAGGTGATAATTATATAATCAGTAACCGACACAAAGCATTCTAGGACAGACGCCGTACTATTATCTCCCACATTGATATTTATTACATTAACATTTCTAGCAAAAACAAGTAACAGGTTCAATAACTGAATTCACATTGACAGGTTTCATTTTGATCCATTAGCCAATTTTGGAAAAAGCCATATTGATCAAAGGGATTAAAAGTAAAAAGCACCTTTTCCTTGCTACATATAGTATTTTTTTGTTTTAACACAATGGCTTTAAAACTCCAAACAGATACCAGATGCAAAATCCAACTGCAGGACTCTCATTTTAATTAAGACTATGACATGGACTTCTTACATTTTTTTTAAAGTAGTCATTTATACAGTTATAAAAAACCATATGCTTTAACTATTGGGCAGGAAACTGAAAAACACCTGTGAGAATTATACTCCACAGTAAATACCTCTGTACTTGTATTGAATTCTCATGTCACTGAGAACCTTAACCTAGTCTAAGACATTTTGAGATAACTTACAACTATCACTTTTTGGAATAATTTTTTTGGTACTTCAGTCAAGTGCTGAGGGGATTTTATTCTAAAATCTAGGACTAGAATTTCAATCTCCAACACTCCCATCCCCAGGTAACACAATTAGGAATATTCAGAAATTCAGATACTTCTTAGGATCATCATTTCAGAGCTATGCCTGATAAATGACATTTGAAAAAGGAGGACTAATATAGAATTAGCTGAATTTATACTCCTGAAGCCACCTAAACTCATCTTTACGTTTTATATTTACAGTATCGTCCAGCAGAAATTAAAGAAAAAAGTTACACTAATATTTTCCAAGTTCTATTCCAGATGTCTGCTTATTAAGACTTGTAGTTTTTGCAGAAGTGAACCACTGTCCTCTAAAATTACACTATACTACTTCTTGTAGAGCTAATAGTAAAATACATCAACCCAAATCTTATGAAAGCAGCACATCCTTAGGAGTAACTAGTATATATAAAAAGTATCAACATCAGTGGTTTGAATATAAAAATTTATTTTTAAGTCAAAGTATGCAACAAATAAAACCTACAGAAAACAGATTTTCCCATCACAATCTGTTGCTTTACCAAATAATATTTTGAAAACACATTCCTTCAGTCATTATAAAGTTCTTAAAATACAAAAGAAATTAAATCTGTAAGAAAGTCTAGTAGACCAGATGCTGTTGTCAGGACTTTTATGTTGGTGGTTATGCTTTAGTACATCCCACGCCATCCACCTCCACTCATGCCACCTTGCCCATAGTAACCTCCACTGCCACCACCACCGCGGCCTTAGAAAAAAAGACATTAAGAACTGTTTAGTAGGAAGTCTCAGTGTTTAAGATATTAAAAATCATAAACTTTTAATTGCACCATATATGGGGACTAACACAAACAGAAATAGAGTAACTTAAGGACACTTACCATAACCACCCAAACCGTCAGGAGTACCATAGCCTCCACTGTAATTGTTCCCCATTCCCATTCTTCCAACAGAGCCATAACCTCCTTGATTATCTTCAAAAAAAAATAAAAAAATAAAAAATTTGAGATTGTTTGCTCAAGTGTCTAACTCTGCTTATTTGAAAAACTTTACATACCCATTCCATCTCTGCCGTAGCCTCCCATTCCAGAACCTCCCATTCCAGAGCCACCTCCAGGAGTAGAATTCAAGAAGAGTTCAATGTATCGATGTTCTTTAGGGAAAAAAGGTAAGAGTAACAGGAGAGAAAAGAACAATGGATCATATTTATTAATAAAAACATTAAAAAGGTTAACTGGCTAATATTAACCTGAAAGTATTCTTACAAATTCCTAATGGAGTGATAAAATGAATGCCAGATAGAGCTAAATCTAGGTTTTGTTCAAACTGTGTAACTTTCAACAAGTAACAAGTATTTCAGCCCCTAGTTTCCTTATCTATAAAAGGGCTGATTCATTATTTCAGAACCAGCTGGTGTATTTCTTAAAAATATATTCCAGAGGCCGGCCCTGTGGTTGAGTGGTTAAGTTCACACACACTGCTTCGGTGGCCCAGGGTTTCACCAGTTCAAATCCTGGGCGCGGACATGGCACTGCTCATCAAACCATGCTGAGGCGGCTTCCCACATGACACAACTAGAAGGACCCACAACTAAAAAATACATAACTATGTACTGGGGGAGCTTTGGGAGAAAAAGGAAAAAAATAGAATCTTAAAAAAAAAAAAAAAATTCCAGGCACAATCATCGAACTGAATTAGAATCCAGGAAAACTTATTAAATACCAAGTGACTGATGTGCAGCCAGATTTAGGAATCACTAGTCAAGGTGAAATTTAACTTAACTGATTTGATGACAGAATTAATCAACATACAGGTGAACAAGTGGTACTAATTTTGCAAAAGGCAAGTGCAAATAACATACCTATTTTCCCTCTTTAATAACTTGAGCTCCAATAATCTGTCAAGTATTAAGAGTCTGAATAAACTCTTCAATAAAAAGTCCCCTAGAAACCCATTAAAATCTAAACTTATTAGAGGCAATATGGTTTCATGTCCTTATGACTACCAGGAGTTACCTAGAATCTCTTACATTTGAGGAATTACAAATGGGAAGGTTCTTTTATAAGCAAGCTCACACCTGGGAAACAAAATAGCATGCCAATGATACCACTTACGCATGTTATTCTTATCTTTAGACATGGCAGCTACTGCATCTTCATGTGTCACAAATTCTACATCTGCTTCTCCTGTTGCTCTGCCATCAGCTCCAATATCAATATGCACTCGTATTGGATTTAGTGGTGAGAAGAACTAAATAAAAGAAAATACCTGTTATTTACTTTTCTATTTAGATTATCAAAAGTAAATTACCGCATGCATTGGTTTTCCTTTGTCCATTAAACCCTTCTACTGCCCTCTGTTGCCAGGCTAACAATCCCATCAACTATGGAGGTTCTGGGAATATAAGACTATACACTTAGGGAAAAATGCAAAGCAATTACTCTTTAAAGTAAGCTAGATGATATTAAAAAGAAAATATTTCTAACCTAGACAATAGTTTACCCTAAAGAGATGAAAAAGTGTCATACCCTAGTACTGAGGGAGAAGAGTAAGTCTCCTGCCCCCACTCCCAGGAAAGGTATTTCAGAACTGTTGTTTGAAATACAAATAGGTCGCCTGAGACTTAAAAGTATGTGCACAGAAATTGTGTGTTAGGAGTTCAGAACAATGGATAGCTCCCCAAATATCATTTAGTTCTAATCACAAGTTAAGTAAGTTTAAGCAATTCTCTAAAAGGCACCTCCAACTTAGACCACTTGGTTTCTAGTAAAATCTAGAGCAAAATTTTTCTTTAAGAGCTAGACAGTAAATACTCTTGGCTCTGTAGGCCACTGGGTCTCTATTGCATAGGTAAATGAGTATGACTAGAATTGGCCACCAGCTGAAGTTTGCTGATTCTCTAACCAATTTGAAACCAACCAGTTTCAAATCAACAGCAGCATCTACTTCCATTGTTTTCAGCCCCTCAGTTTCTACCCACCATATAGCCTAGGAAGCCAAACCAAACCACCAAAACTTACTGCCTTGTTATATACTTATACTTTCAAAACTTGACACAAGGGAAATAATCTTCTTTCTAGTCATCACCACTCTATGCTGATCAGTCTTTCACTAAATTCTTAATTGGACTTTACGAACTCAACTTTTACTTGCTTGAATCCTATGTAGGTCAGCACACAATAGACACAAAAATATTCATCAACTACTGAAGAATACAGAAATATATCTATTCATGTTGAAGGGACTGATATTAGAATTATAAAGAAAAAGATAAGAACATTAAGAATGCTTCAAAATTCATATACCTGAAGTATAAAACCACTAACAAACTGACTAAAATTACTCACATTAGCAATGTCATTTTCAGTTGCACGAAAAGGCAATCCTCTCATATGTACAAAATGACCACCATGGAAACCTGAACTTGCATCACCGGCTCCACCATAGCCATGTCCTCCCATACCTACAGAATAAAATTTGCAAAGATTATAAACTAACAATACATGTAGAAAAGAAAGCATTGCAACAAAATATTTCTTCCACCCACCTTTTTGACAACCAAGAAATCTCAATACAGTTGTTCTAAACATCAAATGGAGAATTAACCTCAAGTACACATCTGTATAAAACACTATCTAGGCATGCAGTGAAATATGCCTGAGTTGACTTTTTTATACAAGTCACCTATATTATTACTAAGTGGTTGTAAAGCAAATACCAAAAGTCCCCTAAAAATGAATGTCTTTTTATTTTACCTCTTCCATCTCTCATTCTGTCATCAAAGCCATCATTTCCATAGCCATAATTATTATAGCCACCATAGTCATCAAAACCTCCATAACCTGTGTAATTTAAGGGAGAAACACATGAATACACTTTCAAGACATAAATCTTATCATCTAGTTTACACACGCATACTTTGTGGTAAGCAGTCTGGTTAACTTATTATTACAACTTTGCAACTCCCAACTTAATGGATATTAAAAAAAGTTAACACTTGGTGCAAATTAAAAGTCTTTCACAAGGATACATTTAGACATCAAAATTAATTTTCATCCTGATACTAAACAGAAAATGTCAAAATATGCCAGTATCTTCATTTTAATTTCTACATAAGTTATCTAGGTGCCAATATGTGCATCAATCCAATCCCACAGCTGGTCATGGGAACCCGTATTTTCATGAACAGGTTTTAAAACCTAATAGGTACTGAAATTACTGCCATTTCTATATTTCTTGACAAAGTGTCAGGAACATTAAGAAAATGACAACAGAACCTTTGTTCATTAGATACACATACCACCATCATATCCATCACCTCCTCGTCGCATTCTGTCATACATACTTCCACGCCCAGCTCCATAATAACCCCCTCTTCCTCCTATTGGTCTATCATATGGTCCCGGTCGCTGGCCCAGCAATCTTCTTGGTGGATCATAAAATCCTTTGATTTCACTCCTGCTACTTCTGAAGATCTCAATATACCTATTTAAAAATGGTTTAAGGTACAAGTTTCAGCAAAAATGTATTAGAGTAAATAAGATATTGGGCAAAATGCAGTAAGTTTTTCTACATCTAGATACGTAACCCACTTTAAACAGCCTAAATATACCATAAGTTAACTTTTACACCTACAAACTTAAATAATTAATATTTAAGTTTTACATAGACAAATTAGTCATTTGAAAACAATTCATAAAATTAAATATAATTTTAGCTTTTTTTTAGTACATGATAGGTGTTTAGAGAAAATAGCTGATTATACAAAGGCATTTCAACAATATCCTACAGAGAAATGGAAACAATCTAATTTTAATTTAAGCAAACTATTAGCATCATTCCCCACCCAAATCTGTAGTTTCCAAGTTAAATTTAGATAATTATCAAGTCTTTAAAACTACCCCAGAAAAATGTTGTTACCCCCCCATTTAAGCAATAGTGACCCACAACCCCCAAAAATAAAAATTTAACACCATCCCAAACTCTCCATCCCCACCTGTGCCCTATTCTTTCCTTGTGTTTCCCCAGAGCATTTTCTGCTATCTCCTTTGAAGCAAACTGCACGAAGGCCTCCCCTGTGCTTCTCCCCTGGTAGTCCATCGTCAATGTTATCCCATTTGGCACGATTTCCAACCCTTTAACCCAAGGACAAATAACCCCATCAAGGGGAACAGTGTTAAAGGCTGAAACATTCCCATCTGAATCAAATATTTAAAACAAGTCTAAACAAAACAAAACAAAACAAAAAAGCTTAGTTTCCCATCACCCCAAAATACAAACGGAAGACTTTTTCAAATATTATTGGATTACACAAATTTTTCTTTTGACTAGTCTTTTAAAATTACATACACTCTAAAAAGCCCACCTATATTACATGAAAAAAAAAAAAAGCTCAAACCAAATTTAACTATGCTCCATATGCTAATTCATGGTTCATCACACATAATTACTCTCAATTAAGTTTATTGCACATTAGTTAGGTTTTACATATTACACATCCTGTATTGAACATTAACTGGAGCACATTTCATAACTTAATACATTAAACCAAGATATCATATGCAAATCAAAATCCTCAAAACAAATGGATTTTACAAATTAAAAACTGAGTAATATAAATAGAAAATTAAAATACTACTAAACTTTGACTAATACTAGAGGTACCTTGAAAGAACTGAACTATTTCCTCTTTGCTGCAACCAAATGGCAGTCCACGAAGTCGTACTGTCCCATCACTAGCGTCATTTGGACCATTATGTTTCATAACCCAATCCATCTCAATACCGTTTGATTTAAATGCTATAAAAAATAAACAAGCACATAAAGCAGTCAATCAAAATATACTCTTGCCAGAGGTACTGAAGAAACACCTCAGTGGTACACAATAGGAAATGTCACATATGGCTCACACAATGCCACATACAATGGTCCAAGACTTTTCTATTTGGAGGGAGGCAAAAAGACTGGGAAAAGGCAGTGAAAGCTGAGCTCTCCCACCAAAAAGCATTCAATTTCCAAGGATCAAACATTACACATTGCCTGATTTTAAGGAAATTTACATAATTCTACTATCAGTCTTCAAACTCTCCCAATTTCTCGATCCTGTCATCTTAATGTCAACTCTAGCCTCTTCATCTCCCAAATTTTCATTCACATTTCTCAGGTTTTATTATTCACTTGAATAGTCATGCAAATTCTTTAAAACTTAATTACTCAAAAGTTGCACACAGTACCACCACCCACTCACAGTAAGAGCCTAAAAGTACAATGAGTACTTTTTTGATGTTGGAAAAATAGTCTAATGTACAAAGTCTAATCTTACTAGATGCACTATAATTCTGAATGCAACAAATTGTTTCTGAAGGGGGAAAAATTCCCACCTCTATTTTAACTCATCTGGTTTAAACACTCCTCAAGAGCAAGTTTTAAAATGACTGAGTTAACTGAGTTTTAAAATTGAGGTAAAAGGCCACTTAAAAGTGAATGCCTGCCAGTAGTTATCAGTGTTTTTTGAAGCCACCTGTTTGGAAGTTAGTGGACATAGCACACTACTCACTGCTTCACTTTTAAACACAAATTTTTTAAAAAAGGTAATACATTCACATTCAAAATATTAAAAAGGGTACAGTGAGAAGCCCTCCTTCCCCTCCAAGAGAACCCATCCAACCAATTCCCTTCCCAAGAGACAATCATCCTTTCTTTTAAAATTCCAGAACATTTTGAAAAGGCTAACGCAGAAGTCCTTCAGCTGCAGAAACTTACCAGACCTTACAAATCTCACTATGCAGCTGTAGGAATCCTACTCACCTGAGTATTTCAAACCTTTCCCTCACCACCTCCTCCCCTGTAAACAAAACAATGCGTTCACTTGATTCCTTTATGCTTGATTATATTTCATATCAACAGCATTCACTAATATTTAATTTCACATGATCTAATTATCAGTGCAGCTGTTAGGGATAGCATCTGCGAAGAGTAAAATTTATTTTTCCTAGAATCCATGAGTTTAAAATAAGCTAATATAGAAATTTTTCAAATGTGGTTATTACAAATACTTCTGCATATGAATCACCTTCAGTATTTGTCTTGTCATTTTTTTAAAAGCAAGAACCCTACTGCCACTCTAGACAGAGATCCAAAATGAGAATACAAATTTTTATTTGACAGTACAACTAATTCTTAGGCACACAAATACCTGGTATGAACTTTTAAGAGGAAAATTCTGAGTCTGAATCCCTAGTCTGCCACTCACTAGCTACTTAATTTAAGCAAACTACTTAATCTCTGTGTTCAACTGTAAAATATAGCAGATGCCAATACCTCATAGGACTGTTTTAAGAATCAGTCACAGTACTTGGTCTACAGCATGGTAATCATTTAATGATGGCCTCTGTTACTGGATTTTAAGGGATCCTGTAAAAACTAATGAAATATACCACAAACAAAATAGCTGAACCTTAAAGGATGGAAAACTATTCTGAGTCTTGAAAGGAAATAAGGACTGTTTAAACAAGTCTTTCCCAAAGTCAACAAATGCTTTCCAGTTTCCTTAGGAATTATAAAGCAGACAGAAGAGTTTTTTGAAATGTTTATTATAATACATGCTAGTTAGACAATTTAAAAAATACTCTTCTAGAGAAGCCCTGAAAGAAGCAGGCCCCAAATCAGTTAGAGAAAAGTCAACATTTTGAAGATCTTTACCATTTTCTTAAAAAAAATTTTTTTAAATGACACCAACCTAAGAAATAACTGTTTCCTATAAACGGTGATTTAAGACCAGAAGAGGGAAAAGAGTGGAGTGGATCTAACATCAAATGTTACTTCCTCATGAAAAAATTTATAGTGCAAAGTCAATCTAATCTGATGTGAAAAGATCTTATAGTGTGGTGCTTTTTATCATTTTAGCACATTTATTTTTTCAATATAAAGATCCTGTTTCAGAAACAAATTACAAAAAAGATGGAAATTTATAAACCTCAGCACTTTCTAAGAAATTCCTCACAAGCAAACTAGTTTTGATTCTTGGATCACCCTATACCAATGAGACCTATATAAAAACAACAAATTAAGTCTACAGAAAAACACACTTAATTTTAAATTGGGGGAAAATTAACCAGATTTGGAAGACAAACTATTTTACAGGGTGACTCTCCATCCCATGTGTATGGAGAGTACACAGTAAAAAAAAAAAAAAAAAAAAGCAACACCCTATCATCTCTTCAAAACTCAAAATTTGAGTCTAGAATTCTACTTACAAAACAAAACCAAGAAGAACTCCAAACGGATACAAAAAGACAATCTGCTCTAAAACCTTAATAAAGCTGTCTCAGAAGCTATCACTAATTATTCAGGATAATCCATCTCAACCTTTCTTTGCAACAGTATCATGGCTAACCACAATTCTGCTTTTTAAGAATTCCACGTGTTAGCACCAATTAAAAATAACAGCAGTTGAAGTATTAGGATAGCTTCAGTCAGTTTTATATGAGATTTTAAATATAACTTCCTAAGCATTATGCTAAGTGAAAGAAGCCAGTCACAAAAGACCACACATTGTATGATTTTAAATGAGTGAAGTTTATGGTATGTGAATTATATCTCAAAGCTGTTATGAAAAAGCATCTAAGAGAGGCCCAATGAAATATAAAATTCCTTTATAACAGAAGCACATACTACCTTCCGAAGTATAAATACATAAACTAAGGGTCTGATGCATCAATAAATTTCTAAGTGGTTGCCCACTGGTCCTAAAAAACGAGAATGAACTCCAAATTTTGGCACAAAAGTGATGATATTAATTAAAATGGAAATTTTACATCATTCCCCCTTTCCAATGTGCTTATTCCTTAATTCAAAAAAGTAAAAAAATCACACAGATACACCACTAGTATCTAAAGGAAGTGTGGTCTCCAAAATGATTACGAATGAGTTCTCTTCTACAACAAAGTTACCACCTACTTCAGTTCAGCCACTTGTTTACCAAAATAAGGACACCAAAAAGGAATATGGTTATTAAAAATACAATGGCAATTAGATGGACTTCCAGATTATGATACAGATGAAAAAGAGGGCAAAAAAAAGGGTTTCTAGGGTATTCCAACTAGGAAAGCTGTTATATCATATACTATAGGAAACTCTGGGCTTTTTCAAGTCCACTGAAATCACAGAACGCCTTCAACAACAGGAAGGGTTTTGTTTTCAAAGCTGAAAAAATAGATAATAGACTCCCTGTAAAGATTCATATGCGTTTTTGGAAACTCTTATTCTCAGGCCTTGTGTGTCTCTTTTGTACCACCTTCTGTGAAGATTACCGACCCAGTTCTCCAAGGACTAAAATCATCACAGCACATGACTGGCCTTTCAGTTTGTCTTTCTGTTGAGCAGGCTTATTTTCTTGGTCAAAATATTATCACAGTCCTACACTAAATTAAAAAAATGCCTAGCTACCAAAATAAAATAAATAGTATTTCGAAGTACTTTACTTCTACAGCCTTAATGCCAAAGGAACCTTAACTCAAAATGGAATTCTTGGAGCTTCAATGCTCCAAGTCAATCACAATTCCTACACACACTTTTGCCATCTCTGGTTGTGTTCTAATACCTGTTCTCCTAAAGCAAAACTACTTAAATTCTAACCCAGTACGTACCAAACCACACCAAACTATTGCTAAACCACCCCGTCCCCACCCCAAGTTCAAAAAGACGTATCAGAGCTCACTGGGCCCCGAAGACCTGTTTGTAATATGCCCATTTCACATTCCTATTTGATAAGTCACCCGCTTTTCTGCTTACACAACAATTACCCACAAAGGCTTTAAATACGGTTAAGGTAAGCGTGGAAAAAAACCCTTTGGAAAATGAGTACGTACTCTTTTCGAAGTTCCAAATCTGGACTATAAGGGCCGGCTAAGCGTCCTTTATTCCTCCCCGCAGACTTTTCGTTTATCTAGCTGCCCTAGAGACCAGAGAGCTAGGGAGAGGACGCCCCTGCCCCCCTCCGGGTCCGGCAGCCAAGCCTGGCTTAAAAACCTTCGCCACCGGGCGGCGGAATTACAAAGGAGACCGTCCGCCTCCTTTGTCCTGGATTTGGGAGTTGAGCGCCTTCGTCGCCATTGGCCTTCCTCCCCCAGCTCCAGCCTCTCTCATCTTGGGAATCTGCGTCAGAAGTCACTCGCAGTCCCGCCAGCCCAGGTAGCCCAGCCGAGACTGCGGAGGAAGGGAGGCCGCGGGGGGAGGCCAGGCGCATCCGGCGCCATTTCCATCGGGAGCGCGCCCGCCAGCCCAGCACCTCCCCCACCCGCGGGCCCAGCCTCTCCCTGCTCGCTTCCTTCCCACCCTCACCCCGTCCAGGGCGCTCTCACCACCCCCCGGGCCTTCTAACCAGTTCTCGGAGGCTGAGGGGTAAACAGTAGAAAGAGAGGAAGGGCGCGAAGCCGAGGTGGCCACGCCACCGTACCCAAAATGGCGGAGGCCAAACCAGCAGGCAAAGAGGGGAAATGCTGGGTGACTCCCACTTCGGGTCTCGCCTTCGTCCACCGAATTCTGCCCGAGCAAGTCCTCCCGCCGGCAGGCCGCCCTCCTTGAAGTGGGAGATCGGGGGGAGGCGCAGCCTGGCCGCCTCCGAGCGGCGACCTCCACACTTCCCTCCCACCCCACCCCCTCCCCGTCGCTCTCGTCCTTCTCCCGAGTCCGCTCTCGAAACCACCAGCCCAACCTACCCCCTTTTACTTCAGATACCCTGTCGGGCGACAGTAGCCCCGACGCCGGTGCTCACGGGGTCCGGTCGGGAGGAGGGAGAAGTCGCTTGTCTCGTGTAGCGCTCCCCACAACGGTTCTTCCAACCGTCTCCGCCGGCGGCAACCACTAAGGGTGCTGCGCAGCACAGCGACTGGCTGGGGGGGATGGGAGAGAGCGAGCGAGAAGGAGGGGGTGGGGCAAGAGCAACGAAGACCGGCCGGCCCTGCTCTCGCGAGACAAGAGAGTCGGTCCCGCCTTGGCCCGGGGGTCAGGAAGTGCGCCTGCGCGCGGGTGGGTTGCCCACTTGGGAGAGAGGCGGAGAACCCGCGGCCGGCCCGGTTAGAGAAAGAGGTGGCGGACTCAGCCTCTCTTGCTTACCGTAAAACCATCAAATTCTCAGGGCTCACCTTTCTGCCCTCTCGGGGAGAAAGTAAAGTGGCAGCGGTAGTCCTGCCAGCGTGTGTCGAAGGAACCGTGGTGTCGCGGTTTGGGAAAGTTCTCCGGTCCTCTTCCCCCACCAAGAGCAAATTCCGCAAAGGCCCTGCCCTTGCCCCGGCGTCACCTGCGTGGAGAGGGCGCCACGTGCTTCGGCCGCCAAACGCGAGGAGGGCTGTTCTGATCCACCATGTTTGTATTATGCAGTGAAAGTAGGCGTGTTTCTGAGCTGCGAAGATAGAGAAGTGTCCGCCAGGCCTGGATTTCAACCTTGGGGCTGGGGCTCTTCCTTCTTCCGTGGCGCTGCCGCCCCCGCCGCCCCCCAGCGAGTCTGGTCCGTGGAGCTTCTTGCTTGATCTCTCTACCACGTTTCACTACAGATTGCTCCTCGCTTTCTCGTTTCACTTTAGCGTTCTTTCTTGCCTTTCATCTCCCGCTTTGTAACCGTAGTGACAGATCGGCAGCTCACGGCAGCCGACTTCCGGCTGTTTTCTGAATAGAGCTTTGCATCTTCGAAAACTGCGCGTACAAGTCACACCTAATAGTTTTTGGTTGTGCTGCCATACCACCAAGGTTCCTAGTGACACCTTGTGGCCCTTTTTTTAATTATTAAAAAAAGACGCAAGCCGAATTTCTCTAGAAAGGGTGGAGGGCCGTCTTGGTAAAAAAAAAAAAAAAAAAAAAACAGTGTAAGTTAAAGTGCAAACGTAGGAACGTACGTGAAGTACGAGGGATAGGAGGAAATGAGTGTGAGCACAGGGATGTTTCTGTAGATTGGAAATGTGGACGAAACTAGGTTGTGGACCTTCAATACCCAACCAAAGACTTTGGACTTTGGACTAGATGTTGGGAGTCCCGTCTAGGGTGGCATGAGAGGGCGCATGGTATGTTAGCGGTGGAGAACCTTGAATAATTTTTTCTCTAAAAACTGACAGGGGCCCAGTTACCTTCTTATAAAGGAAACTTCCATTTCGTGGCTTTAATTCATCCTAACGTGCTGAAGAAAAGTGTGGGACAGTAAGAATTGGTTAGGTCATAGTGCCCTATTGCCTTTCTTGAGCCTACTCCCTCAAAATACCCCTCAGAGAAAGGGAGAAGGGAACAGTGTCATCATTACAACAGAGGGAAAAACAAAGCGGGGATAATGTAATAAAATAGGTCACAGTTATTGAGGGCTTGTTTGAGCTAGGTGCTATGCGCAATTCACTAACTCTCTACAACCCTGAAGGATAGTCGTTATTATTACCCCCATTTTATAGATGAGGTGTTTGAGTTCTAAAGAAGTGAAAAAGTCGCCCAAGGTCACACCTAGGGGCAGAGGCTAGGATTTGAACCCAAATGGTTTTACTCCAGGGGCCAGGGTTTTAAAGCACTATGGATCTTCCTAGGGTTTCAAATAATTTAACCATGCGCTAAGGGAATGGAAATAATTTTTGGCAAGTTGAAGTTACTTCCCCTACAAACACTGGCGTTACCATGTCGGGAGACCTGAGTTAACAGTTTATTGACCGGAGACTTTTGAACAGGCCTTAAACTTGACGTCCTGGTGTCACTCACCCTGTGAGCCCCCTGCACTCATTTCTTTTAATAATTTCTGTGTTAGTAAGACTCCAAGCTCCCACACTTCAAATGGAATTCTTCCCTGGTTTCAAGTCACATCACTACTTTATGCCTTTAGTCTTCCAATCTGATTTGGTAGATGGAATTCTGTAATCCCTTTCACCCCTTGCCTGAGTTCAAACAATCTATTTACTGCCTGATTGAATTTGGCATTCTTTCCGCATAGTTTGTAAGGTTATGGGCCACACTCATAACATCATCCTAATGATTTTTCACTACCAAATTGCAATGTTTTCTTTGTGTTTTTTTGGCCACCATTTCTTTGTATTGGGCACTCTGCTGTTTGCCAGTGTTAATGCTTAGGAAGGACTTGAAATTAGTACCTACATTCATTTTGCTTTGTTATTATTACAGTAAGTAAGAAGTTTTGAGTTGGAAAAAAGTGAACTATATAGGGGTAAACCTAATTTTTATTTGGATTCCTATTTTACTACTTTTCTGAAAAAAAAGTCTATCAACTATTCCCATTTGCAAGTTGAATCCTGAAGTAAGGTTTTGGTGAGATTGGCTCACCACTGCTCCAGTGATCCCTACAGAATTGTTTCCAGATTGATCTCTGTGGAATTGTTACCATAGAGATGGTTAGAACTAAGGGCTCACAGCTGTTTTGGGGATTTTTTTTTTCTCTTTGTATTCTTTTGTGTCATTTCAGTGCTTTCCTATTAGCATAGAGATCAGAGGGACCCTGGAAAGGATCTTGTTAGAGGCCATAATGAGAAAAAAGAGGAAAAAGGAGAAGGAAATAGAAATACCCATACCACCCGGAGGAAAACAAGACAATGAACATGTGATCATCTATTAACACCATCAGGATGAAGAGGAGAGGAAAATTCCATGCAGGGCCAGCGGAGAAAGAGAAAGAAAGAGAAATTGAGAGAGATTGCACTCATCTGAGAGAGGGAAGCACGTTAACTGAAACAGGTTAAGAGAGTTGTTCACATCCCACCAGTGGCATTCCAAAATAACGTAAAACACTCGAGTATCATAATCTTTTGCCTATTTGAAAGGCAAATAAGCTAAAAATGTAACAAAACCCACAAATAAATTTCTAGGAGCGTGTCTAATGAAGGTAGTTAATGCCTTTTGAAGACTAAATCTGTCTTATTAAGGTTTTGTGAAAGGCTTGTTCTTTGAATTATATCATATGTGCCCACTGTCTTTAGAAGGTAGTGATCTTCCTTGTCATGATTCAAAATTATTTCTCAAGACAAGGCTTAATTACACAGTTTACATTCTTGTTACTTTTTTGTTTCTTTAAGTCATGTAAGTGTTCTCCTGGGACTAGGGAAACCAAAAGGTCTCATCAAATTTTAATAATTATACACTAAGTTATCCAATGGAAACTTAAAAGGAAGAAAGCACCTAACGCACTCATTCTGAAATGTTTGCAAGTAATTAAAAATATTGAACATTTTTTCTGTTCCAGTGGATTGCTGGGAAGACAGCTACTTAAGGAATTCAAGTTAAATTATTGTACTGCTTTTAATGTGTCATAAGCACATTAATAACTTAGAAAACATAGCACAGATGATAGAGTAACGGACTTTCCCCCTGCACATGATTTTTTTTTTTTAATTTTTTTTAAAGATTTTATTTTTTCCTTTTTCTCCCCAAATCCCCCCAGTACATAGTTGTATATTCTTCGTTGTGGGTCCTTCTAGTTGTGGCATGTGGGACGCTGCCTCAGCGTGGCTTCATGAGCAGTGCCATGTCCGCGCCCAGGATTCGAACCAACGAAACACTGGGCCGCCTGCAGCGGAGCGCGCGAACTTAACCACTCGGCCACGGGGCCAGCCCCCCTGCACATGATTTTAAGCTTCTGAGTGGTAGATAAAAGTATAGGTTTCATTATATATGTCCCTATGCCTGTCAGTGTACAAACAATGAGTCATTTTGGGGGTTGAGGCACTTTAAATAACTAATTTTCACTACAGTCTAGCAAAGATACTATGTTATGGACCAAGAAATAGAAGAATCAGGAGATAAAGTAATGCTCCAGAGTTTACAAAAAAAAAAAATCAATGGCAAAACTTAGAATTGTCTTTCATAGGAAGTCAGACAGACCTAGGTTCCGACCCCAGTTTCGATACTTACCTACCAGCTGTTTGATTCTGAGGCAATTAACTTTTCTTTCTTGTTTTTTTTTAAGATTGGCACCTGAGCTAACATCTGTTCCCAATCTTTTTTCTTTTTCTTCTCCCCAAAGCCCCCCAGTACACAGTTGTATATGCCAGTTGTAGGTCCTTCTAGTTGTGCTGTGTGGGACACCACCTCAGCATGGCTTGATAAGTGGTGCTAGGTCTGTGTCCAGGATCTGAACACCAGAGCTGGAGCACACGAACTTAACCACTTGGCCATGGGGCTGGCCCTGCAATTAGCTTTTCTGAACCTCAGTTTCTTAATCTCTAAACTGGGTTGTTACATTGTTATATAGCGTAGAGATTAGTAATTAAAATAATAATAATTCTAGCCCCATCCTGCTTCATGTGTGTTTGTCATGTCATTGTTAATAAATGTGGTTCATTCCTGTTAAACTCATTTCAACAGTGAATTTAATAGAATTTCTTTGGTGAGTACAGTGTCCGAGCACTGTGTCAGGAGGCAGAAAATTATTCCAGGGAAATCTGTGAATTCATATGAATACCAAGTACTATCTGTGGACAGAATAAGTAATATTTCACATGTAATATATTGCTGTTTTTCTAATTTGGCTGATGCAGTTGCTATTAATAAAATGGAAATTGAGTTGGGAGCATTCCTGAATTCCTAGTAGGTTAGTATATATGTTTCAGTCCACAAAAAATAAAGGACATAAAGTGAAGCTGTCCCTGACTTTCAGGAGCATATAGATACATTCCATTAAATAGATAAAGTATATTAAACTATAGCAGTGACCAGATAGGGTAAGCACAGGGTGTTTGGGGAGCACAGAATAGGACCATTAGCACAACCTGGGGCTTCAAGGAATGCTTTCTGAAAGAGATAACTCCTGAGCTTAAAGGTAGAGGATAAGTAAAATTTAGCTGGACTGTGAAAGATAGAAAAGGCATTAAAGGCCAAGGACACAGTAAGATCCAAGGCATGGAGGTAGGAAATAACTTGGTAGAAGTGGGAGCTCTAAGCATTTGGAGCCTTGTAAAATAAATGAAGGGAGGGGCCAGCCTAGTGGCGTACTGGTTAAGTTTGTGTGCTCTGCTTTGATGGCCCAGGGTTCGTGGGTTCAGATCCCCGGCACAGACTTAGCATGGTTCGTCAGGCCACGCTGTGGTG
Organism: Equus quagga; assembly: GCF_021613505.1. Taxonomy (NCBI): domain Eukaryota; kingdom Metazoa; phylum Chordata; class Mammalia; order Perissodactyla; family Equidae; genus Equus; species Equus quagga. Next base: position 128,493,979 of record NC_060268.1, read on the forward strand.
GCGTCCCACATAAAATAGGGGAAGATTAGCACAGATGTTAGCTCAGTGACAATCTTCCTCACACACAAAAAACAAATAAATGGAGTGGGTTGTAATCAGATCTTGAAGGAGTTTGTACCTACTCTGTAAAGCTTGGCTTTTGTTTTTTGGTTGATGATCCACCTCAAATTAGATAATTCTGGTTGGAGTATGGAGGGTGGACATTGAAAGGAGAAGAGAGGAGACAAGGAGAAGGTGCAGGAGAGATGATGATCATTTAATCTAGAACAATAATATTAGGGATAGATATCAGAGTTATCTAGAACAATAATATTAGGGATAGATAGAGTAATCTAGAACAATAATATTAGGGATAGGTATCAGAGGATGTCTTTGAGAAATACTTAGGAGCTATTAGCAAACTGATTCTGACATAAGTAAAAGTAGAAAGGAAGGAAGGAAGGAAAGGGGTAGGTTGGGAGGAGGGAAGGAAGGAAAAAAAGAAAGAAGGAAGAAAATCTCTCATATAGAATCATTCAAATTAATTCATCTAGCTACTCTCCCTTCCAGGAAGTGGAGCTGTGATTTATTTAGTGATTGATTAGAAGGGCTGTGGGTGAATGAGTGAAAAGAAGTCAAGGATGAATTATTTTTGGTTCAGGGTTGGATGGTGGGGACAGTAACTGACATAGGAAATAGGAATGTTGGGTATGTTGACTTTGAGATGCCATGTATAATCTAAGTGGATGTGTCTAGTAGAAAATTAATATGTGCTAGGGATATAGATTTGGCATTCGTCAACATATATTTTTCTTCTATATTCTGGAAGTTTTTGGGGATAGGCTCAGGCTAAGTAAATTTGCTGTAGAATCTGTTGTAAAAAACAGAATGAGAATTTATTAACTTATTTTTATTTTTTGCTGAGGAAAATTAGCCCTGAGCTAACGTCTGTGCCAGTCTTCCTCCGTTTTTTATATGTGGGACACTGCCACAGCCTGGGTGATGAGTGGTGTAGGTCCGTGCTCAGGATCTCAACCCACGAACATGGGCTGCCCAAGTGGAGCACACTGAACTCAACCACTAGGCCACAGGGCCAGCCCTAGAATTTATTAACTTCTAATGAGGATTATAACTATCAAACAGACAGAATACAACTTGTCCCTGAGTTTTGTAGGGGGTGCTTCCAAGTATTATACATAAAAGAAATTGTACTGTGTTAGTCATTATTGCTGTTAAATTACCCTAAAACTTAGCAGCTTAAAACGGAAAACTCTTATTATTTCATAGTTTCTGTGGGTCGGAAGTCTGGGGGCAGCTTAGCTGGGTGCCTCTGGTTCACCGCCACTTATAAAGCTGCAAAGGGTCAGCTGGAGCTGTGGTTATCTCAAGGCTCAACTGACAGAGGATCTGCCTCCAAGCCCTCTTACGTGGTTATTGGCAGGCCTTGGATCCTTTTTTCCTTTTCTTTTCTTTTCTTTTTTTAAAAGTAATTCTTAGATTTTAGGAGCTGGCCCAGTGGCGCAGCAGTTAAGTGCACACATTCCACTTCGGCAGCCCAGGGTTTGCCGGTTCGGTCCCAGGTGCAGACATGGCACTGCTTGGTAAGCCATGCTGTGGCAGGCGTCCCACATATAAAGTAGAAGAAGATGGGCATGGATGTTAGCTCAGGGCCAGTCTTCCTCAGCAAAAAGAGGAGGATTGGCAGCAGATGTTAGCTGAGGGCTAGTCTTTCTCAAAAACAAACACAAAAACAAAAAAATAATAATTCTTAGATTTTAAAGTAGTTGTAGAATTGCAGAAAAGTTGTAAAGATAGTACGGAGAGTTCCTGTATACCCCTCTACTCCATGACAGTAGTCGCCAGGTCTCCTTAGCATCCTCTGGTCAGGTGTTTTGTAGAATATCCTTCAACTGGGATTTTTATGATGTTTTCTTCATGATTAGACAGGGGTCAGCGGTTCTTGGGAAGAAGAGGTAAAGTGCCATTCTCATCATATCATGTCAAGGGTACATGCTACCAATCTGAGTTATCACTGATGATGTTACCCTTGATCACCTGGCTGAGGTAGTGTTTGCCAGATTTTTCCACTGTAGGGTTACTTTTTATCCTCTTCCTATGTGCCACTCTTTGGAAACAAATCAGTGAGTTCAGCCCATGCTCAAGGGTGCAGGGGCATTTAAGCTCCCTTTCCTGGGAGGAAGAATAGCTAGATAAATTATTTTGAATTATTCTATAGGGGAGATTTTTCTTCCTTCCTTCCTTTTTTAATTTATGTCAGTAGAGACTCATGGATATTCATTGTATACTCTGGGTTCTAAGCCACTACCACGTTACTTATTTTGTTGTTCAAATTGTTCTTGCTTAAGCCACTGGGAGCCTTTCAGATTGGCTCCTGTGTCCCTTTGACATGCCCCTATCCTTTTTATTTTTTGAGTACTGCCTTACTTTCTGGTACTAGAAGATGCTTTAGGCTCATCTCGTATTTTTTCTGCCCTGGCCCTGGAATTGGCCATTTCTCCAAGGAACCCTAGTTCCTTTTATTATTGGGGAATGTTGTTTAATTTCCACATTTTCCAAATTTCCTTTTCTTATTGTTATCGATATGTACTTTCATTCCCTTGTGGTCAAAGGACATACTTTGTATGATTCCAAGCTTTTAAATTTATTGAGACTTGTTTTATGGCCTAACATATGGTCTATCCTGGAGAAAGTTCCATGTGTACTTGAGAAGAATGTGTTGCTGTTGTTGTGGAGTGTTCTATAGATGTCTGTTAGGTCTAGTTGGTTTACAGTGTTGTTAAAGTCTTCTGTTTCTTTGTTGATCTTCTGTCCAGTTCTATAATTGGAAGTCTCCAACTATAATTATTGAATTATATATTTCCTCCAATTCTGTCAGTTTTTGCTTCATTTATTTTGGGGTTCTGTTGTTAGGTGCATATATGTTTATAATTGTCATATCTTCCTAATGGATTGATCCTTTTATCGTTATAAAATGTTCTTCCTTAAGGTCTATTTTGTCTGATATTAGTATAGCACTCCAGCTCTCTTTTGGTTACTCTTTGCATGCCGTATCTTTTTCCCTTTTTTTTTTTTTTTTTTACTTTCATCCTATTTGTGTCTTTGAATTTAAAGTTTGTCTCTTATAGAAAGCATATAGTTACAACTTTAAAAAAAAAATCCATTCTGCTGATCTCTGCCATTTGATTAGAGAGTTTAGTCTACTTACATTTAATGTAATTACTGATAAGGTAGGGTTTAAGTCTACCATTTTGCTATTTGTTTTCTATATGTCTTATGTCTTTATTGCTCCTCTATTTCACCATTACTGCTTTCTTTTGTGTTAACTAGATATTATATATATATATGCATATATATGAATATATATAAAGAATACATATACATCTTGTAAGCATGTATTTGCAAGCGTACTTGAAAAGAACAGAAAGATACATATAAATAGAGAGGACTAGAAGGTTTTAAAAGTTATTATTTTGTTTACTTATTTATGAGATTGTAATAATTATGGAATTTTCAAAAAACATTATTTCCCACCATTGCTAAAGTTAAATCCAAATAGTATGTATGTAAAGAGATAGGTAGAATTTTTCTCTAAAGACTCTGTAGACCCAGTTTTCCCCATTAATTTCAAGATAGGGCAAGACTCCATCAGTCCTTTACAAAAAGATTAATGTCTCTAACTGTGAGACTGTCCAAAAGTTCAAAATTCAAAATATAAACATGCAGTACAGTTGGATAGTCAAATACGGCTTCTTTATAGAGCAGTAGAAAGAACTTAGGCAATTTTTGCCATATGCTAAGGGTTTTACCACTGCAAAGTACTGAATCATGTTTTTCTTGCTTACAAAGGATAATCACATCAGTTTATACCCTATTTTCTGGAATTTGCTTCAACCCCTTGAACTTCTTAGGGGGCAAGAATATGGGTCTTGTTTTCAAATAGGCAAAATATTTTCTAAAAATTTGGTTGATAAATGGTAAGTCATGATGATAAGATGAGAACTGTAAACTTTAACAGGAAAGTGAAAAATTTCCAAAACAGTGGGTGTTTGAACATAAATGTAGTTGAGGAATTCAGAACTAGCTTATAAATATTTTAACAAAGGCAGTCTTCCAGAACCTCTATTAAATCTAGGAAATATGCGTAAAAGTAAACACAAAGGAATTGAGTGCTGTATATCTAAAATCTTAGTAACTAGATGAAACTAATTTAAAAATAAATTTTCTTCCAAATTTTGATTTAAAACTTGTTTTACTTATAATTTCTAATTGTTTTTTATACTTCTTTTCTTTTCACCAGCTAGTAAAGTAGACAGTGTTGATGTACACCTTGAATGCCAGTACTCTATTATTAAGTATTTACATTTTTAAAGAACTAAACTGGCATTTATTACTGAGTACCCTAGTTTTGAGGCAGGAGTCATAAACAAAAGCTAAGTGGGTTCTTTTATGCTAACAGCAACAGAATAACAGGAATCCACTTTCTGTTGTGTGTAGCTACAGGAGAGTGTAAACAAACTAAGACTATTGCAGAGGGGCAAATAAGCATTGGTGTTCCCAGGCACACCCATGGGTAGGTTTAATGACTAAGCTATTTGAACAAGAGAGGTTTATGATTTCCCTACATGTACATTGTAAATGGAACCAATATTAGAATTCAAGGAAGTGTCTGTTGTGTTCTCAAAAATAAACCTGATAGACCTCTGGGAAAGTTAGTTGGACAGGGAATTATCAAGTGGGATTTTAGTTTTTTCTGTACTATCTTATTGTTTATAAGGAAATTATATCTGTATACTAAATTGGTGATTAAAAACCAACTTAAAAAAAGAGTTAAAAATATGACTAGTTGAGAAATTATATGAATTTAAATTTATGACCTTGTACCCTCTGGGGGTAATTGATTTCTATTTAAACAGCATATTTGTTTGGCATTATTGAGGGGTATAGAAAGCCACTCTAGGGGTCCAAATGGAATGTGAATGAAACTAGTGAAGAATAATTTAAATTATTTGGGTCATTTAAAAAACACTCTCCCGAGGGGCTGGCCTGGTGGTACAGTGGTTAAGTTCACATGTTCCACTTCAGCGGCCTAGGGTTCGCTGGTTTGGATCCTTGGTGTGGACCTATGCACTGCTTGTCAAGCCATGCTGTGGTAGACATCCCACATATAAAGAAGAGGAAGATGGGCACAGATGTTAACTCAGGGCCAGTCTTCCTCAGCAAAAAAAGGAGGATTGGCGGCAGATGTTAGCTCAGGGCTAATCTTCCTCTAAATAAATAAATAAAATACTCTGCCTCATAGCTGCACAGAGACCTGCCTGATAGCTGCACCTCAGGACCAGCCATCAGGTTGACCAGGATGCCAGAATTTGTGCAAGCCCACTTGATACTGAACCTCTTAATCATAAGTTCCTGCTGATGTGCACTAAGCCAATCACTGAGACGAGTGCTTAGAGATGGAGAAAGGTTTATTCCAATCAGCCAAAATGAGAAGGTAGGAGGATGGGTTCTCTCAAATCTGGCTTCACAGAAGAAGAAAGCAGGGGGTTTTATGGAGCTAAGGGGCTTGACAAAAGTAGTTTTGGAGAAACAAGGGTAATCTGTGTTTCTTTCACTCCAGATAAGCCCTTGGGCAATCTGACTTCTGGGTGTCAAGGGCAGCTGGGGGCTGGTTATCTGGTGATTGTAACTTCCTTGAAGGCATTCTTTTTCTTCTGCAAAACAAGCTCATAAATCCTTGTCACCCTTGAGTTACCCCTCAGGTTAAACAAGAAAACAACAAATTAACAAGAGTAACTTCTTTTCATCTATGTGTGTGTTGGGAACAAAGTTGAAAGGTAATCATTTTCTTAATGAATATTTACAGTAACCCTCAGGTACCCGGCTTCACACTTACTGGGTAAAGAAAGGCAAGTTGCTTAAACTTTACCTGCCTCAAATTTTCTCTCAGCAATTCAGAGGTGGTTAAAGCTGGTTTTTCCTCACAGAAATGAAATAAAAATTAATTTTAAGGAGAGAGAGAAAAAAAGAGAGACATCCTCAGAAATAAATTCTAGATTAGATCCTCAGGGAGAGAGGTATGGCTCATGAGCCTCTCTCCTCTCCCTGGGCACTTAGCATTGGAGCCCAGCACACAGTAGCTGTTGAACTGAACTTTGGATTTCTGAACCCACAAAGATGAAGACCAAATCATGAACATTGGCTCCAGCAGGTCTTTATAGCCTCATCCTCACCTTCTCCTATCTCCTCCCTGTATTTCCACATCCATTTGCTTGCCTTGTGATCCACCCATGCACTTTGTCAAAGATGCCTGTTCCCATCTACTGGAACTGCCGAACACTTTTTTGTGTTTTTGGACCCACTCCAATGTCACCTCATCTCTGGATTTCCCTCTGACTGTCTCATGGGCAGGAGACAGTCTCTTGCTCTTTCATTGTGTTCCTAAGCATTTTATCTATATCTTTTTCTTTCATATTATAATTTTTACATTGGTGTCCCCACTGGCTGAGAATTCCTTGAGAGAGAGTTAGTGACTTGTTCATCTTTTATCCCCAAAGTATAGTATATGCATGGAATTTAGGAAATACACAGTAATTTTTGAAATTTAGATTGTTAATGTGAGGCCTACCTTAAGCATAATCTGCCAGCATGGAATATAAATAGGGATGTTAACTGATTAAATTAGATGAATTTAAAAATTCCCTTTTCTACCTTTTGACCCAGAATAAAAATTAAAATAAAATCATATAACACATTTTAGAAAAATATTTTTTATACATTTATGGTGTTATAAATTTCATGCTGTTTCTATAGTGATTGTCCAAGTGCAGCATCAGCATCACCTGGGAACTTGTTAGAAATGTAAATTCTTGGGCCCCACCTTACACTTACAAAGTCAGAAATTCTGGGCATGGAGTCCAGCAATCTGTTTTAACAAGTCCCGCAGATGATTCTGTTGCATGCTAAAACCTGAGAACTACTGTTCTAGAACAAATAAAATGCTTCATAAACTTATACTTGGCCAACTCTTGTTATTTATTCAGAAATAAATCTTTAGTTTTCATACATAAAATAATACAGCTTTCTAGGGTTTCTTGTTCCAAGGTCCTTTGTATTCTTGAGTGTCTGCAAATTCTAAGAGAATTTTTAAACTCTGAGTTTTTGTTTTAATGATGGTCTAAAAAAATTATTTTAATACTTAAGACAAAATTTCTCTTATGCAGTGATAGTTTACAGTTTCATGGAACTAAGATTTTAGTTCCTTAAGTGGAGGTCTCTCAAATTCTCGTCCTTGGATGCATTCTAAGGCATAATGGTTAAGAACATGGGCTCTGGAGTTAGACTATTTGGGTTCAGATTTAGGCCTAAATGTATGATCGGGGGCAAGTTACTTAAGTTCTCTAAGCCTCCATTTATTTATCTGTAAAAGGGAGATGGAGATTATAATAATATCTATTTCATGGGGGTTCTCTGAGGATTAGATGTTCTTAGAATCATGTCTAACACATAATAAGTGCTCAATAAGTATTAACTATTATTGTTCTTGGAAATTTTTGAAGAAGTTAAGATTGTGTTGGGCTGCAAGTAACAGAATATTGGACTACATTAGTTTACTATTGCTGCTCTAACAAATCACCACAAACTTAGTGGCTGACAACAACACAAATTTATTGTTTGATACTTCTGGAGATCAAAAGTCCAAAATGGGTCTCACTGGACTAAAATCAAGGTGTTGGCAGGGCTGCTATGGACTGAATTGTGTCCCCCTCCCCACCAGATTCACATCTTAGAGCTGTAACCCCCAATGTGATCGTATTTGGAGATGGGTCCTTTGGGAGATAATTAGATTTAGAGGAGGTCATGAATGTGGGGCCCTCATGATGGGATTAATGGTCTTATAAGATGAGGTACAAGACAGTGATGTCAGCGTCATGGAGTGAACTTGCCCGGGACTCTTTCCCCTCCAACATACATCAAAGAGGGACATTGATACTCCAACAGAAGACATTCCTACAACACAAAAACCTTGGAGAGACATGCAGTCACATGACGGAGGGCAGAGAGGCTGAAGCCCCCATCGGAGGAGCTGAAATGGGGTAAGAGAGAACTTCATATCCTCCCCTCAAGACTGCGATCCATGACCCCAGGAGGATCCATGAGAGAAGGAGCAGGGGAGGGGTCGTTTGTTTGTGGGATCACCAAAAGCCCTCTAATGGGGCAAAAGCTTTCAGGGGGGACCTCATCAGCCAAGACCCCAGGAGACCAGATAGTGAGAGCAGATCGAGAAATCCTGGAGCTCACGCAGGAGAAAGCGCCACTCTCCCAACCTGCCCCAGGCTGCTCCAATGCCTGGGATCTCTGCTGAAGGTGGAGGGCTCAGAATACATGGCTCTCAACCCCCACCCAGTGGCGGTAGGCTGTAACTGCAACCGAATAATATCAAAATGAGAAAGACCTGACTTTCCAACATCAGACACTACATCAAATCTCCAGATCAGAAAGAAAATGACAAACACCCAGAACTCAGTCCTGAGGACACAGAAATATGTAAGCTAAACGACAATGAATTCAAAACAGCTATCATCAAAAAACTCAACGAGGTAAAAGAGAATGTAGAGAAACAATTCAATGAGGTCAGGAGCTACTTCACAAAAGAGATTGAAGCTATAAAGAAGAATCAGTCAGAAATATTAGAGATGAAAGACACACTGGAAGAGATAGAACAAAATACGGGGGCCAGCCCCATGTCCGAGTGGTTAAGTTTGTGTGCTTTGCTTCGGTGGCCTAGGGTTTTGCTGGTTTGCATCCTGGGCACAGACATGGAACCGCTCATCAAGCCATGCTGAGGCAGCATCCCACATGCCACAACTAGAAGGACCCACAACTAAAAATATACAACTATGTACTGGGGGGCTTTGGGGAGAAAAAGGAAAAATAAAATCTTAAAAAACAAAAACAAACAAAAAGCAAAATATGGATTCCCTGAATGCTCGAGTGGACATCGTAGAAGAGTCTATCAGCATAATCAAAGATAGATGTGTTGAAATGCTCCAGACAGAGGAGGAGAGAGAACTAAAGAACTAAGCTAAAAGAACTAAGACTAAAAAGAAATGAAGAAAGTCTCTGAGAAATATCTGACTCAATGAGGAAATGCAACATAAGAATCATAGGTATTCAAGAAGGTAAGGAGAAGGAGAATGGAGCAGAAAGTGTGTTCAAAGAAATAATAGCAGAGAAATTCCAAAATCTAGGGAAAGAGAAGGAAATATGTGTGGAAGAAGCTTCCAGATATCCTAGATTTGTCAATGTAAAAAGACTTGCTGCAAGGCATATAGTAGTAAAACTGGCAAAAATGAATGACAAAGAAAGAATACTCAGGGCAGCAAGGCAGAAGAAAATAACCTACAAAGGAACCCCTATCAGGCTTTCACTGGATTTCTCTGCAGACACCTTACAAGCTAGGAGAGAATGGAATGACATATTCAAAACTTTAAAAGACAAGAATCTTCAGCCAAGAATACTCTATCCAGCAAAAATATCCTTCAGATATGAGGGAGAAATGAAATCTTTCCCAGACGAACAAAAGCTAAGGGACTTTGTAGCCATGAGACCCCCCCCCCCCCTTTACAGGAAATCCTCAAGAAGGCCCTCATACCTGAAAAAAGAAAAAAAGGTAGAAAGAGGTCACAAAACACAGAATAAGGAGACAAATAGGTAGGCAGAATCAGAATAGGATAGGAGACATTCAACTATAGCATTAGCCTGTAGGGAAGGAAAACACCAAAAACAATTCAATCCTGTCACTTTAGCCACAAACTCACAACACAAATTGGAATAAGATATGAGAAAAACATCTCAGGAGGGAAGGAGGAAAGGGACTGAATCAGTTTGGACTAAGAAAATAAGAGGCCATCAGAAAATGGACTATCTTATACATGAGATTCTGAATACAAACCTCAGGGTAACCACTAAACAAAAAAGCACAAAGAATAAATAAGGAAACAACAAAGAAACACATTATAAAAAACTACATAATTCAATGGGTAGACCAAAACACACAGGAGGAGAAACAAAGGACTTGCAGGAAAACCAGAAAATGAGTGATATAATGACAGCATTAAGCCCTCATACATCAATAATCACCCTAAATGTAAATGGATTGAATTCTCCAATAAAAAGTCACAGAGTGGCGAGATGGATTAAAGAACAAGACCCAATGATTTGCTGCCCCCAGGAAACACATCTCAGCTCCAAGGACAAACACAGGCTCAGAGTGAAGCAGTGGAAGACAATACTCCAAGCTAATGGCAAACAAAAGAAAGCAGGTGTTGCAGCAGTTGTACCAAACAAAGTAGACTTCAAGATAGGACAGGTAAAGAGAGACAAAGAGGGGCAGTATATAATGATGAAAGGGACACTCCATCAAGAAGAAATAATGCTTATAAATATCTATGCACCCAACACAAGAGCACCAAATTTCATAAAGCAACTATTAACAAGCCTAAAAGAAGATATTAATAATAACACAATAATAGTAGGGGACCTCAACAACCAACTCACATCAATGGATAGATCATCCAGACAGAAAATCAATAAGGAAACAGTGGAATTAAATGGAAAGCTAAACTGATTGGACTTAATAGACATATACAGAACACTTCATCAAAAAAACAGCAGAATACACATTATTCTCAAGTGCGCACAGAACATTCTCAAGGATAGCCCATATGTTGGGCAACAAGGCAAGCCTCAATAAATTTAAGATTGAAATAATAACAAGCACCTTCTCTGATCATAATGCTATAAAGCTAGAAATTAATTACAAGAAAAAAAGCTGAGAAAGGGACAAAGATCTGGAGACTAAACAATATGCTATTGAACAACCAATGAATCATTGAAGAAATTAAAGGAGAAATCAAAAAATATCTGGAGACAAATGAAAATGATAACAAACCATACCAACTCATATGGGATGCAGCAAAAGCCATATTAAGAGGGAAATTCATCACAATACAGGCTCACCTTAAAAAACAAGAAAAATCCCAAATAAGCAATCTCAAATTACACCTAACTGAATTAGAAGAAGAAGAACAAACAAAGCCCAAAGTCAGCAGAAGGAGAGAAATAATAAAAATCAGAGCAGAAATGAATGCTATTGAAACAAAAAAGGCGATAGAAAGGATCAATGAAACAAAGAGCTGGTTCTTTGAGAAGATAAATAAAATTGACAAACCCCTAGCCAGACTTACAAAGAAAAAGAGAGAGAAAGCTCAGATAAACAAAATCAGAAATGAAAGAGGAGAAATAACAACAGACTCCACAGAAATCCAACGGATTATAAGAGAATACTACAAAAAACTGTATGCCAACAAAATGGATAACCTAGAGGAAATGGATAAATTCTTAGACTCTTACAATCTCTCAAAGCTGAGTCAAGAAGAAATAATCTGAATAGACGAATCACAAGGAAAGAGATTGAAACAGTAATCAAAAGCATCCCAAAGAATAAAACCCCAGGACCAGACAACTTTACTGGGGAATTTTACCAAATTTTCAGAGAGGATTTAATACCTATCCTTCTCAAGTCATTCCAAAAAATTAGGGAAGATGGAACACTTCCTAACACATTCTACAAGGCCAACATCACTCTGATACCAAAGTCTCACAAGGACAGCACAAAAAAGGAAAATTACAGGCCAACACTACTGATGAACATAGATGCAAAAATCCTCAACAAAATTTTGGCAACCTGAATTCAGCAATTCATCAAAAGGATCAGACATCATGATCAAGTGGGATTCATACTAGGGATGCAGGGATGGTTCAACATCCACAAATCCATCAACATGATACACCACATCAATAAATTGAGGAATAAAAAGCACGTGATCATCTTAATAGATGTAGAGAAAGCATTTGACAAGATCCAGCAGCCATTTATGATAAAAACTTTTAACAAATTTGGGATAGAAGGCAATTACCTCAACATAATAAAGGCCGTATATGACAAACCCACAAACAACATCATACTCAATGGGCAAAAACTGAACGCCATCCCCCTGAGAACAGGAACAAGACAAGGATGCCCACTATCACCACTCTTATTTAACATAGTACTGGAGGTTTTGGCCAGAGCAATTAGACAACGAAAAGGAATAAAAGGAATCCAAATAGGGAATGAAGAAGTGAAACTCTTGCTGTTTGCAGACGACATGATCTTATATATAGAAAACCCCAAAAAATCCATCAGAAAACTAGTAGAAATAATTAACAACTACAGTAAAGTTGCAGGGTACAGAGTCAATTTACAAAAATAAGTTGCTTTTCTATACTCCAATAACGAACTAACAGAAAGAGAGCTCAAGAATACAATTCCAATTGCAATCACAACTAAAAAAATAAAGTACCTAGGAATAAATTTAACCAAGGAGGTGAAGGACTTATACAATGAAAACTATAAGACATTTCTGAAAGAAATTGATAATGACATAAAGAGATGGAAAGAGATTCCTTGCTCATGGATTGGAAGAATAAACATAGTTAAAATGTCCATGCTACCCAAAGCAATCTATAGATTCAATGCAATCCCCAATCAGAATCCCAGTGACATTCTTCATGGAAATAGAGCAAAGCATCCTAAAATTCATATGGGGCAACCAAAGACCTCAACTTGCTAAGGCAATCCTGAGAAAAGAGAACAAAGCTGAAGGTATCACAATCCCTGACTTCAAAATGTACTACAAAGCCGTAGGGATCAAAACGGCATGGTACTGGTACAAAAACAGGCACCCAGATCAATGGAACAGAACTGAAAGCCCAGAAATAAAACCACACATCTACAGACAGCTAATCTTCAACAAAGGTGCCAAGAACATACAATGGAGAAAAGATAGTCTCTTCAATAAATGGTGCTGGGAAAACTGGAAAGCCCACACAAAAGAATGAAGGTAGACCACAATCTCATGCCATACACAAAAATAAACTCGAAATGGATCAAAGACTTGAAGATACATCCTGAAACTATAAAACTCCTGGAAGATAATATTGGCAGTACAGTCTTTGACATTGAACTAAAAAGGATCTTTTCAAATACCATGTCTTCTCAGACAAGGGAAACAAAAGAGAAAATAAACAAGTGGGAGTTCATGAGACTAAAGAGCTTCTGCAAAGCAAAGGAAACTAGAATCAAAACAAAGAGACAAGCCACCACTTGGGAGAAAACATTTGCAAATCATATATCTGACAAGGGTTAATCTCCATAATGTGTAAGGAACTCACACAACTGAACAATAAAAAAACAAACAGCCTGATCAAAAAATGGGCAGAAGATATGAACAGACGTTTTTTCAAAGAAGATATACAGATGGCCAATAAACACATGAAAAGATGTTCAACATCACTAATCATCAGGAGAATGCAAATCAAAACTACACTAAGATACCACCTTACACCTGTTAAAATGGCTATAATCACTAAGACTAAAAATAACAAATGTTGGAGAGGGTGTGGAGAGAAGGGAACCTTCATACACTGCTGGTAGGAATGCAAACTGGTGCAGCCACTATGGAAAACAGTATGGAGATGCCTCAAAAAACTAAAAATAGAACTACCATATGACACAGCTATCCCACTACTGGGTATCTACCCAAACAATTTGAAATCAACAATTCAAAGTAGCATATGCACCCCCATGTTCATTGTAGCACTATTCACAACAGCCAAGACATGGAAACAATCCCAGTGCCCATCGGCTGATGACTGGATAAAGAAGATGTGGTACATATATAGAATGGAATACTACTCGGCCATAAAAAAAGACAAATTCATCCCATTTGCAATAACATGGAAGGACCTGGAGGGAATTATGCTAAGCGAAATAAGCCAGACTGAGAAAGACAAACACCATATGATTTCACTCATATGTGGAATATAAACAAACACATGGACAAAGAGAACAGTTCAGTGGTTACCAGGGGAAGGGGAGTGGGAGGTGGGCACAGGGGGTGAAGGGGAGCACTTACGTGGTGACAGTCAAGAAATAATGTACAACTGAAATCTCACATTGATGTAAACCATTATGAACTCAATAAAAAAAAAAGAAGAAGAGGTACAAGAGAGCTTGCTCCCTTCCTCCCTCTGCCATGTGAGGGCATAGCAAAAAGGTGGCTGTCTATAAGCCAGGAGGAGAGTCCTCACCAGGAACCAAATTTGTCGGCATGTTGATCTTAGACTTCTCAAATTGTGAGAAAATAAATTTCTGTGGTTTAAGCTACTCAGTCTATGGTATTTTGTTATGGCGTCCTGAACTGGCTAATCCACATTTGCTCCTTCTGGAGGCTCTAGGGGAGAATTTGTTTCCTTGCCTTTTCTGATTTCTAAAGGCCACCTACAGTCCTTGGCTTGTGGCTCCTTCCTCCATCCTCAAGCCAGCCTCATAGCATGTTCAAATCTCTCTCTGACTTGGACTTTTTTTGCCTCCCTCTTCCATTTTTAAAGACCCCTATGACATTGGGCCCACTGGATAATCCAGAGTAATTTTATTTTAAGGTCAGTTTATTAGCAACCTTAATCCCATCTGCAACCTTCATTCCCCCTTGCCACGTAACATAACGTATTCTCAGGCTCTTGAAATTTGGATGTGGACATCTTTGGGGAGCCATTATTTTGCTACGACATGGACTAACAATGATTTGAATGATTATTTTTGCTACGACATGGACTAACAATGATTTGTTGTTTACTTAAGAAGTTTGGAAGTAGGAGCTTCTCATGTTTATTTAGCAGGTTAACTATATCATCAAGAACCTATACTCTTTATTTCTTACCTAGTTTGTTAGCTTTTCATCTTCATATTTGTCACCTCATGGTCAAAAGATTATTGTTGCATTTCCAGGCATCAGCAACATGTTCAAGACAGGAAAAAGAGGGGGGGGCAGTGGCAGTCCACTCTCCTGTCAGATCTGCCCTTTTATCAGAAAGCAAAAGATTTTCCCCAGAATCCCTCCAGCAATCTTACCCCAATTGGGTCATATAGACATCTCTAGCTACAAGAGAATGTGGAATAGTGAGCATCTGGCAAAGGAGAACGAGATCATCCTGCTTGGCTTAGACCATTTATGATTCATTGATGGGGCTGGGCACATTGCCTCCCCAAACAAAATCAGATTTCTTTTAGGAAAAGAGAAGTACCAGTGTGTGTGTCGGGCAGGGGGGTGGGGGGGTGTGCGGTGGAGGGGTGGAGGGTGGTGGCTGTTAAACAGGCTAATGACATTGGCTGTTAGAGTCTTTGAGAATTTTTTCCCTTTAAATAAATGTTTTCATTTGAGAAGCAATGTAGTATTTCTGGGAGCCTGATAAAGTACTTAGTTGTAAAATTTTATTCTTCTGTACTGAGTTAGATTATGAAAACTTCAGAAGACCATTTAAACAAACATTTATTTATTTATTTTTGTGAGGAAGACTGGCTCTGAGCTAACATCTATTGCCAATCTTCTTCTTTTTGCTTGAGAAAGATTGTTGCTGAGCTAACATCTGTGCCAGTCTTCCTCTACTTTATGTGGGGTGCTTCCACGGTGTGGCTTGACAAGTGGTGTTAGGTCTACACCCGGGATCTGAACCTGCCAACCCTGGGCTGCCAATGTGGAGAGTGCAAACTTAACCACTACGCCACTGGGCCAGCCCCCAAACATTTTATTTTTAAAACTTGCACATATAATTCATGATCACTGTAGAAAAATTAGACAATCTTTTCAATATATATTTTCTCATCCAGTTGAACATGTAGCTGATGGCTAGGACCAATGAGGCTGAAGTTCAATGAATTCAATGAAGTTCAACATTGTTCCTTTTGGCACACCTATGATTTCCATAACAATGTCAATTCTGTTAAATTTATGAAAACTATGCTTCAGTATCAGGACCTTAATTTGTTTCTGTTCTTCATTCAAATTTTCTAAAATCAGAGCAACCTATAATAAAACTTCCAAATAATTGCATAAACAAACTGCAATGTAATGCCAATAATGGTGATGCTACTAAAACTGAAATGTTGGCTGGCAAATGATACCATGTTGAGAAACTCTGTCAGTCAATGTATGAAAGTCCAGTTTTGATGTATGCTCAGCATATTCACTTAATTAATTCAATAAATACTTATTGTGTCCCAGGCATTGTTCTAGGAACTGAAATTATAGCAGTGAAGGAAAACAAGAATAAGTTCTGACTTTATGCTCTTTATAGTCTAGTTAGAATAATTCAAGAAACACAAACGAAAACTCAAGATTTTTTATCTATCAGATTAGCAATGGGTAGGACACTTTCATATGCTATCTAAATGGGTACACTCTTTATTATTTTTTTTGTTGTTTCTTCTTCTCCTCAAAGCCCCCCAGCACACAGTTGTATATTCTACCTGTAGGTCCTTCGGGTTGTGCTATGTGGGATGCTGCCTCAGCATGGCCTGACGAGTGGTGCCATGTCCACGCCCAGGAACCAAACCAACAAAACCCCAGGCCGCTGAAGCAGAGCATGTGAACTTAACCACTCAGCCATGGGGCCAGCCCCAGTACACTCTTTCTGAAAATAAATTTAACTGTATGTGTAAGTTAAGATATCTATACACTTTGACCTAGGGATTTCACTTTTAGGAATCTAGTATAATTAAAGAATCAGAAATGCAGACCAAGATTTACATTCAACAATTTGATCCCTACATTATCTTTATGAGTGAAAAATTAGAAATAACTTAAGGGCCTGGCCTGGTGGTGTAGAGGTTAAGTTCGCATGCTCTGCTTCAGTGGCCTGGGGTTTGCAGGTTCAGATCCCAGGCGTGGACCTAGCACCACTCATCAAGCCACACTGTGGTGGCATCTCACATAAAATAGAGGAAAATTGGTAGAGATGTTAGCTCAGTGACAATCTTCCTTAAGGAAAAAGAGGAAGGTTGGCAACAGATGTTAGCTTAGGGCTAATCTTCACACAAAAAACAAAAACAAAAAAACTTATTCACCAAATTATTCTATTAAATTTATAGAATATCTATAAGTCTATTGTATATCTATTAAAACAACATTTTTGAAGCATTTAGTGCTCTTGGAAAATACTCATGCTATACTGTTAAGAGGGTAAAGATTCCGATTAAGCACTATATATCTAAAATGATAATGTTATTGCTTGGGGGTCAAAGGTACAAACTTAGTGAAATTATTGAAGGGGGTCAAAAGGTACAAACTTCCAGTTATAAAATAATTAAGTCCTGGGGATGTAATGTACAGCATACTGACTATGCTTAATAATACTGTAGTGCATATTTGAAAGTTACTAAGAGAGTAGATCTTAAAAGTTCTCGTCACAAGAAAAAAAATCTTTTTGTAACTGCGTATGGTGATGGATGTTAACTACACTAATTGTGGTGATCATTTCGCAATGTAGACAAATTTTGAATCCTGTTGTACACCTGAAACTAATATAATGTTATATGTCAATTATACTTCAATTGCAAAAAAGAAAAAAAGCAGGCATTTGGCAAGAAAATTAAGCAAAACACTTGTATAATAAATTAAAGGAAAAAAAAAAGAGAAGAAAAAGAAAGGCGTAGGTCTGGGAGCTGCCTGGAGGTGTGGGCAGCCAGCAGGGCCTCCCAGGTTGTTTATCTTAACCTCCTTGAGAACAAGAAATACATGTTAGAATGAGTTATTTTCTTTTAGATTTAAAGAAAGCACCCCTAATTTGCTGAATTTTTAAAAAGTTCTATAATTTTGGGAGGGAGGATTCCCTCCATTACTATAACAAATCCATGCTTTCTAGTAAAGCAAAGGAAACACCCAGAATGTTAACAGAACTTATCTCCAGGGAGTAGAAGTATAGGAGATTCTTCTTTTTTTCTGCTTTTCTGTATTTTGTAGATTTTCAGTAAAGAGAAAGTATTATTCTTATAACAAAAAGCTTTATTTTAACAAATCTGTATCAGTCTCCATTTGCAGATTTATAAAATAACACAAAAGTTAATTAACGTATGAGGCTCCTTTGACTATGTTAAATTGAAAGAAATTATTGCGCATTTGTGTGGTTATGGGTCACTTTTTAATTTTCTGAGTTTTAAAAAAAATTTTTATTGAGTTAATGATAGGTTACAATCTTGTGAAATTTCACTTGTACATTAATGTTTGTCATTTGTGTTGTAGGTGCACCACTTCACCCTTTGTGCCCACCTCCCACCCCACCGTTCCCCTGGTATCCACTAAACTGTTCTCTTAGTCCACATTTTTAAATTCCTCATATGAGTGGAGTCATACACAGATTATCCTTCTCTAGCTGGCTTATTTCACTTAACATAATTCCCTCAAGGTCCATCCATGTTATTGCAAATGGAATGATTTTGTTCTGTTTTGCAGCAGAGTAGTATTCCATTGTATATATGTACCACATCTTCTTTATCCAATCATCCGTTCATGGGCACTTAGGTTGCTTCCACGTCTTGGCTATTGTAAATAATGCTGCAATGAACATTGGGGTACATAGGACTCTAGGGATTGCTGACTTCAAGCTCTTTGGATAGATACCCAGTAGTGGAATGGCTGGATCGTATGGTAGTTCTATTTTTAATTTTTTGAGGAATCTCCAAACTGTTTTCCATAGTGGCTGCACCAGTTTGCATTCCCACCAGCAGTGTATGAAGGTTCCTTTTTCTCCACAACGTCTCCAACATTTGTTACTATTAGTTTTAGATATTTTTGTCATTCTAATTGGTGTAAGGTGATATCTTAGTGTAGTTTTGATTTGCATTTCCCTGATGATCAGCGATGATGAGCATCTTTTCATGCGCCTATTGGCCATCCGTATATCTTCTTTGGAGAAATGTCTGTTCATGTCTCCAGCCCATTTTTTGATCGGGTTGTTTGATTTTTTGTTGTTGAATTGTGAGAGTTCTTTATATATTATGGATATTAAGCCTTTGTCAGATATATGACTTGCAAATATTTTTTCCCAGTTAGTGGGTTGTTTTTTTGTTTCAATCCTGTTTTCATTTGCCTTGAAGAAGCTCTTTAGTCTGATGAAGTCCCATTTGTTTATTCTTTCTATTGTTTCCCTTCTCTCAGAAGACATGGTGTCCAAAAAGATCCTTTTAATACTGATGTCAAAGAGTGTACTGTGTACGTTTTCTTCTAGAAGCCTTATGGTTTCAGGTCTCACCTTTAGGTCTTTGATCCATTTTGAGTTTATTTTGGTGAATGGTGAAAAAGAATGGTCAATTTTCATTCTTTTACATATGGCTTTCCAGTTTTCCCAGCACCATTTGTTGAAAAGACTTTCTTTTCTCCATCATATGCCCTCAGCTCCTTTGTCGAAGATAAGCTGTCCATAGATGTGTGGTTTTATTTCTGGGCTTTCAATTCTGTTCCATTGATCTGTGCACCTGTTTGTGTACCAGTACCATGCTGTTTTGATTACTGTAGCTTTGTCGTATGTTTTGAAGTCAGGGATTGTGATGCCTCCAGCTTTGTTCTTTTTTCTTAGGATTGCTTCAGCAATTTGGGGTCTTTTGTTGCTCCTATGAATTTTAGGATTCTTTGTTCTATTTCTGTAAAGAATGTCACTTGGATTCTGATTAGGATAGCATTGAATCTGTAGATTGCTTTAGGTAGAATGGACATTTTAACTATGTTTATTCTTCCCATCCATGTACATGGAATGTCTTTCCATCTCTTTATGTTGTCATCCATTTCTTTCAGAAAAGCCTTGTAGTTTTCGTTGTATAGGTCTTTCACTTCCTTAGTTAAATTCATCCTGAGGTATTTTATTCTTTTTGTTGCGATTGTGAATGGTATTGTGTTCTTGAGTTCTTTTTCTGTTAGTTTGTTATTAGAGTATAGAAATGCTACTAATTTATGCAAATTGATTTTATATCCCGCAACTTTGCTGTAGTTGTTGATTACTTCTAAAAGTTTTCCAATGGATTCTTTGGGGTTTTCTATATATAAGATCATGTCGTCTGCAAACAGCGAGAGTTTCACTTCCTCCCTCCCTGTTTGGATTCCTTTTATTCCTTTTTCTTGCCTAATTGCTCTGGCCAGGATCTGCAGTACTATGTTAAATAAGAGTGGTGATAGAGGGCAACCTTGTCTCATTCCTGTTTTCAGGGGGATGGCGCCGAGTTTTTGCCCATTGAGTATATGTTGTCTGTGGGTTTGTCATATATGGCCTTTATTATGTTGAGGTAGTTCCCTTCTATCCCCATTTTGTTCAGAGTTTTTATCATAAGTGGCTGTTGGATCATGTCAAATGCTTTCTCTGCATCTATTGAGATGATCATGTCATTTTTATTCCTCAATTTATTGATGTGGTGTATCACGTTGATGGATTTGCGGCTGTTGAACCATCCCTGTGTCCCTGGTATGAATCCCACTTGATCATGATGTCTGATCCTTTTGATGAATTGCTGAATTCAGGTTGCCAAAATTTTGTTGATAATTTTTGCATCTATGTTCATCAGCAGTGTTGGCCTGTAATTTTCCTTTTTTGTGCTGTCTTTGTCAGGCTTTGGTATCAGCATGATGTTGGCCTCTTAGAATGTGTTAGGAAGTGTTCCATCCTACCTAATTTTTTGGAATAGCTTGAAAACAATAGGTATTAAATCCTCTCTGAAAGTTTGGTAGAATTCCCCAGGAAAGCCATCTGGTCCTGGGGTTTTATTCTTTGGGATACTTTTGATTGCTGTTTCAATCTCTTTCCTTGTGATAGGTCTGTTCAAATTGTCTGCTTCTTCTTGACTAAGCTTTGGGAGATTGTAGGAGTCCAAGAATTTATCCATTTCCTCTAGCTTATCCATTTTGTTGGCATATAGTTTTTTGTAGTATTCTCTTATAATCTGTTTTATTTCTGCAGAGTCTGTTGTTATTTCTCCTCTTTCATTTCCGATTTTGTTTATTTGAGCTTTCTCCCTTTTTTTCTTTGTAAGCCTGGCTAGGGGTTTGTCAATTTTATTTATCTTCTCAAAGAAACAGCTCTTTGTTTCATTGATCCTTTCTACTGCCTTTTTTGTTTCAATAGCATTCATTTCTGCTCTGATTTTTATTATTTCTCTCTGTTGACTTTGGGCTTTGTTTGTTCTTCTTTCTCTAATTCAGTTATGTGTAGTTTAAGATCGCTTATTTGGGATTTTTCTTGTTTGTTAAGAAGTGCCTGTATTGTGATGAATTTCCCTCTTAATATAGCTGTTGCTGTATCCCATATGAGTTGGTATGGTTTGTTATCATTTTCATTTGTCTACAGGCATTTTTTGATTTCTTCTTTAATTTCTTCAATGATCCATTGCTTGTTCAATAGCATATTGTTTAGTCTCCACATCTTTGTCCCTTTCTCAGCTTTTTTTCTTGTAATTAATTTCTAGCTTTATAGCATTATGATTGGAGAAGGTGCTTGTTATTATTTCAATTTTTTAAAATTTGTAGAGGCTTGCCTTGTTTCCCAACATATGGTCTATCCTTGAGAATGTTCCATGCACGCTTGAGAAGAATGTGTATTCTGCTGTTTTTTGGTGAAGTGTTCTATATATGTCTATTAAGTCCAATTGTTTTAGCTTTTCATTTAGCTCCACTGTTTCTTTGTTGATTTTCTGTCTGGATGATCTGTCCATTGATGTGAGTGGGGTGTTGAGGTCCCCTACTATTATTGTGTTATTTTTGATATCTTCCTTTAAGTTTGTTAGTAGTTCCTTTATGAACTTTGGTGGTCCTGTGTTGGGTGCATAGATATTTATAAGCATTATTTCTTCTTGATGAAGTGTCCCTTTGATCATTATGTATTGGCCCTCTATGTCTCTCTTTACCTGCCTTATCTTGAAATCTGTTTTGTCTAATATATGTATTGCAACATCTGCTTTCTTTTGTTTGCTATTAGCTTGGAGTATTTTCTTCCACCCTTTCACTCTGAGCCTGTGTTTGTCCTTGGAGCTGAGGTATGTTTCCTGGAGGCAACAAATTGTTGGATCTTGTTCTTTAACCCATCTTGCCACTCTGTGTCTTTTTATTGGAGAGTTCTATCCGTTTACACTGAGGGTGATTATTGATGTATGAGGGCTTAATGCTGTCATTCTGTCACTCATTTTCCAGTTTTCCTGTGTTTCCTTTGTTTCTCGTCCTGTGTGTTTTAGCCTACCCATTGACTTCTGCAATTTCTTGTGCTGAGTTTCTTAGCTTTTTCCTTATTTATGCTTTGTGTCTCTGTTCTGCTTTTTAGTTTAGTGGCTACCCTGCGGTTTGCATTCAGAATCTTGTGCAAAACATAGTCCATTTTCTGGTGGCCTCTGACTTCCTTAGCCTAAACTGATTCAGTCCCTTTCCTCCTCCTCTCCTAGATTATTATTTTCATCTCTTATTCGAACTTGTGTTGTGAGTTTGTGGTTAGAGTGATAAGATTGTCTTTGCTTTGGTGATTTCCTTCCCTTTATCCTAATGCTATAGTTGAATATTTGCTATCCTATTCTGGTTCTATCTATTTGTCTCCCCACTCTGTGTTTTGTGACCCCTTTCTCCCTTTTTTTCTTTTTCCAGGTATGAGGGCCTTCTTGAGGATTTTTTTGTAGGGGTAGTCTTGTGGCTATGAAGTCCCTTAGCTTTTGTTTATCTGGAAAAGATTTAATTTCTCCCTCATATCTGAAGGATATTTTTGCTGGATAGAGTATTCTTGGCTGAAGATTCTTATCCTTTAAAGTTTTGAATATGTCATTCCAATCTCTCCTAGCTTGTAAATTTTCTGTAGAGAAATCCACTGGAAGTCTGATAGGGGTTCCTTTGTAGGTTATTTTCTTCTGCCTGCTGCCCTGAGTATTCTTTCTTTGTCATTCATTTTTGCCAGTTTTACTACTATATGCCTTGCTGTAGGTCTTTTTACATTGACAAATCTAGGAGATCTGGAAGCTTCCTCCACACACATTTCTCTCTCAATCCCTAGATTTGGGAAATTCTCTGCTATTATGTCGTTGAGCACACTTTGTGCTCCATTTTCCTTTTCATGCCCTCAGGAATACCGATGATTCTTAAGTTGCATTTTCTCATTGAGTCGGCTATTTCTCTGAGATTTCCTTCAGTTTTTTAAATTTTTAGTTCTCTTTCTTCCTCTGTCTGGAGCCATTCAACCTGCCTATCTTCAATTATGCTAATTTGCTCTCTATGGTGTCTACACGGGCATTCAGGGAGTCCATATTCTGTTTTATCTGATCCATTGTATTTTTCATCTCTAGTATTTCTGATTGATTCTTCTTTATAGTTTCAATCTCTTTTGTGAAGTACCTCCAGAACTCGTTGATTTGTTTCTTTATATTTCCCTTCACCTCATTGAGTTTTTTGATGATAACTATTTTGAATTCATTGTCACTTAATTTACCTATTTCCAAGTCCTCAGGGCATACTTCTGTGTTTTTATTGTTTTCCTTCTGGTCTGGAGCTTTTATAAATTGCTGGATGGTAGAGGAGCGGTTTTTGCACATAATGCTATTATTTGGTTGCAGTTACAGCCTGTCGCCACTAGATGGGGGTTGAGAACCACGCATTCTAAGCCCTCCGCCTTCAGCTGTGATGGCCGGGGTGCAGCACGGGTTGGGGAGGAGGGGCACTTTCTCTCCAGCGCAGACCTGGAGTCCGTTCAGCGCTCCCTCTCTGGTCTCCTGGGGCCCTGGCTTGCTGGGGTACCCCCACGGAAAGCTTTCCCCCATTAGAGGGTTTCCACTGCACAGGCGGTTGGAGTCCTGGATGATCCATTGGACATGTGGACACTCCCCCGCTCCTTCCCTCGCCCGCAGCAATCCCAGTCTCTAGGGGAGGGAGTGAAGTTCTCTCTTACCTGGTTCCAGCTCCTCCAAGGGTGGCTCCAGCCTCTCTGCCCTCCGTCATTTGGCTGCTGTGGGTCTCTGACGATCTCTGTGTTACTAGGATTTTTTTGGCTGGAATGAAGTTGCTCCTTTTGGTTGTAATTTGGAGGGGAGTGAGTTCTGGGTGAGCTCACTCCACCATGTCGCTGATGTCACTCTTCTTAATTTTCTGAGTTTTTTATAATGAACATATTTTTTGTAATTAGAAAAAATGCATTCTTTTAAAAGAGTAGTATACACCTGAAACTAACATAATATTGTATGTCAACTATACTTCAATTTAACATAAATAAATAAAGGATAGTCATATTTATTGGGAGACTGTAAGCAACATATGTGCCCCTTGGATATTTCATGCACTTCATTAAAAAACGTAGCCTGAGCTAGTTTTGGCTACTCTAAGAAAGAACATACTTATGTTAAGTATATGTAGGGTATTAAAGGTCAATAGAAAACTTGAAAATATTCTATTCAACCAGTATTTTAAAACAAATTCAATTTAGAGGCTTAAAAAAAAATTAGGGGATCACATATCTTTGAACGTAGGTGTCTTAGAATAATTGCTTGACTTTGTATCTGGGAACTGCTAGTTGCTTCTGTACACCAAGTAAAACATTAACTTTTTAGTTTTTTCAACAAGAAGCAAAGCAGACTGCCAGCAGTTTTGAGAGCTTGTGAAAACAGCTTGCAAGGAAAATGAAGCTCCCTATTTTCATAGCAGACGCATTCACAGCAAAAGCATTTCGTGGGAATCCTGCTGCTGTTTGCCTCCTAGAAAATGTAAGTATTTGGTTTGGAAGTGCAGGGCCTGAAATTCTAGATTACTCTAGAACCAAGTATTTCTTTACACAAAAAACATCAGACCCACCTGTTTGTTAACCTCTTTGTGTACTTTGTTAACTGATACCAGCAATGTTCATGTCTGCAAGTTGATTTTGACCAAATTATACGACAAGAATGCTTAAGTCCAGAGAGATGAAGATTCATGTAAAGAAGAACTAGAACCAATAAAAAAAGAACTAGAGCTCCCTTTTAGCCATCTTGTTTTCATGTAGTTAGCACCAAATGTGGAGGAGAATGAAATTAGATGAGTTTTATGTGACTGGTCATGGCTGATATTACATTTAGCATAAAAGATTCTAGCTGGATATCTTGAACTTTTCCTATTGTTCAGACAATTAGAAATTATTTTCAGGGCAAAGAAATGAGATATTTTGCAACGAATTAAGTAATTCAGTAGAAAGATAGAAGGAATTAAGCTCTAATATAGGAAGAACTTAGTTTACTGAAAGTCTCATTTTAAAAATGGCTTTTTGATTAGGATTAGTATTAACAGAATAATCAAATATTCCTTGACCTTAGGTGCTTTATGTTAGCACCTGGATTTTAGGAAACAAGACTTCCACTCAGAGCAGTTAGTGCAAGAGTTGATTATCTGAGAATCACTTCAGGAACACAGTAAGCAATTGATGATCTTAAATCAGTCTTATTAAGTTGGGCAAAGTATGCGTTGGGGCCTTTGAGTGCAGTGAATGTCAGGCTGGTCTGCACATTAAAATCACCTGAGGAGGGGCCAGCCCTGGCTGAGTGGTTAAGTTTGCGTGCTCTGCTTCGGAGGCCCAGGGTTTCGCAGGTTTGCATCCTGGGCGCAGACATGGCACCGCTTGTCAGGCCATGCTGAGGTGATGTCCCACAAGGCAGAGCCAGAAGGACCTACAACTAGAATATACAACTATGTCCTGGGGGGCTTTGAGGAGAAGAAGAAGAAGAAAAAAAGAAGATTGGCCACTGATGTTAGCTCAGGTGCCAATCTTAAAAAAAAAAAAGATTTTAATAATAAAATAAAATCACTTGAGGAGCTTAAAAAATTCCTACACCCAGGCTACATCCCAGATCAATTACAGGAATCTCTAGGGGCGGGACCCAGGCAGCACTGGCCTTTTAAGCTCCACAAGTGAGTCTAGTGTGCGGTCAAGATGGAGAACAGCTGAGGCTTTACTGAGCTAGGTGAATATCATTAATTGACCCTCGGTACTCATATTTTCTCCCTCAAGTGCAGCAGCAAAATGGTGATCAAGAGTCCTCGCCTCACCTTAACGATGCATTCATTACGCAACCTTGCAGCTGCCATTTTCCAGCTACAAAATGCAGAAAGTAATAAAGTTAATAGACTTTATCAGGTAACACGAGAGCTTGGGAGGATTAGTGAGAGAACAAGTAACAACCAGATTCTAAATCTTGAAGTTTCTTTAGAAACAATCTGGCAAACATAACTTCACGTCAAAAAATTGTGGAACTGACTAAAACTGCTGTCAAGTCTTAGTATATTTGCCCCATGTCCCCATATAATATCCTTGAAAAGTTTTGAAAACAGTTTCAAGTGATTTATGTACTCAATTTTCACCAGGTGACAAGAATTACTATTATTCCTAAACTTACTCCTTTTACCTCCAGTATACTCACTAAACACCAGACTTAAGGATATCTATCTATCTGTCTATCTCTATCTCTCCATTAAAATATATTTTACATGTTACTTATATTTGGAAAAACTAGGAAATAAAAATTTAAGCAAAGAACTTAGCATTGTTCAAAGCAATATACTTCAGTATGAATAGAAGAAACAAAAAGAAGATGAGAAAGTCCGTGATTTGGGGACACTCTCTAAAGAGTCTCCCAGTTCAGTTCTTCCAGGCTTTGAGATCAGGCTAATTTGTGAGAGCAGGCTAATTTGATGGCCTGTCAGGGACAACTGAATAGATATCTACAGACTAGTTTGCTAGTTTTCTATTCTGTGGACATGTGAATCCTGTTCCCCTGGAGGCTAATTTAGCACTTCCCCCAATTTATAATCAATAAAAATTATAATGGAAGTATAAACTGTGGTTTCTACCCTTGGATTCTTTTACCCATGGCTGGAGACAGTGGGCGCCTGAAACAGCTAGAGAGAACACAAGTGAACTCAGGAAAATATTAAGAGACAAATAAGTGCTGAACCTCAATGCTGACCACAGTTCAGTAGGTGTTTATACCCTGTCATTAACATATTCTACAAATATTTATCAACACTACCATGAACCAGGCTCTGGGGTAGGGATGGGAGGTGCAAAGATTAGCAAGTTTGCCCACCCTGAGGTCCTCAAAGTCTAGCACAGGAAACAGACATGTAAACCTGATCATTATTCCATAGTCAAACCACAGAGGCTAAAAGACCTACAGGTGCCAGGTACAATGGGGACTCAGAGAATGGAACAATGTTGGATTTTATGGAGAAAATACTTCAGATTTTAAGTGCAGGGCTTCAAAGGAATAGTCTTGTTTGTTTTGTTTCATTTAAAATTATTTAGGGGGCCGGCCCAGTGGCGCAGTGGTTAAGTGCACATGTTCTGCTTCGGTGGCCCGGGGTTTGCTTGTTCAGATCCCGGGTGTGGACCTACACACCACTTGTCAAGCCATGCTGTGGCAGGCATCCCACATAAAAAGTAGAGGAAGATGGGCTTGGATGTTAGCTCAGGGCCAGTCTTCCTCAGCAAAAAAGAGGAGGATTGGCAGCAGATGTTAGCTCAGGGTTAATCTTCCTCAAAAAAATAAATAAATAAATAAAATTGTGTAAAGTTTGACCAAGATGAGACTAACCACAGAAAAACTTGGAGGACAGACTAAAGACTAGGTAATTGCACTTTGACCTTTTGAATACTTAATGAAAGACTGCTGGAAGGAAAGGAAAAAATTCTGGGTAACAACCTTCTAAGAGCTTCTATAATATTCTAAAGTTTTGCTTTGTCTTCTTTCTAGACAAGTCCATTTTTAAAATTTTCGCATGAGGAAATTATGACACCGTACATTAAGTACAAACAAAACAGATTAAGGGCTAAAGGAAATATGGAACAGATATTTGAAAAACATATTTAAAACCTTAAAAAATTGATAATGTCCTCAAATGCCTGACAATCAATTTGACAATAAAGATCATATAGAGACATGGAAAATGTGTAGAAACAGTATAAAAAAACAAAATTGATACATTGCAATGACAGCTGTGTAAAAACCTACAGGAACTCCTGACCAACTACTAGAATAGGTCAGAGGTCTGTGGTAGTGATAAGGGGTGGTACTTCACTTATTTTTCTATAAACCAGCTTTAATATTTAGTGAAAATAACATATCAACAGGGGTAGAGAGCTCATATTTATCCTCCTTCATATTCTAACAAAGCCTCAAGTGTTTTTGTCTTGTTGCTGCTGTTGTATGTGTGTGTGTATATGTGTGTGTGTTTAGGGCTGGGTTTCTCAGCAGCGGCACTATTGACATTTTGGACCAGGTGGTTCTTTGTTGTGTGAGGCTGTCATGTGCTCTGTACAATGTTTGGCAGCATCCTTGGCCTATACCTACCAGATGACAGTAGTCCCCCTTTCTCTCCTGGTCATGACGATCAAAAATTGCCCCCAGTTGAGAACCATTGTTTCAGAGGATACCTTTTCTAAAAAGCAGTTTATTCTTGAGTTTTCCTGTTAAAATTATCCATAAAAAACAACTTTGTTATGTGTTCAGTGTATACATTTATCCAAATTCAACTGGCATTTACTGGCTGTCTACCATGTGCTGGATGGACACCGTGCTAGGATCAAATGTAATATTCATATATGTACAGTTTTATTCTTTTAAACACTAACAATCATTTCCAGTGACAGCAGGGAGGATTGGCTTCACACTTTTAAAGAGGAATGCTTAGTTTTAGTTCCTAAACTGCTTTCTGTTCCAGTTTTCATGGTTAAATTTAGAGAATACCAAAAGCCCCTTTACAGCTTGGTGGGTTATGTATTTAAGGAAAGACGGGTGTATAGCAATACTGTAGTCAATCCATACTTTAACTCATGTGGGGAAGCTTGTGGTGCAGTGGCCATTTCCAGACTTGGTGCCTTCCCTTAGATAGAGGATCCCTGGCTAGAGGTGACCACATTGGGTCAGAGGCTCCTGGAGTTTCTAGGGAGTTTCAACCTGATATCTCCTTTTTATGCCCAGAAAAGGGATGAAGAGTGCAGAGAAGATTCTTCTAGGGCTTTGAAGGGTTTTCCTTTGCCCAGTATTTGAAAGAAGAGCACAATGCAAAGGAAGAGGAAATGTTATTGTGGGCATTTCTACTTCCCAAGTATCCTCACTGGCTTCTGGAATGTAACCTCAGCTTTGGAAGCAATGACTTCAGGGAAGTTCATCCAGATACTGTGCAAGTTGCTTTTCATATGTTATCTCATTTCACCCTCACAACCACTGTATGAGTAGGTCTTATTATTATTATCCCCATTTTTCAGATGAGAAAACAGAGGCAGAGGAAGGTTAAGTAATTTACCGAAGTGGCTGACTTCAGGATCCCACTCCAGTTCTGCCTGACAACAGGACCCATGCCTTTAACCCACCATGCTCACCACTAGACGAGATGTCCTCCCCTTTCATGCGCTCCCACAGCACTCCTTGCCTCCCAGTTGGCAGCATGCGTCACTCTTGTTGTAATTCATTCAATGCCCATCTTCCTCACTAAACTGCACATTCTCTGAGATCTTAACCTGTTCTGACTTGTTCCAACACACATGGCTTAGCACATGGCAGGAACTAAATAGATATCTGTTAAGTGAAAGTGAAAATATTATAAGCAATTAAATTTTGGCAAAATCTCCTAAAAGTTCTGTTAGTGAACAATTATTGATCTTTTGTTCTCGTTGGTGGGGTGTGGTGGGTGGGGTATGCAAAGTGAATATGAACTTGGGGTTCTGTGATGGAGCTGGAGAGACGAGGCAACCAAAGGAACCATTGGGAACAACTGAAGATGGCCTACTGTTTGAATGCTGCATTGTGTGGACATAACATCACCAACAGGAAACCCAAATGCCTCAGAAGGAATCTTCCATTTCTTCTTGGATGATTTAGAACTTTCTATATCCAAGTGCTTTTCCTTTGCTGGAATCTATCTGTAGCAGGACTGTCATGTTTAGGCTGTCATATTTCTAAACTGCCACAAGATGGGAGTATTTTAAAACTATACTGTCTGATTTTCTGATCATTAATTTTTTGTGGGTCATTTTGATGATGGAACCTTAGTGTCCCGATGCAGTACACTGGAACTCAGAAAAACAAACATGACTGATTTTGCTGTTGGAAATTTGACTCATGTGAGATTGCCAAAAGGAAATGGATATTAAAGCAAGAGAATAGCTATTGGTTTATAACTGTTATGTGCTGCATTTGAAAATAAGCTTGTAGTGTAAAAGGGAAAAATTATTGGAACCGAAATTGTATTTTGTCCCTCAGGCAAATAGCAGGTGCATTTTAAGTGTCCTGGGACAGAAATTACAGTTCCAGAAATTCAAATTGCAGTTGGTGCAATATAGCAAGGCAGAGAGGATTAAAGGGCTGATGGTCAGTGAAGTGTGTGTTTAGCTGATGTGCAAAAAAAGCCCATTTGCAAAGAAATCTATTTTTAGATAGATGGTGAGCTTGGCTACAATGTGAGATGCTTTAATACTTTTAGAGAGTCTTGTCGTAAGTGTCAAGGGAAGCAACAGACAAAGGAAGGAAGGAGAAGGATAGGGAGTTTGGATAGCTCAGACAGAGGAAGGGCTGGCGGGCGCTGTGGGTTCCTGCAGCCAAGGAGGCAAATCCAGGAAGACCAGCACAGGCTTTTCTTTATCACCCCCTCAATCAGCATTGAGGCCTGTGATTGCAGACTCCGCACTAGAGAATTAAATGGCTCCCAGTTTCTCTCCGGTCTCGTATGCACGGGCATGTGGGCCAGTTTCCACAGAGAACATTCAACAGGCCATGGGAAGTGCTTGAGTTCAATTATTAACAACCTTGCTTTGTTGGCTGGGAGGCTGCCCTCCAACTCCTCCACTCAGGTGGGGCTTCTCACTGCCCAGGCCAACGGGGTGACAGGTGCTCATTCCCCTTCATTCCTACCATCTTAATTTTCCTTACCTTGGCTCACAGAAAGCGAGTGTCAAAGATCTAACAGAAGAACAGTGTGAAGTCAAGTGACTTGCCCGAGAAGCTTCCCCAAGACAAAGCTCTTTGCCCACATTTTCCTGTTCAACTCACCAAAATCTGCCCTTTTCCAAGGCCACCTCAAGGGCTCATCTTGAAAGGCCTAGGCTATTTATTGTTAAAATCTGTGTATCTCAATGACGTACTCTCTAGTGTTGCTCACTGTTGCTTTCCGTGTCCGTCTTGACTCCCCACCAAGACGCTAAGCCCCGCCCCTTTAACACAGGGCCATTTCTTATACACCAGAGCTTCTCAAACTTCAATGTGCAGAGGGATTGCCTGGGGGCCTGGTTAAAACAGAGATTCTGATTCAGAAGATCTGGGATGGGGCCTGAGACTCTGTATTTCTAACAAATTCTCTTGGTAGTGGTGCTGATGCTACTGGCCTAGGACAGCACTCAGTAATTGCTTGATTGCCGCTTTCCCTCAGAAACGTTGTAGGAGTCCATTTTATCTGATATCCTTGGTATTCCCGTCTCCAGCGTGTTAAAGGGACAATAACAGTTTGTCTTTGTTATGGGAAGGCAGCGTAGTATGGCAGGTTAAAGCGTGGGCTTTGAGCCACTCAAAATAAAAAGGTAACATTTATCAAGTACTTACTATGTGTTGGGCACTGAGATGAGCACTTTATGTGCATTATTGGATTTACTCTTCTGAAAGAAAAGCATCAACTAAAAAACGAAACCATTGAGTTATGTTTAGGTTTTCAGAAAATAAGTATCAATTTCTTAAGTGCTTTCTCTTTCTATAGGACTACAGAGCTTCTATAGATTTTGAATACAGTGCGCCTTTAAGAAAAGCTTAGTAAGTCTCCTGCTAGGATTTGTATATCAGCTAATAGTTTAAAAATCATGACTGATTTTTTACAATAACCACTGTTTTATGCCATATTATAAAAGTGTATTAAAAATGTTTCAAAAGAATTTGAATCAACAAAAAGACAAAGGGTGTTTAACTTACACAACTCAGGTAAGTGAACTATGAATTTATTAGTAGAAAGTTACAATTCTTATTTCTGGGTTTCAGGAGCTCAAGAATAGTAAGTTTGGCCAAAGCAAAAACGCATCTGTCTTCAGACTTCTTTAAAATTCAAAATCTAACTAGTGAGCATTTTGTTGAATAAAAAATTGATTTTCATTCTCAAAAGGAAAACTCATATTTCTGACCCATTTTTTTTCTTGAGTTAAGAGGAATGTGTGTATGTGCATCTCTATGTACGTATGTGTCTTCACAATGACTCTTTGATTTAAGTACTATTACCCTGATTTTAAAGGTTGTGGAAACTGAGGCTCCA
This sequence comes from Equus quagga, assembly GCF_021613505.1. Classification (NCBI taxonomy): domain Eukaryota; kingdom Metazoa; phylum Chordata; class Mammalia; order Perissodactyla; family Equidae; genus Equus; species Equus quagga. The sequence goes on from NC_060268.1 coordinate 128,526,171, forward strand.
TGAGATTAAATGACTTGCCCCATTTTGCATTGCTGCTAGGGGCTGACCCAGGATACAAATCCAAGTCTGTTTGTTTCCAAAGCCCACATTATTTTTTTAAAACATTTAATTTTTATTTATTTTTGTGAAGAAGATTGGCCCTGAGCTAACATCTGTTGCCAATCTTCCTCTTTTTGCTTGTGGAAGATTGTCGCTGAGCTAACATCTGTGCCAATCTTCCTCTATTTTATGTGGGACGCCACCACAGCATGGCTTGACGAGTGGTGCTAGGTCTGCACCTGGGATCAAAACTTCGAACCCTGGGCTGCCGAAGTTGAGCACACAAACTTAACCATTACACCATCAGGCGGGCCCTAAAACATTTTATTTTGAAAAATTAAAAACCTACAGGGAAGTTTCAGGAATGGTACAGGGAATATCCGTGTACTTTCCTGTAGATTCACTGGTTGTTACTGTTTGCAAAGCCCACATTCTTAATCGCTCTACCACTTATTAGGCATATCGTGATCTTAGGATATTACACAACCTCTCTGTGTTTAATTTCTTCATCTGTAAGTGGATAAAAATATATTGAGGGTTTTTTAAATGAACATTAAGTGAACAATGTATTTATTCTTTCAGGAAATGTTTATTGAACTCCTACCATCCTGGGATGAATACAAGGCATTGTTCTAAGCCAGGACAAAGCAAGAGAGCACAGTTTGTGACCTCATAGAGCTCAGAGTCAGAGGTGGGGGGGACAGACAGGAAAGGGACACATTAGGTAATTTCAGGTGGCCTAAGCACTAGGGAGGAGACAGCACTTTTGAACAGAACAGTCAGGAAGGCTTCCTGGAGGAAGTGACCTCTTGCTTGAGGCCTGACTCATGATAGGGAATGAACCATGCATAGACGGGGGCAGAGTGGTCACTACCCAGAGTGGGTGCCAAAGGTCTCTTTATCTAACAAGAAAGGGAGATTGTGGAGTTTAAACTTATAGAGATTGTTTTTAGAAAAGAGCATACGCTCTCTCATTATACTAGGTAGTGATCTGACAAAGGAAAGTCCAGGCCAGTAGGCTTTTCAGTCTGTTCTGTCTTTGTACATCTCTTCACAGGGTGCTGCAAACATGGATTTCCAAAAGCAATCCTTATAAAAGTGCCTTCAGTTCCTTGGAAATTATTTCCTTTTACGCATGTAAATCTTAATGTAACTAAAATGTGTGATTAACTAACGGCAGCTGCTGTCTGAGGAAGTCTGATTTGCATTTCTGGGGTCTCAATAACCTTTTGTTTCTAATTTAGAAATTGGATGAAGACATGCATCAAAAAATTGCAAAGGAAATGAACCTCTCTGAAACTGCTTTTATCCGAAAACTGCACCCAACTGACAACTTTACACAAAGTAAATATGCATTGTTTTAGCCGTTGTTGAATGGTAGCAGAAGCTGCTTTTCCAGAGAGGAAATGATATTTAAGGGAAATGCCCATTTCCTATTTGCGCACAGATAAGAGAGAGATGGGGAGGTTTGGATTTGGTTTTCGGTTCGTCTGGGGGGTAGGTGTTGGCGAATTTGAACGTTCCGGCTCTCGATGTAGCGCCAAGGAGCCCTAGGATGCTTGTCTAGACGTCACTCCTTTCACAACGTGTTTCAGCCACTAGTCATGTGAGTGAAATATTCAGAAAAGAATAAGAAAAGTTTTTGCAGCCCCCTTGTCTGGGAATGATCTGGTTTCTGTTTGGTTTTTCCTCCTCTGAAGGTTCCCGCTTCGGATTAAGGTGGTTTACGCCGGCGTGTGAGGTCCCTCTCTGTGGCCATGCTACCCTGGCTTCTGCAGCTGTGCTGTTTCACAAAATAAGTAATGTGATTTTCTTTTATGAACCTATCACTTAGCAAACATTGTTTTTTAATTCTCACACACTCTTTTGACTAGTATAAAGACATTGCAGATTTCATTTCACGCAATTCATTATGCAGAAACAAAAACAGCAACCTTCAATAACACTTTGGTCTTTCTGAGTTTGTGCCAAGCACGTTGGAAAGCCACGTTGTTGTTCCCTAGAATGATATTGTATTTAAATAGAAGCTCTCTAGTCTGTGACCAGCACAGGAGGGGAGCTCGCAAGGCACAATAGGCGTCTCACATGATGTGATTTTGGGGAACCAAAAGGCACACTTTGCCCCAAAATATGTCCCCATCCACAGTGAAATTTATTTCACAACTAGAGCTTTTTGACTCTGAATTTTAAAGATTCATGAGCCCTGACTATATTTACCTTGTGAAGAGAGGAGGCAGCACCTTACTCCTCCCGGTCTCCATCTTAGCTGCATTTAGTTTAATAAAGATCAGGCCTTTGTGGAAGTGAGGCAGAGGAGATGCCTGGAAATGCCCTAAAGTGGAGATGGAAGCAGCCATGAACAAGTGTAGACAACAAACAGGAAATTAAACAAGGGAATGAACAGGATGATATGACAGCGGGTAACTGTAGGGAGTGGGGAATTGGAAAAGGAAGTTTTTGGGGGAATTACTTAGATGGGGATAGTAAGGGAAGGTGTTATAGGGCAAGATCCTCCAGCAAGCAGACTCTGAGACACATTTGCATGCTGGAAGGACTGGGACAGTATTCTTCGGATCAATATTGGTAGAGGAGTAAAGAAAGCAGGATTGAACAGACAGAGAAATTGAACTGCAAAGTGGTAGCAACAAGGAAAGACCCTGGGCAAATCCACAGGGAGGTCTGAGGCTGCGAAGGTCCTTCAAGCAGTGTAGTTCCAAATAGAGGCAAAGGTTCAGGCCTTTGTGTGCTCCAATGCCCATAAAAGCGGCCTGACTTTGGGTAAAGTAGCTCTGCTCAGCCAAGAGCAATTCCCAGAGCAGGACTCAGCTGAGAGCTGTCAATCACCAAGACTCCTGGCAGCTGGGTCAGGGCCGGGTGCAAGGTGAGACAATGAAGGCCTCAAGTTACACCTGGGAGCTGGTGCCTCCTCAAATTCTGTATCTCCCGGTACTTCCTTGCCTCACATAGTCCTGGCCCTGAGACAGGATGGGATGAGATTCTGGCCAACAGCATCCATTAGAGAAGGGGACGTTTGGACTGAAGACTATGAAGCCTCTGTGCAAAGAGCCAGAGCGGGAGGCAGAGCATTCTGGGCAGAGGCAGCAGCACGTGCAAAGCATTTGCCAGAGATTCCTGGGCGAGGGGATGATTGGCAGGAGACAACGCTTGAGAGTAAGGTCAAGGCCCCTCTACGATGTAGTCTATTATGTTTTCAAAAGATAATTTCGGTTTCTGTGGACAGGGGACAAGAACGAAAGCAAGCAAGCATCCTGAAATACTGTTTAGGAACTCAGTCTTGAAAAGTAGGTTTTACTGGCGTTGGATTGAGTGCCTTTTGAAAACCCCACATTGGCTGGTGTGAGGCTGATGTTTGGAATGATAGCCCTCAGATCCCCCATCTTAAGGTTAGATGAGATAAAGTGTGAAAAAAGGCTTTGTAAATAATTATGTCTTACCGAATTATTAAAATTAAACTTTGGGTTTCAGAATGTAAATTTTATACTCAGTGAAAGCTAATAAGCAAGGCTGAATTTCCTCAACTTTGAAATATGGTTAAGTTTTACAGAAATATTAGCGAGGAGAAAAGAATTTGGTCACAAATCTCTGTTTCCATTAAAAATGTTACGAACACTGGAGTCAGATAAGTGGCCCAAGTTATATCAGTAACATGGAGGCATATTATATCAGCATTTGTGGTCCAATCTTTAAATCACAATTTTATGTATAGCTTGGTTTATTAAGAATAAATCTGATTTGTTCATATCAGACTTGTTCATAACTTGTATGTTCTATTTGTCATTCCCTTGGCATATCTTAGACTAATAGAGTTATTGTAAGTGGATGTTTTAAAATCTGCATTAGAAAACATTATAGCATCCCTAAGAGGTTTAATTACTACCCCCATTTTATTGGTAAAGTGAAATTAGTATAGGTTTCATTATTACCCCATTTTATTTGTGAGGAAATTGAGGCTTAAGGAGGTTAAATAGTTTGCACAAGGATACAGTTAGTGAGCAGTAAGGAGCTGGGATTTGAAGCCTTGCAGTATGATGTCAAATCTCATCAGTTAGGTTCTTGGTTCTCAAGTTAGAATCCAGTGAGTTTTCCCCACTCTGGACCCCAGCAACCCACACCTGGGCCCCATCCCAGGAAAGGACAGTGCTGCCAGAGTCTCAGGCAACACAACAGTGATTGAAACAGATGTGCGGATGTATAACGAAGTTTATTGTTCTATTTCTTGATTCCTTGTCAAAGAGTTTTCTAATTGACAAAACAAGACACTTTTATCTTGGCCAGAAAACGTGAATAGTACTCTAACCTTTGTCACTCTGAGTGGGGAACTAAGGGCCAAAAGAGAAGAGGATGGGACCGTCCTGGACTTTCCTCTTTATCCAGCCCACCCCCAGGTGAGCTCTTTCTAATTGTTGCCAGAAACTGTGCACAACTGACAGCTTGCGTGTTTTACAGTGGTTTTGTCTTTTATCCCCATCCAGGACTTCCATGAAGTGGAGGACTTGATAAAGGTTAGTGAAAAGAATCAAACCTGAGATGGTGTGACATAGTCATTAGTTACTGTTTGAATACAAAGATTCGGTACCATTTGATCCCAAAAGATAGACTTTCTCCCAGTATAAATGTTCCAGTCTAAGCTTAGATGAATAGTTCGTGGTGGATTTGAGGTTTGAATTTTACTACAGAATCTATTTGGTGAGAAGGTTGACCAGTTTTCCCTAAGTCTTCATTGTCAGCATTAGCCTCCACGGTAGGTTGGGAGGAGAGATGGCTGTGTGGCGGGCTGGATTGAAAGAAAAGAATGGAAACTGCCTAGCAGCTGCTGGTGTCCCCAGTTTCTGTGATGAAGGATGGGGCTGAGGTGGGGTGGGAGGGCTGTGCTTTGACGAAGGAGACCAGGAAATCATGAGGACCTGGACAGAGAAAGCAACATACATAGCCTGGCCTCCTCAAGGAGTCTGTGTGGGAGTGGGGCTTACTAGTAATAATAATAATAACTAATAATAGAGAATATTTTTGAGAATCTGCCCTGTGCAATACCACATGCTAAGTGTTTCACATGTATTATCTCATTTAATTCTCACTGTCACCTAATGAAGTAGCACTACGATTGTCCCATGGAGATTCCAGAGGACCAGAGCAGCTCTGGACAACCAGGTGCTTAGTTTGTAGAAATGGAAGGGCCCCAGTCAGAACTAGGGCAAGGGTTTCTATGAGAAAAAACGATTCCAGGGGGCTGGCCCAGTGGGGTAGTGGTTAAGTTAATGCACTCTGCTTCAGTGGCCCAGGGTTTGCAGTCTTGGATCCCAGGCACAAACCTACTCATCGCTCATGAAGCCATGCTGTGGTGGCGTCCCACATACAAAATAAAGGAAGATTGGCACAGATGTTAGCTCAGGGACAATCTTCCTCACCAAAAAACAAAAACAAAAACAAAACAAAAAACAAAAAATGATTCCATGAAATGGCCTATTGTGGGTGCCACTGGGGTGTTTCTCTCAGTAAATTTTCAACTATAGCATTTATACTCTCTTTAGTGTCTTGCTTTGTCTAAGTTTTCAAAGAGTATAAGCAAGCATCATGGATTCTGATTTAACCCTCAGCTCCACCTGTGGCTTGGGTTTTGGGAGGCCAGCCAAACTCATAAATGGTCTGCTTTAAGCATGTTGCCAAGAAAATGGAAAATATTCATAGTGGTAGACTTTGTTCATGGTAGACAGGACTTAACCTATCTCTCTAAGCCTCAGGGTCAGCATTTGTACAGTGGGGATGATAAAGGGTTATTTATCATGAGAATTGTCATTTGGTGTTCCTAGAATCTGGCAGTAAGATTCCCAGCTGAGAATTAAACTTTCAAATCGACATAAAAATCCATGCAGAGAAGGGCTGCATGACCCTTCAGAGAGACTGAAAGGCCCCAGAGAGCAGAGGAGATCTGGCTGCAGGAGTTCCCATTTCTAGGGGGAGGGACATTGGTCAGCCATGGTCACAGAGGCAGAGAGCCCAGGCACCACCCAAGGCAGAAGGAGTCTCAGCCTTGGGACCTGGGGCATCTCAGTCCCTAAGGAGGGCTAGAAATCCTGAAGCTGCCTAATGTCCAGACAACTACCATGCAACTGTCATCTGCTCTGGTGGCAGCTGGTGGTGGTGCCAAAGGATGACTTGAGGGGCTTTTGTCCCCTCATAATCTCCCTAAGTACCCCAGGCAAATAAACAGTGTTCTTGGATATGAACAAGATTATGTGCAGTCTTCGGTAAAGGGAGCATCAAGATATCTTTAGAAAATGTTGCTATGTTATTGACCTATAGCATACAATCTCAGTGAAAACAGTGGGCTTACCAACAGAGCAGCATTAAGATGAGTCCTCTAGTCCCTACTTCCATTAAAACTGCTAGACCTGAGGACTTGCCATGTAGAATGTTCTAGTTACTGCTGCAGAAACTCCACCTATATTATTTCATTTAATCCTCACAACGACTCTAAGAGGTGGGCATGAGGCCGCCCATCTCTAAAGACAGAAGACAGTAGTGATCCAGAGCTTTGACTCCAGGGCCCCTCAGACCTGGGTAAGCTCAACTCCCTTAAAGACCTCTGGTCACCAAGAAACTGGCCTTCCTTGGGCAACACCTTGAGTCCCAAAACTGAACTAAAACTCTTGGGATTGGAGATGATGGATGCGCCTGGCACAAAGCAGATGCACATGAGAGGTCATTCCCCACACAGGGAATCAAGGACTTGACCCAGGGGGCACTCCTGAGGGGTGTTTGGTCTGTCTTCACAGACTGCAATAGGTGACACACTGGTCCAGGACATCTGCTATTCTCCAGACACCCGAAAGCTCCTCGTCCGGCTCAGTGATACTTACAACAGGTAAACAAACACAAGTATACTTTGGGGAGAACCGTGCACCCCGATTTACAGCTCTTGCTTGGTCTGGCTGTGCCACGTCTGGTCAAACCATGATTTATGCAGCCAGAGAGTTTTATTCCCAGGTAGGAAGATATTCCACTTGCTCTTTCCTCCCCCTCTGCTGAGCTGCTTGGGCAAGCTGCACCCTGGCCTGCTCCGCAGTCTGTGTGGTGGGAGGTCTGTGGAATGGGTTTGCAATAATAATTCATCCCATTTATGAACAAGGTCATTTCTGGAGAACCTGAAGGTGAACACACAGAATCTGCTGCAAGTGGAAAACACAGGGAAGGTGAAAGGACTCATTCTCACCCTTAAAGGAGAGCCTGACGGGCAGGCCCAAGCGTTTGATTTTTACTCCAGATATTTTGCGCCGTGGCTTGGCGTGGCGGAAGACCCCGTAACAGGTACTTTTTGAGCTGGGTCCTGGGGAAGGTTAAACAATGGAGGAAGAAGGTAACAAACAGCTGTTTAGGTGCCCTTCACATGACCTTTTCAGGCTGCTTGGGTTTTGAGCTGCCTTTGTTTCCCTCTCTCCCCCTCCCCCTGCCTTCACTGAAGTCTCATATGGAAAGCATAGAATAAAGGAGGCAGTGTAGCAGGGTTAGACCCTCATGTCAGACAGCCTGGGTTTGCATCCTAGCTTCCGAGCTATTGACCTTGGGCAAACAACGTAACTTTTTAAAGTTTCAGTTCTCTCTTCTATAAAACATGGATAATACCTCTTAGGGTTATGTAAACACAATGCATGTTACATGCTTAGCACAGTGCCTGGCACATGGTAAGTGCCCAATAAGCATTAGCTATTTTAATAATAATGACAACACTGGCTCCCGAGCCAACACTTCCAGATCTGCCATTTGCAAAATTCACGGGCTGATGTCCACTACATTTCCAAAGCGTATTGTTCTTTTCAGTGACCAGCCTGTGTGGTCATTGAAATCTAGGCAAGATTTAGTTTTTGAAGGATAAACTCCTGGGCTGCAGGTGGGAAATAGGGGCAGGAATAGCGTTTATTTTCCTCCCCTCCTCCTTTCCCAGACCTGCCCCCAAAGTGGATGGGATGGGTTTGGAGTCACGGGTATTTGAGATTTTCTACAAGTCAGAAGCAGAGGGATGAAATCAAAGATGGGCAAGAATGTGAAGCCTCCCACTGACATCCTCTTTGAGAAGAGTAGGCTGAGCAGCAAGAGCGGGGAGTGCCTGTTGGAGGAGGCTGGTGGAGGGGATGGTAGCCAGGGCAGAAGCAGGCTGGGCAGAGACTTCTAGGCTCCCGTTCTGGTCAGATGGCAAGGGCCAGGATGGTTTCAGGACCTTGACTTAGTTACTCTCTGAGGAACAAAACGTGAAATTCAAAACTCAGCAAGTAAGCACTTTTAAAGACTCAGGAAAATGCCCAATGACATCTAAACAGTCTAACTCAACCCTCCCCCATGGAAGAGAATTTCTGAGCAGATTTACACATGCACAGCTGCTAAATGAGGATTTTAATTGGCGCAGAAGGCAAGTTGTTTTGCCATGTAAAAATGCTTTTCTGGAGTGGGAAGTTCTTTGGACAGTGATGACCAACCATCTCTGTTTGCTTGAGACTGAGGGATTTCTCAGCATACAGGACCTTCAGCGCTAAAACCAGGACAGTCTCCGGCAAACTGGGATGGCTGGTCACCCTACGGGGACCTCCCATGACATTTAGTAAGTTTTCCTGGAGGGGCCTTTTCCTCTGCATCTTTTTCTCCCCCAAAGATTTTTCTGTCAGCTATTCCTTTACACTTTGTTTCTTCATTTTAATATCTATCCTTTGATCTAAAACTAGGGCACAATCAGGTGAAAAACTACTTCACTAAAAAGAAAGTTCTTTTGGCACCAAAAGCCGGAGAATGTTGGCTTGGTGGAAAATTTGGCCTTTTGTCAGAGTTCACACCTTTCCTTGCATGCGTATCCTCAGAGGAAGGAGATATTTTCCCTTGAAAGATGTACAAAGATTTACATGAAGGCCTTAATTTTTCCTCCCGTGGGCTGACAGTGAACTTGTAGACAGGACAAGGATTAAAAGCTGCAGTGTCATCCAGCCTTCAGAAAGTGTAGGACGTAGGGAATGCGTCACTGGCAGGAGCTGATCCAGAAATTCGATGTCTTCCTTTCTACCTCCCTTCGTAATTCCACACTTTGCTGTGACCATGGCCAACATAATGACTAAATCATCGAAGATTTAGTTAAACTGGATAGTTGATTGTAATTACTTATAAATTTACCACAGTTGCCCCTGTTTTCTTCAGGATTGTATCCTAACTTTTTACTTCTTTTAAGGGTCTGCGCATACCGTTCTCGGCAGCTACTGGTCCCAGCAACTGGGGAAGAAAAACATGCATGGTAGGACAGCTCTTTTTCAATTTTTTTTTTTAATTTGCCGAACTTTAAGCTAGTATTCCTTCTCATATGTGCCATCCACTTGAAGATGTAATAAATGTTACGTATCACCTGTGTGAAAATGAAAGGTTTTTAAATTCCTTCACCCTGAACCCTCTACTCAAAAACATTCTCCACCCTAAACATCTCCCACCTCCGTCCCTCCCAACACACAGACATCCTTCTAATACAGTAAGTGCCCGATAAGTGTTTGTTGAATAAAATTAACCAACTGTATAACTTGGCCCAGAGAGGTTATTTATAATGTGACAAGTTGAGATTGGATGACCATCTGGGTTCCTTACTGCCATTGCTAGTCATGGCATTGAATCAAACAAGTTGCTTTTGAACTAAGTCCCCTAGTGATAAATGTATTGCTCAGGGGCAGAGAAAATAGATGGCACTCATGGAGGCTACACAGCCCCAGTAACCGAAGTAGGAGTCCGGCCCTAAAGGATGGGGATCTTCCTTGGTGGGAGGGTTAGGCCTTTGTGACCCCGATTTGGGGAGAGCAGGGTGGCTGTTCTCTCCTTGTTGAGCTGAGTTACTCCCCCCAGCACTGAGCTCCAGGAAGGCTGAGGCTGTGCCTCGTTTGCCTGACACGTGTGGTTGCTCGATAACCACAATGAGTGAACTTTGTCCTAGTCAGACCTAGGAAGATGGGACCTTCTCAGTAGGGCCAAGACCACCCCTCTTTATCTTCTTAGACTTCTAGTTCATGCCTCTGTCTTTCCGCATGTCCTCGCTTACTCCTAGACAGAGCCAGGAGGAAGCTATGGGTGAGGTGTGGCTGGGGCATTACACGAAGTGAGAGAGGAAATGGCTCAGGAAGGGAAGATGTGGAGCTGTGTGTTTTGTGGATCAAACTGCGTTTGTGGCTTTTCATCCTCAGGAGAAGAGGGTGGCCTGGGCGGGACTATGGACACATGACAGCATTTATTCTTTAAACTGACCTGGGAGGAATCTAGAGCTTGTAATAAGAGGTCTCTCACTATGTTCTGTTAATTAAAAAGGGTGAAAACAATCTTAATTTGTGACTCATTTTGCTTTCTTTAGCCTGTCAGTGCTCCTGCCGAGGAGGAGAACTGGAGATTTCTCTGCGTCCTGACGGAAGAGTTGACATTAGGGGAAGCGTTGCTATCGTGTTAGAGGGCACGCTGACAGCCTAAGGTGGTAGTGCTGCGGTGCTGCTATCTTGAATGACTAAGTATTTTCTGCATGAAAACAAATGTAAGGGGCTGCCTTTAGCAAATCTGCACAGTAGTCCACTTAATCCTCATGTTAGAAAAATGAAGACATATCAATGGAGATTTAATAATACTTCCTGATTAATTAACTAATGGAGTTTTGGGTCTACCTGTGAATGCATTTGAAATGTAAGTAACCAGGGGCCACCCGGTGGCCGAGTGGTTAGGTTTGCGTGCTCTGCATCGGCGGCCCAGGGTTTCGCCAGTTCGGATCCTGGGCGCGGACATGGCACCACACATCAGGCCATGCTGAGGTGGCGTCCCACATGCCACAACTAGAAGGACCTGCAACTAAGATATACAACTATGTTCCGGTGGGATTTGGGGAGATAAAGCAGAAACAAAAAAAGATTGGCAACAGTTTGTTAGCTCAGGTGCCAATCTTAAAAAAAAAAAAAAGAAAAGAAAAGAAATGTAAGTAACCGGAAACAAGGAATAATGTTGTCACCTTTGATTATGACTACCAATCACAGAACAAGGAACAAATTCATGAGGGGTAAGATCAAACCATTTAAACTTAGGTGTAAAATAGAATATTTTGCAGCTATTAAAAAGACCCAATAACTATGCAGAAATATAGAAAAAGATTTCATGATATACTACTAAGAAGGAAAATGAGAGTAGACTGTAAATTGTTGGCAATGTTATGCTATGTCTATGGAGAATATGAATTTATATGGACAAGGATGGGTCATGAAGATAGAAAAGTAAAAGCTGTTCATATGTGGAGGGAAAGACTGGGAGTAATTTTAATGTGTCTAAAAAATTATTTCCTTTATCAGAACATACTCGTGTTCAATACTAAAAATCATGACATTTAACTAAGTAAATAAAACGCCAGAAATTTGAAAAAATGTGTGTGCATGAGTGTGGTAGTAAAATTAAACACTAAAAGTAAAGTAATGTCTTTATCTTGATAGATAGCTTTAGAGTGATAACTTAAAAGGGATTCTGCTCTTACCTCAATAAAATGGGTTTTAACATAACTTTAAATTCGGTTAAATCTATAATATTGAATACCTATAATGGACTTTGGGATGGGGACTTTTTCAAGTCGTTAAGAGTGTTTGTTTAAGGTGATCTCATTGCTGGCAGTTCTCAGCCATCTCAAAAACTGCAAACTCATCAGTTAGAAATTCCTGTGGTGGCCCCATTTTTTTCATCTTAATCCTATCATGTTTTCCATTTTTATTTATTTTTGCTGAGGCATGTGAGAGTGAGTTTATTATAGCAGCAATCTTGTGTTGCCCCTAATTTGCAATGAAATAAATAATTCATTAGCTTCAGTGCTTTAACTTAGTGAGTTACCCATGACTTGCCACACACCTCACAGCACATCACAACTCATCAGTGAGTAATGACACTGCAGGGTTTTCACAAAGTGCAGGTTTTCCCAACATGGGACTAAATTGTATGAATAATTTTACATAAATGCATAGCTGAAAGGGTATGAATTTTATCTCTCAAATGTATGCTAGGGCCTAGTGGCATAGTGGTTAAGTTCGAGTGCTCTGCTTTGGTGGCCCACGGTTCACCACTTCAGATCCTGGGCATGGACCTACATACTGCTCATCAAGCTGTGCTGTGGTGGAATCCCACACAGAAGAACTAGAAGGACTTACAACTAGGATATCCAGTTATGTACTGGGGCTTTAGGGAGATTAAAAAAAAGAGGAAGATTGGCAACAGATGTTAGCTCAGGGCCAATCTTCCTCACCTAAAAAACAAAAACAAAAGTATGCTAAATTCCTGAGATGACCCTGAATTCTTTTTTGCAGGAAAGTTGCTATTTGAAGCATCTGAATTGACTTTTCATCCTACATTTTCAAACCCTACATTCACTTTTGTAAGTGATTTTTAGAAAATTGTCCATTTAGCTATGGACAGTTCAGTCAGAATAGTCAGGGAAACTGATTATATTTACCGTGTTTACTCGGTCAGCCTGCTGGAGATTGACTGAGTGGCCATACTGGCTGTAGTGTCCCAAAAGTGGCAGCCCGGGAAGCTGGGAGGTGGAAGAGGGTGGGAGGAGAAGCACACCGGACTAGATAAACCAGAGGAAATGAAATGATGTCTTTGGGTCACAGGAGCAAAGAGCCTCTAAAATTAGTGTAGGGGAGGGAGAAGTATTCCTCTGCCCTCTAGGTCCTTCTGGATGGTCTAAGAATTAAATTGACATGAGATAGAATAACAGGAGAAAATCAAAGTTTAACAACATGTGTACATGGGAGAAACCCAGGAAGACTGAGTAACTTCCTAAAGCCACCACCTTAAATACCATCTTCAGCTAAAGACAAGGAGGATGTTGGAAGTTGTGGTTTGGAACTTCAAAGGCAAGGGAGGCAATTTACATGGAGATGGAAATGCAAATGTTTGGTAAACAAATGTTGACATGCTTTGTAAGGACAATGAGAGATGGAGAGGACTTTGCTCAAATGACCCTTGCTAGGTTCCTCCCTGTCTACCACACGTAGTTCATATAATATTATAGTTATCTCATGGTATTAGCTCCTTTCTGGAACAGGCCTTCTATCTTAAATTCTTTTAGGCCGTTAGGGGGGAAGGTCAAAGTTTCTTTCTGAGTCTTTTGTTCTTAAAAATTATGAAGCCAAAGAGACACATTTTGGGCTGGCAAATTCTGATCCCCCCGTTAGCACAGAGTGAGTTTTCTGTTGATGTGAGTAGGATCAGTTTGAGGGCACTTTAAAAACCCTAGTTCCTGCTAGGTTTTCCCCTCCTCTTCTGCTTCTGCTCATCTCTTGCCTACCTGATCTTCTGAGAGTAGGTGCAGAGGAATGTGGAGGGAGACTGTTGGAGATGAATCCCAGGACTTAAGCGTAATCTTGCTGTTGACTGAAAAAGTGCTCCCAGGAAGTCAGCACTCCCTGGCATATTGAGTTAGACTGGGTTATGCTGATGTAGGAAATATCTACAAAAGCACAGCAGCTTATTATAGCAAACTTTTATTTGTGCTCATATTACCTGTCTAGTGAAGGTGAGGAGGGGCTCTGTTCCTCACGGTCTTACAGGGACCCAGGCTGATTTTGCATTCTGCCATCTCGACATGTGGCCTCCATGGTTGCTGCAGCAGGAGGAAAGAGTGTATGGAAACCTCACTCTGTTTTGGCCAGAAGTGATAGGTGTCAATTCTGCTCACAGCCTGTTGGCCAGAACTGGTCACATACCCCCATCTAATAGAAGGGGAGCTGACAAATGTGGGGAGCTCATGGATATATTCTGTGTACAGTAAATATAGCTGCCACACCTGGGGAAGATTTCAGGTCACTCAGATGGCTCTCCCTACGTTCTCCCTAGGGTGCATTACTTGGGTAAATTATCGCAGTCCAGGGGCTCAGGTGTGCAGGCTAGAAGCCTATTATGTAAATGCACCAACAATGAATCTATCAGATGCAGATTCACATCAACCTAGCATATAGAGACTGATATATAAGGCCAGAATACCAATTTTTTAATTTTACAATGAGAAATGTAACCATGGAATGGATAACATCAGAGCATTTTCTCCCCACTTGCATATCTGTTTTGGAAGCCAAAGTATAATCAGAAAGCTATTGGTGACTATGGAGCTGAAACAAGGAGAATCAGCAAAGTGGACCTAACTGGCAGATGTCATCAAGACATGATAAGCTTCCCTACTTTAACAATGCATTAGAATCCCATCATACTGTATTTAGTTTACTTGAATTTAACTATACACATTCAGAGCAGAGCCAAATGTGATTTTAATGTTTAAATATATTTACTTTTGGAACAACCATAGTCTCTAATTCAAGCCAACAACTTCATCTAGCACTCAGCAAAACAGTGATGTTTTCCAGCACTGGAGAATAACTGGCAGTGTCAGGCTTATGAACTAGTATATCTGTCTACTAGGCTTTATAGGTTATATATGGGATTTTCAAAGGTAATTTTGACAACACTCAACTTTTGCCTTATGCCGTATGGTAACCTGCCTCCAAGATGGCTCTCAATGATTCTGCCTTCTGCTATTCACACTCTTGTCCTATCCCCTCCCACATTGCACCAGGGTTGGTCTGTGTGACCAACAGAATATTCAGAAGTGATGGTGTGACTTCTGAGATTAGATTATAAAAGACTGCATCTTCTGTTTTGGTCGGTTTCTCTCTCTCTCTCTGTCTCTCGTCACTTGCTGTCTGGGAAGCCAGCTACCCGGCGTGAGCAGCCTTAAGGAGAGGCCCATGGAGCAAGGAACTGAGGCCTCTGACGTTGGTGGCATCAAGGCACAGGAATGAGCTTGGAAGTGGATTCTCTAGTCCCAGTCAGGCCTTAGATGCCTGCAGGTCTGCTGACACCTTGACTGCAGCCTCGTGAGACCCTTACCCAGAGGCACCCAGCTAAGCTGTGCCAGATTCCTGACCCACAGAAACTGAGATAATACATGTGTGTTGTTTTAAGCCACTAAGCGGTGAGGTAATTAGTTTTGCAGCAATCGGTAACTAATACACATGCTGTTTATCTTTTTATTTTTAATTTTATTATGAAAATGTCAAACATATACAAATGGATATCATGAGATCCATGAACGTGTCACCCAGGTTTAACAATTTTTAACTCGTGACCACTTGTACCTCTGCCCACTTCCCTCTTCCCTGGATTATTTGGAAGCAAATCCCAGACAGACATAACTTACTTTCATTGGCAAATATTTCAGTATTTAGCTCTAAAATATAAGAGCTTTTAAAAAAGTAACCTCAATACCAGCATCACATCCTTGGTAGACAGACTCCCAAGGTGGCCCCGGATTCCTGCCTCCTCATGTTCATGCCCTTGTGTAACTCGCTTTTAACCAATAAAATATGAGAAAGATGATGGGATGTATGTAGTTGTGTGTAAGTGGTTACATGATTATGTTACATATGCTTGTGGCACCAGTCTTCTGGAGTCTCTTTCTCCTTTGCTGGCTTTGAGGAAGCAAGGTACCACGTTAGGGAACTCTAAAAAGAGCTGTGGGTGGCCTTTACAAGTTGAGGGCAGCCTCTAGCTGACAGCCAGCATGAAAATGAGGCCCTCAGTCCTTCAACAGCAAGGAACTGAATTCTGTCCACAACCTGAGTGAAGCAGATCCTTCCGCAGTCAAGTGTTCATATGAGACAGAGGCCCAGCCCTGGCTAACACCCTGATTGCAGCCTTGCAGAGGACCCCGCAGAGCCGTGCCTGGATTCCTGACCCATGGAAATTGTGACAAAGGTGTGTTGTTTTAAACCACTAAGTTTGTGGTAATTTTTACACAGCAGTAGAAAACTAATACAACACCTAAAAAATTAGAAACAATTACTTAATATTATTGAATATCCAGTTAATGTTTCTATTTCCCTGGTTGTCTTACCAATTTTTTACAGCCTTTTTATAAGACATGCTGGCTTTAGCCTGCACTTGTGTGAGATGTGAGTCCTCTCTATGTAACCTGCCTCATGGCTCAGCCTGGATTCTCTTTTCCACGGCTCAGCCTCCCTCGCAGATCTGCCTGGGCTGGGCCCTGCTGATGCTTGTCTCCTGAACAACCCTTCCCAGGCCCGCCATTGCTCACCAGCCCAGTCTTTCTGCCTGAACCAGACTATAGTCAAGCCATTCCTTTAATGTCATCAGACATTGCAAAATATCCCCGAAGTGGAGGCAGGGGGCAAGATTCATTACCCTGGTCGAGAGCCACTGCTTTAAGCTGACCTTGTTACTCTGCTCGGATTTGCTTCGTTCTGTGGTTTAACTCTTGGATGGTAGATTGTTCGCCTCTTTCCAAGTTCTTTTCAGGGTGAGAACCCCCTCTACTGTTGCTCCCATGTATCCTGCAAGTTAGGTGCCCAGCTGGGAGCTGAATTCACAGCTTGTGGGTCAGATCTCCTGTTCAGCAGTCTGGTGTGGTTGGTAAAAAGCAATTTGCCGTCTCCTGTGTATGAGACACTGTGCTAGAAGCCGGCGGGGTGGAGAGCTGGGGGGCAGGCTGCAAAGGAGATTAGAGAGGGAGCTTACAGAGCTCTCAAGGGACTCTAACTGGGGAGACCAGGTTCATCCTTTCATGAAAAGATAATGAGCACTTGCGCTGGTCTGTGATTAGGGCATACATATGGCACAACCACTGAGTGCTATGGCCTTGTCAGGGGGGTGCTGAAGGACAGGGTTTAGAAAGACTGGGGCACGGAGCCAAGATTCAGAGACGAATGTGCAAGCATGTCTGGGTTTTGTCTAGAGTTTCTATATCTAGAAAGCAGTTGTTAGGTTCTATGGAGACAGAGAGAAATAAAAGAAAGTAATTCTTAAACTAACAATCCAGTGGAAAGGAGAGCATGTAAATGCAAGGACAGATAAATAATCCTAGAAGATATTATTTTTTTTTAACTAATAAAAGGTATAGAAATGACTTGGGAATCATGGCAATTGAGTCATCCCCAGTGTATGAGAAAGGGTAGATCTGTGGCTCTCCAAGTGTGGTCCCCAGACAAGCAGCAGCCACACCACCTGGGAGCTGGTTAGAAAAGCAAATTCTCAGGCCCCATCCCGACCTACTGAATCAGAAGCTCTGGAGGTGGAGACCAGAAATCTGGTTTTTAACAAGCCCTCCAGGTGACTCTGGTGTACGCTTAAGTTTGAGAACCACTAATGTGATTCAGCCTTCCCGATTTAGCCACTGTTTTCTTCCCTCCCACGTGACGACTGCCTGTGCGGCTCAAAAACTTTTAAATGTGCATTGTCTCAAAATCTCCCTGACAATACCAATATACTTGCTGCTTAGTGCGGTTTTGGAGGAGCTCGGGGGTTTTTTGTTTTTTTTACCTTCCAGTTCTGTTCAGTATAGAAAAATTAGATGTGCTCAGGTGGAGCTGTTCAGTAATGTGTTGGTAATAAACAGATTAGTTAATCAGCCATGATTTATTAATGATGAATTAATTATACCTGATTGTGCAGTTCTGCTAGCTAAATGGAGCTTTAAAGGAGTTATTTTATTAATCATCGTGGTGCTAATTGCAGACACTTACAGAAGGATCACTAATTAAACATGCAACCATAAGCAGAACAATTTGGGCTGCTGAGACCTGCAAGAATAAGCAGCACTGATTTTTAGAGGAGTGGAAACAAACTTTATTTTATGCAATATTAGGGAGCTGGCTTGGCAATGTTAAACGTTCACTGCAAATTAATATTATAATCTTCTCCAGAAGAAATCGATCCCTAGATCAAAAAATGTATAGCACTCCAGTGAGATTCTGTTAAAGGGGAGGATTGTTCAATCCTATTTTCTGTTTTATACATATGCAAACTACTATACAGAATCTGTGCCAAACAGAGGCCATTGATCGATGGAGCGGGACTTAGAGCAGAGTCAAAACTGCGAGTCAGTCCTCAGTACCAGAGAGCATCAGGCAAATGGGAGATTGTGAACTCTTGGAGGCCAGGGACAACCCTCTGTGTTAGGTTACAATAAGAGGATTCACAACTTTATGCTGTTGGAGCAGAGAAAGAAATGAGACTATCCAGTCGAAGAGGCATCAGGTAAACTGAAGGATAGCTAATTAACGGGGAAAGTGTTTTCAATTGTTAGCTCAAGACAGATTAAAGGCATCGCATGACTTTGTTGTTGTGAACATTTGTTTGGAGTTATGTAGCGTCTGAACATCAACCTCCTAGCACCTTGGGTTAGGAAATTCTCACTGTTAGGAGTCAAGGAGGTATTGCCCAACTTCTACCAAGGAAGCCAAAGTGGCCAGAGGCTACCTTCCCTGCAAATCTCGGGGTGGACATGCTATTCAGGTTTAGCCAAATCAAAAACGATCTTCTGGAAATTTGGATGCTGAACAAGGGAAGCAGTACTGTGGAGGTGGCTGGAGGCCCTGGTCCCTGTAGTGGCTGCTCCTAGGATTCTGAGAGGTGCAGGAGCTACTCAGATTAGTAGCTGCAGGAATACTTAATTTTGGTCCAGTAGGTAATACAGTCAAATCTGTATGGTATAAGCACATGATAAATGTGTGTTGAGGTTACTAATGATGAGGGTGATGACAGACTTCAAGGCTGTCCTGATTTCGGGTGCGTTCCCCGTTCTGCGAATTCCCTAGGCTGTCCATTGGATTAGGATTGAGCATATGGTACAACTCCAGCCAATGAGACATGATGAAAGGTTTTCAGTTCAGGGAGCCAAGTCAAGAAAAATAACTTCAAGTGGGATGAGGCAGCATTTGCCATGTATAGGTTTACTTAATCTGCCAATTTTCAGTATGCATCCCTCCCTCATCTGTGCTTGGTGCCCCGGGGTCTAGAGAGCTTCTGATTTATATCCTCCAAAGAAAAAACACTCAATTTTTCCCAGAGTGGGGAGAGGGAATTGGCCAATGTGCGAAATTGGGCACGTATGTATTATATGAATTTTAACATATGTCTGAAATGTGTATCACCAATCCAGATCAAGATATAGAATATTTCCATCACCCCAGAAGTTCCCTCAGCAAAAAAACCAAAAACACAAACTCTCCATCCCTCACTCCCTAATAAAATATTTTAAAAAATACCTTTATTCTAATTTTAATGGATTTTGGAATTGAGCTAAATTAGATGCCTGTGTTTATTTGTTATTTTTCTCTCTCTGGTATTATCCCTTTTTTCTGTCAAAATAAACTTACAGAAAAGTTTGTGGTACTGTATAAAAATGTTCCCCACTGAACTATTCAAGAATTAAGTTGCTAATTTGATGCCTCATTATCCCAAATACTTTAGTTTGTATTTCCTGTGAGCAAGGACATTCTTCTAAATATACACAATAACACCATCAAAATCTGGACGCTAACTGGGATACATTACTACTCATTCATCCTCAGACCCCATTCACGTTTCTCCAGTAGCCCTTTATAGCAAGAGGATCCAGTCCCAGATCACAGGTTCTCTTTAGTTTTTCATGTCTCTTCAGTCTGGAATGGTTGCTCAGTCTTTCCTTGATGTTCATGATATTGACACTTTTGAAGATTACAGGTCGGCTTTTGGGTGGGATGTCTCTCAACTCGGGTTTGCATGATGCCTCTTTGTGGTTAGATTCAGGTTAGGCATCTTTGGCAGGAATATCACAGAGCCGACACAGTGTCCTGTTGCATCCTATTAGGTGGCACATGATTTTGATCAGCCCCAGGACTGATGACCTTTACTCTGATGACTTGATTAAGGTAGCATCTGCTAGATTTCTTCATTGTAAAGTTACTCTTTTTCCCTTTGTAAGCACTTTCTGGGGAAGTACTATGAAACCATTTAAATATCCTCTTCCTCAACAAACTTTCAATTCATTCATTCATTTATTTATATTCTTTGGATTCATGGTTTTCTGTATTATAAAATAGATTATAACTTATTACTATTGGTATTTATTTTGATGCTCAAATTTGGCCAGAGAGAGCCCATTCAAGCTGGCTTTTGTCTACATCGTCCTTTGAGCACTTCCTTGCTTTTTGGCACAATAAGATATTCCAGCTCTTCTTGTATTTTTTACACCCCAGACCTGGAATCAGCCATTTCTCCAAGGAGCTCTGATTCCTTCTAGTGCAAAATGGCATTTAGAAGCCAGAATCTAATTGTTAGGTCTATTGGCTGTTGCTGCTCCAGCCTCTCTCAGTGGACAGTTAGGGAATGTATGCTTTAGACACACAGAATTGTATTTATTTTTATATTTACACATGTTGAAAACCATCAATTCAGATGAATACCTCTAATTCTAATCCAACATCAGCAGCCCTTTCTGTATTTGTAATTCCCTTCACCAATAGCGAGAAATGTCACTTCCATTATCCTTCATATATTTACTTATTTGTCTAAACCCTGTGTGTAACCATCTCTCTCATCTCCCACCCATATCCTGCAGGGAAGTCCTGTTCTCCCTTTCTAGGCTCCCACCATCACAACATAGGTACCCTCCTCACCCTGCTTGGATTCTATGCCCTGGGTGCCTTCTGTGTCTGTGTGCCCTACATTAGCCTCTTCTACCCACTTGTCCTGATTGGCCTCCTAATATCTGTTGCCAATCTTCTTTTTTTTCTTCTTCTTTTCCCCAAAGCCCCCCAGTACATAGTTGTATATTCCAGTAGCAGGTCTTTCTGGTTGTTCCATCTGGGATGATGCCTCCGCATGGCCTGATGAGCAGTGCCACATCCACACCTCGGATCCGCACTGGCGAAACCCTGGGCCACCCAAGCAGAGCTCGTGAACTTAACCACTCGGCCATGGGCCGGCCCCGCCCCTGGCCTCCTTCTTATCTCAGGACTTTTAGTGAGTGCTGAGTGCTTAGTTTCCTAATCCTGCACTTGTTCAGCATTCCCTCTGTAAACACCTAGTCTCTTTTTCACCCCAACTCCCCCCACTTCCTTCCCCAACTAGTACTCCTCCCCCACCCCAGGAAACTGTTTCCTGGTATATAGTATATATTCTTCCATACTTTTGTCCATGTTCACGTAATATATTGGCTTACAGACACACATATACAATTTTCATTTTGTATATGTTCGTTTTAAAGTAATGGTGTCATGTTATTTACCCTCTCTGCAGCTCCCTTTTCTTTCATGGAACAGTCATCTGCTGAAGATCTTCTAGCTCATTCTCCAGCTTATTCTTTCCAATGGTTGAACATTATTCCAAAGCATAGCTGTTCCACAATTTAGTCAACGAATCCCATCCATCTCCTATTGAAGACCTTTGACTTTATTTCCAGGTTTTCACCATTATATGCTGTACTACAGAGAGCAGCTTTATTTATTCTTTATGTCCTGGTACTTTTGTTTCTTCAGGGTAGATTCAACAGAGAGGGATTTCTGGTTTTAAGAATGTATTTTTCATTTTAGTAGATCTTGTCAGATGGCTTTCCGAAAAAGCCTGGAGCTGTTCACATGGCCATTAACACTGTGTCCTTTTCACAACCTCACCAGCAGAATTTTGCCAGTTTGATAAGTGATAGCTCTTTGTTACTTAATTTGCATTTACCTGATTAGGGAAGTTAAACATCTTTTGATATATTTACTTGCCACTTGTATTTTCTCATCTCTGAACTCTCTATTCATATATTTTGCCTATTTTCAATTGCATTTTATCAGTTTGCAAAAACACTTTGTATATTATGACTTTTTATCTGTCACAGGTGTGGAAATATTTTCCTCAATGTTTTGTCTGTATGACTTTCATCAAACTAATTTTAAAGTATTTATGTAGTCAAATATGTCTATTACTTCTTTTATAGTTTCTGAGTTTCCACTTTTTTTTTTTTTTTAAAGATTTTATTTTTTCCTTTTTCTCCCCAAAGCCCCCCGGTACATAGTTGTGTATTCTTCGTTGTGGGTTCTTCTAGTTGTGGCATGTGGGACGCTGCCTCAGCGTGGTCTGATGAGCAGTGCCATGCCCGCGCCCAGGATTCGAACTAACGAAACACTGGGCCGCCTGCTGTGGAGTGAGCGAACTTAACCACTCGGCCACGGGGCCAGCCCCTCTGAGTTTCCACTTTTGGTTAGAAAAATCTGCCCTACACCACAGGCGGTATACGTTGGCTCCTAAATTTTCTTCCAAGATTTTTAACGTTTTAATTTTTACATTCAGTTTTTTAAATCCATCTGACATTTATTTTTGTACATAGAGCTATTTTATTTTCTTCTGGTAGATTGCCACTTATGTTAGTAACACTTACAAAATAACCCATCCTTTTCCCACTGAACTAAAATTCCTCTTCTGTCATATATTAAAATTTTCTGTGGATTCTTTGCTCTATTTCTGGGCTTAAATTTTTTTTTTACCTCTTTTATTGTGAAATACTACATAAATATGGAAAACATATTTACAGTTTAATAATTTATAGCAAATATCCACGTAACTACCTCCAGATCAAGAAATAGAACATTGTCAGCCCCTCAGAAGGTCCCCATGTTCTCTTCCCTGATTATCTCCTTTCTCTCAGAGGTAAGCGTTATCTTGATTTTTATGATAACCATTCCCTTGCTTTTCTTTATGATTTCAGTACTTGTGTATGTATTCCCCTCAAATAAAGTATAGTTTGTGTATTTTCAAATTTCACACAAATGCAATCATTCTGTATGTATTCTTCTGTATCTTGCTTCTTTGCTACGTGTTATGTTTGTGAGATTCATCTACAGTTTTGTGTGTAGCTGTAATGTGTTCATTTCTATTGCTGTATAGCATTCCATTGAAAGAACATATCACTATTTATTCAATCGTTTCCTGTTTTAGTTATTACCAAAAAATGCTCCTATGAACATTCTTCTTCATGTGTCATAATGTACACATGCAAAATTTTCTCAAGGGTATGTACCCAGTGGCGGGCTCGCTAGGTCATGGGCTGTGTGTATCTTCAGCTTTCGTGGAGAGTGCCTAACTGGTTTCAAAGCGGTTCTACCAATCTACACGCCTACCCCTCTAGTATGACAGTTCCCAGTGTGTCATATCTCACTAGTGCTTGATCAGATTTTTAACAATTTTTGCCAATCTGGTAGGTGAGTTACAAATGTCACATTGAGGTTTTACTTTGCATATCTTTATTAATGAGGTTGACCATATTTTATTATGTTTATGGACTATTTCTATTTCTTTTTTGTCAAGTATCTTTTCAAATCCATTTCCCATTTTTCTATTTGGTTTTCTCTTTTACTTACTGATTTGTAGGAGTTCTGAATAAGTCATTTGTCGGTCATAGGTGTTACAAATATCTTCCCCTACCCCAGAGCTTACCTTTCCATTCTCTCATGTCATTTGATAAACAAATAATGTAGCTGAATTTACCACTTTTTTCCTGTATTGTTTGTGCATCTTATGCTTTGCTTAAGAATTTTTTCATACTCTGAGTTCCTGAAGATATTCTTCTACGTCATCGTTAAAAATTTTATAATTTTCTCTTTCACATTTAGGTCTTTAATTCATCTAGAAGTTATTTTTGTGTATGGTGTGAGAGAGGGGTATAATTTCCTTTTTTTCTGTATGGATAGTGGGTTGGCTCAGAGCTATTTATTGAGAAGGCCATGCTTTCTTATGATCTGCAGTGCCACCTCCCTCATATGCAGAGTATCCATATGGGATTGGCTGTTTCTGAGCTCTCTGTTCTGTTGTATTTACCATTTGTTTTTCCTATTCCAATACTGCACTGTCTTAATTATATTTTCATTAAACATTTTTAATCTTTAGTATATAAATTTTGCCATATAACTTCCCAACAGTTATTTATTATAATTGTATCATTGTTTTAAAACTGTTAATACAAACACTTGGTAAAAGATTCAAGTAATGCACAAGTATACAGAGTCTCTATACTGAATCTCCCTCACACCTCTGATCCCTAATCTACCATTTCCCTCCTCAGGGGCAATTGCTGTCACCGATTTGTATTCTTCCAGTCATTTTATGCATGCAGAAATATATCAATGTGGGTGTGTTTATGTGTATAGATATGTCTTTGTATACATACGTATGTCTCACACCAGCAGTAGCTCACTAATCACACTGTTCTTCATCTTCTTAAAATTTGATGTATATTAAAGCAGCTATTATTATCCTTATTTTATAGTTGAGGAAAGCAATGCTCAAAAAGGAAATTGACTTGCTTAAGATGGCTCAGCTAGTAAGATGGTGAGATTTGGATTCAAAACCAGTCTACGTGATTACAAATCTAATGCCCTCTCTACACTTCAAGGAATATCCCTAGAGGGTTGTTCTGGTTACTTTCCTGTACAACAAATTACTCAAAATTTAGAGGTATGAAACAATCGTTTATTGTGCTCACAGATTCTGTGGGTTAGGAATTTGCACAGGACATAGTGTGGAAGGTTTGTTTCTACTCCATTGGTGTCAGTTGGGATGGCTCAAAGGCAGGGCTGTGATCATCAAAGTCTTGCTCACACACGTTTGGAGCCTGTGTTGGGAACACTCAGCTGGGAGCTACACGAGTTAGGGCTCCTCGGACATCTTTCTGTATCTTTCTACAGTCTCTCCACATGATGTTTCCAGCATGATGGGTTTAGGATAGGTGGACTTCCTCCGTGTGGGCTTGGCTCTCAAGGCACATCCCCCAAGGGAGCTAAATGGAAGCTATATCACCTTTTACGACTATACTAGGAAGTCACATGGTTTTACTTCTGCCGCATTCTACTGGTGGAGGCATTTACAAAGGTCTGTCCAGGCTCAAGGGGCAAGAACACAAATCCCACCTCTAGATGGAGGACTGTTAATGTCACATTATAATAAGAGCATATGAGATGGGATATATTTGACTGCAGCCATCTTTGGAAAAATATAATCTACCAAAGAAAAAAATTTTGGGGGGGGGGGATTTCCCATATTTTGGGGAATTGGGGATGTAAATGGTTAGCAGGAACAAGGAATACCTTCTTTTAAAAGAAGAAAATGTTGTTAAGTCCTGAATCTCTCTTTTTCTTTTGGTGAGGAAGATTGGCCCTGAGCTAACATCTGTTGCCAATCTTCCTCTTTTTGCTTGAGGAAGATTGTTGCTGAGCTAACATCTGTGCCAATCTTCCTCTGTTTTGTACCTGGGATGCTGCCACAGTATGGCTTGACAAGCAATGCTAGGTCCATGCCCGGGGACTGAACCAGGAAAGCCCAGGCTGCTGAAGTGGAATGTGCAAACTTAACCACTATGCTACTGGGCCAGTCCCTTGAATCATTTTTTTTTTAATGGAGGAAAGGCAACTCCAGTTATTGAACCATCGTCAACAAACATAGAGATGTGCTTATAGACCATCACCAAAGACTTTTGAAAATGTTCTTAGCCTACTGACCCAGAGATACTTTCAAGGAACCAGAAACATTTAAGTGTCAGCTTTTAAGGACTTTATGGGCTCTCAAGCATATTCTGCCAAGTGGACGGACCAAACTGGATCTGTTCTACATTCAGAGTGTGAAACAGTGTTTCCTGGCTTAGCCCTTGTTTTCCTCTGTTCAGGCTACTATAACAAAAATGCCATAGACTAGGTGGCTTATAAACAACAAATATTTATTTCTCACAGTTCCGGAGACTGGAAGTCCCAGATCAAGCTGCTGGCAGATTTGAGGTGAGACTTCACTTCATGGGTTACAGATGGCCATCTTCTCGTTTTGTGCTCACATGGTGGAAGGGGCCTCAAATGGGGTCTCTTTTATAAGGGCACTAACCCCATTCATGAGGGCTCCACCCTCATGACCTAACCACTTCCCAAAGGCCCCACATCCAAAGGCCATTACATTCGGGATTAGGTTTCAACATATGAATTTTGTAGGGGGACACAAATATTCAGTCTATAGTCGCCCTTCTGGAGTAATGCCTTATAGTCACTGTTTCCTGATGCTTCCAAATGCTTATGGAGAGGCCAGAGTGGCCACTGTCAGGGATGAGCAGTCTATGACTTTGTGCAAGAGCTGGTTGAGGTTATCACAATACCTTTGGGCCAAGTTATTTTAAGTTACAATACACAGTTTGAATTTCCTCAACCAACTGGAAGGCTCTTTCTGGCTGAAATCATGATTTCAGCATAAAAGAAAAGAAGAGGTAAGTTAAAGTGAACACCTGTTCTTCTAAAATTGCTCTACTGCAGGTACCAGCCCTAGAGAGTTGGCAGATGGTTTTATGTTTCTAAGCCTGACCTTAGCAGCCCTTCATCAATCTTGAGCTGATTGATTCTCAGGAAAGAGGAGACGCTGGCTTCTCAGGTTACCCAAGACACCTTTGATTTAGTTACTACCTGAAGACCAATTAATTAGCTCACACTGGTTCTCTCAAGTTTTCCTAACAAAGCTGGGAAACACTAGGCACAGCCTGGCCAGGGCAGCTTTTTACTAGCTCATTAATTACTGTTACCCCAGACATGGATAATCCTAAAAGATGAAGATAAAAGCATCATTCTGCACTGGGGAAGATGGTGATCTCCTGCAGCTATCCTGCCCTGTGATTCCTGTAGCCAAGAGGCTCCCCATCTTTAAAAAACCTCCACCTATAGGACTGAAACTACCAACTGCTTCTCCCATTGCATTTTAACTCATAGCTGCAAAGGGGAGCTTGTTAATCATGAGAGAATTTGCCCCTTGACTATTGGACACTTTTAATTTTTTTAAATTTAGAAAGCTTCTCTCAATTATTTTTCTTTTTAAGTCAAATAGAATTGTATTGGTTTTCTATGACATGGAGTTAATTCACAGTCAACGTTCCGGATGGATTATCTGGGGAACTCACTCTTTTCCCCCAATCAGTTGGTTTCCTCTCTTCTGTCTCTCACCTGGTCCCACTTCTCTCCTAGCCTCTCTGCTTAGTTTTTGCTCTTCATTCCAAGCTAGGGCAAACCTGGGAGGAGTCAGGGTCGGATGTGGGAATGTGTTGTTGATGTGATAAGAAGTAATAGAACAGCATACTCATGTTTAAGATTAGGTACTCTATGACTCTTCTCCTCTAAGAGGGCAACCATAAGTTGACTTTTGCTACTAAGAACTTCCTTCTCATGATAGATGTTATTTTTCGGTGGTGTTAAAAGATAAATTGAGGAGTATTAAAATTTTTAACAGTTTATTTGAGCAAAAATTGATTTCAACTGGGCGGTGTCAAGAAGCGGTTAGGAGCACTGCATCCTCAGGAGCTGGGGGCAAGACTTTTATAGAGAAGACTTGGAAGTAGAGCAAGGCAATTATTTGACTGGCTGTAGCTTAAGCAGTTGCCTTATTTGGAAAGCCTAAGTTGCCTGTTTGTGATTGGTTGTCCTTAGCTTTTGATTTCTTAACCTTGAGGCATTTATAGGCTTAGGTTTTGGTTTGCTCATGTAGATGGCTAAGGCAGCAGAACCACCTCAGTCTAATGGCCTCCTTGTTTAATTAATTTAACAGTAGTGTATGTGTAACTGCAGGCCCTCCAGGACCAGCTGAACCGACCCCATCTTATCAACAGAGTAATTAAGAGTGGTTTTTCAGGAACTGAGACCCTTTGTCCAGTTCAGGCCGGCTGAGACCACCAACCCATCAACTGGGCCTGTGCAAATGCTCGATAAGTGACCTTTTTGATGTCAAGGAGCTAACAACTCCACCCTCAGATCATGGTAACGCCGCCATTTTGTGAGCATGCATCTTATGAAGAGCCATGAAGCTTGACTATGCTCGCGCAGATCATCAATGACCTCACTTCTCCTTTCCTCCAATCATCCATCTCCATGCTTCAAACTGCCCTGCCCAACATCCCATAAACTGTGCCCCAAGCCCTGGATCGGGGAGACAGATCCGAGAGCACAGGCCCTTGTCTCCTTGCAGATGGATCTCGCAAAATAAAGCTGATTTCTCTTCCCAAAAGCTGATGCCATATAATTGACTTTTTTAATGCACATTGAGCAAGAGAACCCCAATTTTGTGTGGTACTGTATGCATTAAAATTTTTTATTATGGAAAATTTCAACACGCACAAAAGCAAAGCAAATACTATAGTTAATCCTTCTGCCTGCTCCCCATGTACCCATCATGCAACTTCAACAATTATCAACTCATGACTAATTTTGTGTCCTATATGCCCCCAAACCCAGGTGTTCTGTGCTCCATGTTTGGCTTCACCTGAAACCACGTTTCCTTGTCTGCACATGCCCAGAAGGAGGTGAGCCTGGGGGCTGCAGACTCCTCTCGGTCTGTGTCTTCCACTCCATCATGTGCTCTGAGTCTTGAGAACACCTCGATTGTCACATTCTGTTATACTTGATGGGGTAACTCGAGGCATCCTGGCGGCGGGCAGGACAAAAGGACAGCTGTGCTGCGCTGCCCACAAATTAGGGCATCTTTGGAGGCTGTCCTCCAATTTCCAATTAATTTTTAGGAGAGCTTTAATTATGCCATCAACAGTCCTCACTTAAACAATCACAGGCACTCTGGCTAGGGGGAAATGAGTGACTGACTAGATTTGCATAACCATTTACCCTAATTAGAATGTCAAAAGTTGGTGGCAAAGAGGCCAAGTTGTGCTGTGACTTAGTATCATTTTAATTTATCCCAATTTCCTATTATTACACCTGTCTTCCTCTTTGCCTTTCAGGTCTTCTTTCCTTTTAAATGATTTGTAGCAAAAACAGAACGGAAGACAGAACAACTAATAATTTACTTGTAGGCTGAACTCCGGAAAAACGCTATAGGTTTCTTTCCTTAATCCAAACCATGATTTTAGTTTCTATCTGAACTTATAATTGCATGGACATTTAGATCTAACCCTGGTAATTTAGGCAGACCCTTAGCTTTGAATCCAGGAGCCTGCTCTTTACAGGTGCGTGTGCATGTGTGTGTGTGTGCATGCATGTAAGGTGGTGGAATCATCTTCAGGTTATCCCATGAGAAAAAATAGTGTCTTTGAATAGTCACTTTTATTCCAATGTTTTAACACAAGGAATGGTTGTAATAATAACAGTTGTAAGATATACTCATTAATAGATAATATTATTAATAACCTGTAAAGCTTCTATGACAAAGGTTTCGGACTAGAAGATTTGAAAACTACAAACGGGGTTGAGAATAAACAGGACTCCAGGCCTCAGGCACAGACCCACTGGGGCCCATTAGAGGCTGTTTAGTCACACACCCGTGATTTCTGGGTCCGGCTGGTGAGCTACTTACCCAGGTCCTAGTTAAATCAGGCATCCTGTTTTTCCGCCCCCATTCCCTTTTAGCTGCAGGAGGCCACCTATTTAATTAGTTGGGGGTGGGAGCGTCTGTAATCTCCTGGGGGCAGCTTTAGCTCCAGGGTTGGATAAGAGGATGAATCCAACCCCAGGCGTGGCCAGCCTGTCCCCTGCAACATATGGGGACCCCGCCACGCCTTCAGCCCAAGTTCCAGCAGCAACATTAGTGAAGAGGCCTTCCCTGCTGGGAATACACCCTGCAAAGCCAAGGGCAGGTGGCGTCACTAGTAGAGGTCAAGTAGTTCTTAGACCAAACAGCATCTGGCGAACTATGCCAATTGGAAATCAATGTCCCTCCCTGGGTGGGTTTAATTTTATGGTTGTTTGCACAAACTTACAGCCCCTAATGGGCAGTGCAGAGCTCAGAGCATCCTCCTAGCATTCTTCCAATGGAGTCTGATGTCTTTGCAGCCCATCGATAAGTTGAATTAAAGAGTCTGTTTACTAGAGGCTAGTGTTGGAGCCTGGCTGTCAGGCTAAGTCAGGCTAACGGTAGGGTTAGCCACTATTTATCCAGGGCCTGGAGGCTTAAGCACAAATGCAGTACATGTAAGCTCCTAAAACCTTACCACACTGTCTCCAGCCTGAGGGAGACATGTTGGTTCCTTGGTATGTAGCAATATTGAATCATGTTCAATGTTCCGACTTCATGTTAAGCAGGCCGGTTTTCTTTGGACTGACATAAGATTTTATAGAGGTTAAGAGGTTATGTTCTGCAGTCAGACAAATTCAGTTTCCACCACTCACCTTGGGGCAGAAGGACTTTGAGGCAACTTTCTTAACCTCTCTGGCCCTCACTTTCTTCACCTGTAAAATAAGGAGAATAATAGCACCCACCTTACTGGGCTGCCGAGAGGATGAAATAAAATAATATGTTGTAAGTGTTTAGCATAGTCCCTGGTATGCTAATGTACTTTTAATAAATCTCGGGTATTAAAAATGACAATAAAGATAATAATGATAATTCCAGCCAAATGTGAACAAAATAGGCATGTTAAAATTAACAAGAACAGAAGACATGAATGAGCAGCGCTGGTTTTAAAATCTTGAATTTTAACATTTTTACCATTGAACTCTGTAGTCTTAAAGTTGTATGGGAATTCTTTAACTTGCTCATTTCTCCCTTGTTCTGACTTATTAATCTTTCTTGTTTTTCAACAAAGAGAGGAAGATTTAGGCATCTTCACCCCATATGAATGGGTTCATTTTTTGATGCACCCTGTAATGAGTGGGTTGTTGACCTAGAAATATGTCACACCAGTCCCTGGGTCCGATCAGAACCAGAACTCCAGGGAAGCCAGCAGTAGTCATGGCAACGGCTTCTGTCCCGTTTCTCAGGTGGATCATTACCAGGAGAGAGTTGGATAATTAAGATCAAATGATGACTCATGGAAGAAAACCTTTTCTATAGCTGAGGATGGGGTTTCTTTCTTCAGGGCCAGACACTCTGATGGAGTATGGGCCTGCCTGACCATATGTGCCCCAGTCAGAGGCAGTTTCATTGCAGTGAACCCCAAGGGAACAGAAGTGAGGAGCCCTGCTTCTGAGCGGGGCTGGGTGAGGGGGACTCGAGAGGAAGGGCCAGTCCTCCCAGATGAGTAGAGAGCAGTGGCTGTTGGAGAACTGTGCTACAGCCAGAATCGCAGTCTCTGAGAGATGCCTGGTTACTTTTTTCCTTTATCTACAGCTTCAGCTGGATCCCCATCATCGGCGCAGTATGAAAGGTACATCCTTTCTCTAACAGATACAAACCACAGTGGCTTCTGGCTCACCAACAACCCCCCAGTGACCATGTTGCTGTTTCCTAGCTACAGCTAAAGACACCTGACAAACTGACCAGTCCGATTCTCTCTCCTGGGTATTTGAGAGTTGACTGGTATAGATAAATGGGTTGGAGCAGAGTCATCTCATGATAGTGCTCCAGGGCCAAGAACAATGGCTCCCAAGGTCCCAAGTCAGCTTTATTCATGTCCTGCCAGAGAAGCGGTTGTTTAAGCTTCCTTTGATTTAGTGAGCTACTCCTCATATCATTCCATATCTCCTTTTTGCTTAAATTAACTGAAAACTGTTTCTGTTTTCTTTTTCCTTCTGCAAGAACCTTAAGTGATATGTTTCCTATTGAAAACTTAAAAAAAAAGGCAGGGGTGAGATTTGTACAATAGGCCTGTGATGTTGGCAGGTGGTTTAACCCAAAACTTCTGGGTTCTCCAACCTTAAGAACATGATTAGAACATGAAATTCCCCCCATAAAAGGCATCTTCAACCACAAGAGCTCTAAGTCTGCCTGGAGATGCCTGCGCCAGCTGGTTAGCCAGGTGGATCTGTTCCTCGGCTAAGTGATTTACATCTGTGTCTGGCAACCTGGGATTTAAATTCGTGCCTACACAAAAGGACCAAGTGGGCTTCCTCGAGAATAGGTGACACTGGAAGATTAATTCTTCAAATGCTGAAGGTCTCTGAAAAAAGGCCCCAAGCTCATCTAAGCTGTACAAACTTGTACAGCTACGTACGTTTTTTCCCTTATGAGCTACAATATTACCTTCAGTGATTAACCGGAATAGCCTCAGCTATGGCAATTATCCAGTGAAGCTGGCCACAGATTTCCTACAGTTATTACTGGACATAGCTTCTTTTCTAGGATCCTTCCTTCTAATCCACGTTTGGGCACTGACTCAGACTAGGAAGGCTCTAGCCTCATCTTTTCCAAAGGGCTTCCTCTGAGGATCCAAATGTGAGGTTGGGTCCATTTATCAGCGACAACTCTGAAGCCAGGCAAAATCAGTCTCTCTCCTAGCTCCCTCAAAGCGGGAGATGGTCCATATGATGTCACCAACCATTGGGTAACTTTAGCAGAGCTAAAGACCCAAGTCCCTGTTAGGGCCCATTCAATTTTGCATCCTCTCCCCATGGCCATGACCAGCTTCCTCCCAAAGAGCTACCCTTGGCAGAACCCATCCTCACTTCTGCACGAGCCCCCCAGAGCATCACTGGCATTGCTTTAGTTCATGATAGATTTCACATGATTCACCAAAACTTCCTCCAAGCTTTCTGGAATATTCATGTTTCCATGTCATGAATTAGCAGTTACAGCCTTCTTATGGAGCTCTCTCCTTGAGGACTTCTGCCTCTTCCATTTGTCTCTTTAAGTTCCCACTCTCCCCTTCCTCCCCACACAGTAGATAAAAGGACTGGGATCAGACCAGGGGAAGCAGCTAGGCGTATCTCCAGGCAGGTCTTGGGTAAAACCAGAAAAGGTTTTGGGAACCCAGAAGTGGTTTGACTGAACTGCAAGGGGGTCAACTCCTTGACCCCAAGACACTGGTGCTGATCATGGGCACCTGAAGACACACACTGTTCCTGTTCTGAATTATGTCCCCATTCCTGAAGTATCACCAAATATGACCCTGAAATTGAAATTTTCTATTGACTAATTTCTTTCTAATTTCAGGAGCTCATACGGCGTGATCAACTTGCGCCGCCCCCAACCTTTTACTTTGTATTATGAAGAATTTTAGACAGAAAGGACAGTATAATAAACCATGACATGCCTATCACCCAGCTTCAACAGTTATTGACTCATAGGCAATCTTGTTTTACCTATACTGCGACCCTCTGCCCTAGATTATTTTGAAGCAAATCCCACACATTATATAATTTCATTTGTGAATATTTCAGTATGTATCTCTAAAATATAAGGACTTAAATAATGTAACCATGATATCTTTATTACACCTAAAATAATTAACAATAATTCCTTACTATCAAATATGCAGTCAGCGTCCAAATTTCCCTCATTGCCTCATAAATATTTTTAGGGTTGGTTTTTTTGGATCAGGATGTAAACAAATCCACACACTGCACACAGCTGATATGGTTCTAGTCTCTTATTTTAATTCCATAGGTTCCCTCTTCACTTTTTTTTTTCTCATGCAGTATATGTCCTATAGAGATTCTCAATTCTGAATTTTGCTGATTTCCTAAAGAATCCAGAAATGATTCTGGCTTGAATCTAGTTGTCTGTCCCCTGAATGCCATGCAAATTGAATGTTAGATATGGAGGCCTAATAAGATTCAGGTTCAATTTTTTAGTAGGTTTACTAGGTACTGTGTTTTTCCATCAGGAGGCATACAATGTCTGATTCTGTCTGTCTCTCTCTTTTTAGTGAGTTAACTGGACAATACTTAGAGACACTCAAATAGCAGAGGTAGGTTATTCACAGGCATTTGTCTACCACCAGGCCTTGGGCAAGAAACTGCGGGTTAGGCCAGAGTTTGAATCTGACCCTGCCTCCAATGTCCTTTTCTCTACTGGTACTTCCTTCCTTTCCTGAGTCCCTTTATACATAGTTGAATTCTGGGCTGGCTGCGAACTGAGTGGTGAGCCTCTGAGCATCCTCCTGGTGAGCCAGTTTTTTGCCTGGAGAGTTTTCCCAGCCCCAGCATGCTTCTCCCCGACATCTACCTCACCCCTGGCAACACCTGGAGAATTTGCTTGCTCACAGGTAACTTTACAAGAGCAATCTTCAGGACTCAAAAGAATGACGAGAATGGAGAGGAGAAGGAGTTGGTTCATTAATTTCAAAATAGCAAGTTAAAAAACTTTTGAGTTTAAAGGCATACAGATATTTTTTTTAAAATCAACCACTAGGGGCCGGCCCGGTGGCACAGCGGTTAAGTGCACACGTTCCGCTTTGGCGGCCCGGGGTTTGCCGGTTCAGACCCTGGGTGCGGACATGGCACCACTTGACAAGCCATGCTGTGGTAGGCGCCGCACATATAAAGTAGAGGAAGATGGGCACAGATGTTAGCTCATGGCCAGTCTTCCTCAGCAAAAAGAGGAGGATTGGCAGCAGATGTTAGCTCAGGGCTAATCTTCCTCAAAAAAAAAAAAAAAAAAAATCAACCACTAAAATGTTTTAAGATGGCCTTCTCCTTAATGTAAGAGTATGGACTCAGCCTGTGTTTTCCAAAAACATTTTCTGTGGAAACCGTTCTTTGGCTATCCTCTGAGATGAAGAGCTTCCACGGCCACATAATTTGGGAAACTCTGCATATCCCATCCTGAGAAGGACCAGGATCATAGAAAGTCCTGCAGTAAAGGGCCTGTATAGCTTTGTTTAGCCAGAATTTCCTTGTGTTTGCTGAAGGGTAACAGTTTCAGGACACACTTTGAGAAAAACACTTTGGGGAACCAATAATCCTGATCTTCTGGGTAAAGTAAGGCATGGGAGAAAGGGGGCATTGGGAGTTAGAGCCAGCATGCTGGGATTTCTCTTACCCACTTGGTTCTGGACACTTGGGAGATCGATTTGGTAAGAGGTTCTTTACAATGGGCTTCTGCAGAAAACTCATGTTCTAGAGGTGTTTCTTGGCCTAAAGTCATGAAGTGTTTAAGTAAACTTCTGGCTTCCCTCTGAGATGACCTGCCAGCATCCTGCATGCCACCAGGGAGTGTGGAGGCATGAACCAACCTGGCCGCAATTCACTGTTCATTAGTTAGCAGCAAAGCAAACTTGCTAGGATTAATCAAGTGAGTTAGAGTGACAAGTATATGGTAACTGGGCATTAGCCACCAGGGAACAGGGCAAATGTGCTTAAGGAGGGGCTCTGGGTGTCACCTGTCAACTGAGCACTGCAGTCAGCAGTGTTGTACGACTGACAAAGTGTCGGGTGCTCAGTTGTCTGGTCTACTGAAGCCTCAAGAGCAGGCAGTGGCAGGGAGGTGAACCCGCAAGCAATGGGAGGCTGGGTTTGGAAGAGCTGACTCAGTGGTGAAACTGGCCCGTGAGGAGCGTGGTCAGAAGCTCAGTGTCAGAGGGGTATTGTAAACTCAGGTTCTCTTTCTTTTGGTACTGACTTCCAAAGATCTGATATTGTGTGAAGAGATGCAGACTCAGGAGGCTGTAAGTAAGGGGGAACGTGGAAATGATCAAGCGGTGGTCCCAGGGCTACGGAGGTGTGTGTAGGTTGAAGCAGGCCCCTGGTCTGCTGTTGAGAGAAGAGCAAGCGTCCAGCTCTTGGGAGGAGAGAGCTCATGGTAAATGAGGGACCCCACCAGCCAGACTAAGGGTCAGGACAGGCCTCCAGAAACCTAAGGAGGAGGGCACACAGTGAGGGGATTGTGGGAGGCTCCAAAGAGGAAGGGTAAGGGTCAATGAGTCCTCAGGAGCTTCTGGTTCACCCCCAGGTACATCCGACACTGAGGTCAGGGCTAGGGACTAATTCTAAACCACCAGTGGGAGATGGCGCTCCAAGGAAACCTCAGACTTGGTTCACAGAAATAGGCTGATCTCTGCCCGCAGGTCACCAGCCCTGTTGCCTACTGTTTAGCTGAGCTGAGGTGGGCTGGGACTGACACAGCGCTGCATACATGGCTCAGCATGTTTAATGAGCATCTACTACGAGTCAAGTATCATTCGAGGCACCGAGGGCACAGAGGTGAATAAGGCCCTGTTCCTGACATCAAAGCTCTTCCAGACAAGACCCAGTGCAGCACAGAGCATGGGCTCTAGGGAGAAAGAGACTGGGTTTCAAATCTAGCCGCTGGCTGTGTGGCTCAGTTTAACCAGGGCGCTTGGTTTTCTTGGTCACAAAATGAAGATTATCACAATCCCTACTCAAAGGGTATTGTGAAGATAGGAGCTAACACCTGGTAAGCATTTGGTGTTTCCTGAAGGTGTTAATTTTTTTATGGCGATGATATTGGTTTCCTTAGCTTGAGGTCAGCCTGAGTAAGTACTTCAGACTATCAAGCAGCAGATATGTATTTATTGAACACTCTAGCAAGACCCAGATATCTAAAATTTGCCCTTTCCCTCAAAGAATTTATAACCTATTAGGAGAAACAGGAAATAAATTCATAAGAAGACACCAACAATACCAGTTTTTAATATCCACGAGAGTAGAGATTTTTGCAGTGTTATTGACTCTATTTCTAGTGCCTGGAACAGTACCTGGCACATAGTAAGCACAATAAATATTTGCTGATTAAGCAAATGAATGAAAATCAGTTTGAAACAATGAAACAAGTTGGTATATGGTTGCCAAATGAATGGAAAAGAGTATATACTCATATGGCTACCAGTGTCAGGTTCCACTCAGAGATAGTCTAGGAATCTGGTCGGTACAGATGTCCGGTCAGCCAGGTGTGATATATTGTTGCTCCCTGCTCAGTGGAGGGCAGTAGGAGGCTGGGGCACCGGCCCGGACGGAAGGATCAAACATGATGGTGCGGAGGGACAGGACACAACCTCAGAATTAAAAGATCTGGGTGTCTGGACATTTAGAATAACTTGTTCAGCCAAGCTGCTGAAATTGCATGAGGAGACAAAAAAGCAACACCAACTAAAATCAACAGAAAAGCGCTTCCCCCTGGGGCATGGAGCCGACAAGAGCGGCTGGCCTGGGCCGGCGAGGCCTCCGGGCTTCTATTCCGAGCTGACTCAGGTACTGCCTGAAACCTGGTTGAAATGAGAGCCACCCTTGGGGAAGTAAGCCACCTGCTCACTGCGAAAGAGCGGACACCACAGTTTCAGAGCAGGGACAAAAGCAGCAGGCCTGATGCCACTGCTTTTGGAGGGCACAACATCCCACCAGAGTCCATGAGCAGGAGGAAAAAGAGCTGTGTTGCCAGGGCAGCAGTGTCCTCTTCCTTTGCGTGTGGAGTCCCTCCAAAGACCTTTCCTCCTCCCTTTCTTTCCACCAATATTTCTTGAGCATCTATTATGTGCTGGACACAATTCTAGGCAGTGGAGATACAGCTAGGAACAGTACACAGGAGGCCCCTGAACTCCTGGGGTTTCCAAACAAACAACCAAGGACACAAAGATGGGAGAGAACAGGAGCTGGACGACAACGGGGCCAGCCAGGGAAGATCTGGGAAAAGTGCACTGAGGCCCAGGGAGCAGCCAAGGAAGAACCCTGGGGGGAAGAAAGGGACTGTGGGCAGAGGAGGAGGAGCAGACTTTTGAGGGGGCAGCAGTAAGAGGTGATTCAGAGAGGTGGGGCCACCAGCCCAAATCCTTCTTCCTCCAGAGCACAGTAAAATCCCCCTGTTATGAGCTCCCAACAGTACTAATCTGGAACTGCCTCATACCTAGGACAGTGGCTCCAACTTTTCTAACCACATGCTCCTATCAGAAAAAAAAAAGCATTGGTATATACTCCCATATACATGTATATATCCATATATTGTACACTATCACACACCCCAAGATAGAAATTTAAAAAATGAGATAAAATAAATATCATCAAAATTTCTAATCTTTTCCCATACTCTAATGGACTGCCTGCCATGTGCACCTCTTGGGGAGCATGGCTCTGGTTTACTACTTAGAGCAGTTTTCTTTTAAGATTTTATTTTTCCTTTTTCTCCCAAAGCCTCCCGGTACATAGTTGTGTATTTTTAGTTGTGGGTCCTTCTACTTGTGGCATGTGGGATGCTGCCTCAGCATGGCCTGATGAACAGTGCCATGTCTGCATCCAGGATTTGAACTGGCGAAACCCTGGGCCGCTGAAGCAGAGAGCTCAAACTTAACCACTCGGCCATGGGGCCAGCCCCATCGAGGCAGTTTTTTGATGTGCTGGGTCTTATCTCCACAACTGGATTGTGAATTGCATTAGGCTAAAGGCTGTCTTATTCCTGATGTTACCTGGCAGAGGGATGAACAGATGGAAATAGAAATTACTGTGTCAGAGACAAAGGCTCTAATTCTCACGGGCCCACAGACAATGAGGCACTGGTGTGGGCCATTGGCAGGGGTAGCTCCGGTGGCTTTACTGTGGCCTGGATGAAACATTCCTTGTTTCAGTCGAGGTTCAACCAGGGAAGCACAGCCACTGTGAATATTACGGAAGAAGGAGTTTATTACAAGGATGAGGCCTTACACAATAGGGGAAGCAGCTAGGGACGTAAAGGCCCAACAAGGGTTGTTGAAGGTCAGAGAACAGTCACTAAGCAGCTCTGGCTTGAGTGAATGAGTCAGAGTTTGCAGGAGAGTCTGGAAGCCAGGCATGTCCAGCTGCTGGAGCAGCCTGTGTAGGGAGGCTGGTACAGAAGGCAGCTTCTTTGTGGCTATCCCCTCTGAGAATTTGCATGAAGCACCTGATAGTGGTCCTGGGGCTGCTGTTGGTCAGCAGCGTGGGTGGGAGGGACCCCTGTATACACAGTGAGAAAGAGCAAGGACAAACGCGAATCCATGGGCACCTCTCACGGCCTCTAACCTACAAAGGTCTTTAGAGAATGTTGGTATAGGGGATCAGAATTGGCCACCTCAAAATGTGTCTCTTTGCTTTGATTATTTTATTTTTTTATTTTCTTATTTTTTGTTAAAGATTGGCACCTGGGCTAACAACTGTTGCCAATCTTTTTTTTTTCCGCTTTATCTCCCCAAACCCCCCTGTACACAGTTGTATATCTTAGTTGCAGGTCCTTCTAGTTGTGGGATGTGGGACGCCGCCTCAGTGTGGCCTGAGGAGCAGTGCCATGTCCGCACCCAGGATCCGAACCCTGGGCTGCCGCAGCGGAGCAAGTGAACTTAACCACTCGGCCACAGAGCCGGCCCCCTGATTATTTTTTTTTTATTTTTTGAAGAAGGTTAGCTCTGAGCCAACATCTGCCACCAATCTTCCTCTTTTTGCTGAGGAAGACTGGCCCTGAGCTAACATCCATGCCCATCTGCCTCTACTTTATATGTGGACGCCTGCCACAGCATGGCCTGCCAAGCGGTGCATAGGTCCACACCCAGGATCCGAACTGGCGAACCCCGGGCCAGCAAAGCAGAACATTCGAACTTAACCGCTATGCCCCCTGGCCGGCCCCTTTGCTTTGATTATTTTTAAGAACAAAAGACTCTGAAAGAAACTTTGACCTTCCCCCTAACAGCCTAAAAGAATTTAACATAGAAGGCCTGTTCCAGGAACGGGCTAATACCATAAGATAACTATAGTATAATGTAAAATAAGTGTGAGTAAGTGTAGAAACGCACAAGCAAGTCTATTTTTATCAGAGTTCTGTCTCTCAGGTCACATTTTCTCTAGATGGCCCAGCAAACACTTGCTTAACGAATATTTGCATTTCCATCTTCCTCCCTTTTGCAGTCCCCAAACATAACCCCAACATCCTCTTTTGTCATTCACTGAAGACAATATTTAAGGTGGTGGCTTCAGCCAATCTGGTGAGTTTCTCAGTCTTCCTGGGTTTCTCCCATGTATACATGTTATTAAACTTTGTTTGGTTTTCTCCTGCTATTCTGTCTCATGTCAATTTAATTCTTAGACCATCCAGAAGGACCTAGAGAGTAGAGGAATATTGTTCTGCTTCTATGTTCTTGGAAGGAAATATCATGATTATTAATTTGTCTTCTCAAATACCTCAGTACTAGGAAGGGAAGGGTCCTGGATAGTGAATGCAAATATTCAGTCACCGGAAAAGTGAAGCATCCCCTGGAAATTAACACTTTAAAATACGTGTCTGTAACTGTCAAACTGAACTTCAAATTACAATGAAACCATCAAATTTACTATCCAGTAAGGCCCTGAGCAGCCTTTTTTTGCCTTCTGTCTCCAATATTTCAAACTTAGATGCTCCGATATCAAAGGCAAAAGGAACTCCTTTGAATTTATCCTCCTTCTCCCTGCCCCTGCTCACTCTATGGGACAAGCACTGAAGAGCAGGGAGACAAAGCAAACGTGGGCAGAAGGAGAGTGGCTAATCTACATCCTGGATAATTGCAACAGGTCATTTTGTTTATCTAAACAAGCACCTATATTGCATTTAATGTATGCCAGGCATAAATCTAAATGCTTTACAAAGAATAACTAATTCAATCCTAATATCAATTCTGTAAGATTGGTTCTATTATTAACTATCTTTTATAGATAAGTTAAGAGGCATAGAGAGGTTAAGTAAGTTGCCCAAGGTCACACAGCTGGAATTTACATCATGACTAACTGTAGCTTTACGTGTACAAAGTTCAAAGATTCTGCATTATATTAAAAAGCTGCAGAAACTGATGATGAGCTCATTTTCATTATCACTTGTAAAAACTATTCAGAATATATAGTATTAGCCATCATTGCAGAGTGACTTTCTTAGGGACCAGGCAGAGTCCTTTAGAGGTACAGTCCCATTTAATGCTCACTACTGCCCTGTGAGGTAGGTATTAGGATTCTACTTTGCAGATGGAGAAATAGGAGAAGTGATTTGTGCAAGAGCACATTGTAGTTGATAGGAGATCCAGGATTCAAAACTGACTTTGAAGATGGTGCTTAGCCCAGACTCTAGGAGGAGGCTGAGATCCACTATCGAGAAGAGTTGAACACAGAGTCCAAACCATGCAAGTCAGTCTGGCTCATGGTGGCTAGCCACAGAGCCAGAATTCTCAAGCAGTGTGTGAAGTGACTGGGGTTTGGAGACTCACCTGAGCTCATACTTTCCAGACGTTAATGATCACTTCTGGGGCCTGGGGCAGGGTCCCCCATCTTTGTCCTCTTTCTCTTGGCCCCTTCTTAGTTTCTGCCCTCCACTGCTTTTTCTCTTCCCCAGACCTTTGAGGGGCAGGGAACACAGGTGCAAGACTTTGCCTTTCCTTTCCTTTCTCTAAACACATAAACTCTTTTATGGGTTTTGTCCCCCTTAGTAACTACATAGCACATTATAAAGTCACAAGAACTTTTAACACCTCACACTTCTGGTGTTTAACGAAATGTAAGTGGAACTCAACTTCATTGTTCCTTCATATTTTGCTGGCTTACCTCTTAATCTTTCAGGATTCCAGAGCCACCAACTACTACCCCTTCCATAAGCAAGCCCATTTCTCATTTTCCATATTTTTTTCTGCAAATTTCAGAATGAACATTTTTTGCCAAGTGTTTTTCTCTCTTTTTTTTAATTGCATGTTTCTTTGGAGAGTTTCCATTTTAAAAATTAAATGTGGTTTTGGATAATAAAGGATTGTTTACCCTTGAACCTATTCTATACATTTTATGTAATAATTTCCAGCCATTGATCTTTTACCTCTAAAACAATATTTCCCCTATTTTTCTGCTCCTACAGGTGTAAGCTCCTTCCATCTTCCTCCCTCCTCCATCTCCATCTGCCAGTTTTGATTTCTGGCCAACACCTAGACACACAGTAACTGCCAGTTCACCTGGTGGGATCATGCCCTTAGTATAGAAACACTGTAGAAATTAGTCTGACCTGCTTGTTCTTCAGGCTCAAATGGCTATGGATGTGTTTTTTGATAAGAAAGAATCCATTGCTCATTCAAAATGTGGAGCTAGTGTGTGTTGTTTAATGAGGTGAGGGAACGTAAATCATTCCAATGGGTTATTCACTAGGAATCCTGGCATCTCCCTAACTATCATTTATCTGATTTGTGTTTCCAGCCTTTCTGTCTGGGTCATTTATTACCTATTACTTTCTAGGCACCGTTCTAGTCACTTTTACTCATGACTTGTCTGACTTTGGGAAGTCGGTGGTGGATCTCAGTTGTCCCAGTATAAGTGAGGGGCTTGTATTAAATGATCTCATAATTTTAAAGCCTCTAAAAGCAAAGGATGCAGGAGATTTTATTTCTTGTCTTAATTTAGTCATTCAGTTGCTGAATGCCGCTGAGAGCAGTGTTTAGTCTCTGGATCTCAGTCTCTTCCTCTATAAAATAAATGGAACGTACTAGAGTACGTTTGAAAAAGTGTGTTCCAAGGATCTTTGTTAACAGGCTTATTTGCTTATTTCTAGGAAAAAAGGGTTCTGTGTTCAAGAAGGTCTAGGAAACACCGGCATCAACAGGTTTCTTTACTCCAGGACTTCTCAGAAACTTTACTTTGTCAATTTTGCTTCATGACTCACCAAGGAGGAGAGAGCAGATATGTTTCCCAGACTTAATTGACAACGAAACCCTTTTCCCCAGAAGCATCTTTGTAGTACTAATAAATTGTCCTTCAGAAAACATTTGGGACATGAATTACTATATACCTCCAAGGCCCTTTATTGCAGCAATACTCTCTACCCTTGGATCAATTTCATGTCAAATACCTGCCAGTTTACGTTCTAACATAGCTGTGCTATGCTTCCTTTTTCTCTTCAAGTTACGCTATCGAGTCTCTTGATACACAGGCTATAATCTCACCAACCCTGAATACATGGCCTACAAAATCATGCCTCTTATTATCGCTTTGGTGAATAGTGTTGAGAACCAGCGCACAGTACGTTTTGTGGGGAAATATTCCAAAGAGTAGCACAGGGGAGGCTCCTTGGGAGAAAGGGATGAGATAAATGAACATGAGAAATAATAGCATTAATACGGCAGATTTCCATGAACTCTCAAAAAAATGTATTTGACATTTTGATGACTAAATAATATAGTCTTTCCTGTCACAGGACTTTGTTCCAGACCAAGACTGTTAGGACTCAGAGTAACAGAGCTGAGTGGCTCCATGCAAAAGTCTGTGGGCAACATCTGTCATGCTGGAGATCATTAATGTTCAATTGCTTCCCATTGTCTTCATGTTACTCAACTTCATTTCATTGTCATTGCTTCAGCGGGGGATTAATCAACAATTTATGGGAAGACGGGACTTGGAATCAGGGCAATCACAATGGGGCTTCAGTCCAAGGCAATGGTAAGGGAAGCAAGACACAGTTAAAACACTCCTGATTTGTGAGAACTTGCTGATAATTTAATTAAACAAAAATATCCGCGAACAATGCCAACATAATCCATATTCCAAAAGGAGAAAGAGCATACCTGATCTTCCTAAAGAATCCAGAAATGATTCTGGCCTGAATCTATTTGGAGCTGGTCTCTTTGCCACTTTACTCTTCCTTAAGAGCTAGAAAGAAGCTGAGATGAGAGAATCAAGTTAATGGTTTTTCTGTATAAATCGGTTCACCGTTATCAATACTAGTGGAAATCATGCTTCATTATTGTTTCTGAGGTCACTTCACACAACTGCAATATCCAAGTAATATGTAATATTTACAGTTTGATGAGATGGGGAAAAAACCTTTCATTGGGAATTATTTTTAAAAACTTCACAAATTACTTAGGTGTTTCCATTTTGCACATATATGTGCATGCATTATGATTTTATTAGATTTAAATGTCACATTAAATAATTTAGTGATCATCATCTCAACGTATGTCCCGAAAACATTTATGAACCTGTGTTAAGGGAAACGGAGTATAAATTCTGAATTAATTTGCCTAAGTATCTGAACTCATGCAATCTAATTATATAATTAGAATAGTATAATTTTTGATATACACACTAATATCTTCTGATACGTTATAATAAATTATTCTGCAGAAAACAGCCAAATTATTTGCACAGTAAAATTCCAGGTCTGCAATATTAGGACCCGCTAATTTGTCCCAATTTAATAGCTAAAATAAACTGTTAATATATTCAATCAATATTATGCAAAATTGTCATACATCTTGACAAAGCTAAATCTTCTTGAATTTCTGATATATCTCATAATTCTGAGACCTACATGTTCACACAAGTGATTTCTAATAATTTTAAAACCTCAGTTAAGTTTTTGATATATAAGCTGCCCGCTGATCTTGGGATGGGAAAAGATGGACCAAGCTCCCCCCACCCCCCACTTTGTTATTCTTTTGGGGACAGCCAGGCCACTCCAGATGGTGTGTTAGTGTTGGACATAGCTTTGGAGAAACTTCAACAGACGAAGGCTGTAATGTCAGGATTTTGCTGTGCGTCGTCCCCCTTCCCCCCCTGCAGTTCCCAGGGTAGGAAGGTGCTGAGATGGAAGCCGAGGGACGCCCGCCCACCTGCCACCACCTGTTCCTTCCTTCAGCCCTCTGCTATAAATTCTCCTCCTTCAAAGATTCATCCAGCACTCTCCGACAGCTACTGCGGAAAAAGCGCTCCTTCCCTATCTGAGCTTCGGGAAAGATTTCATCTTCCTGAAAAGAAGTCTCAGGCTTCCCCAGAGGACTTGAAAGGCCTTCCCGTAACCAGCCACACCAAATTCTGCTACGAGAAGCTTCCCTTCTCTTTTTCAACTTCACGTTGGGAAAATGACTTTCTCTTCAGCA
This sequence comes from Equus quagga, assembly GCF_021613505.1. Lineage (NCBI taxonomy): Eukaryota > Metazoa > Chordata > Mammalia > Perissodactyla > Equidae > Equus > Equus quagga. Next base: position 128,570,524 of record NC_060268.1, read on the forward strand.
TCTCAATTTCCCCTAAATTTTGGCAAGTGAAGAGACATCATTCTGGTTATCCAGTAGGACAGAAGGCGGAGTCCCGCACTGTCCACTGTACACTTTGATTCCACGCGGGTTGCTTTGTGCATGACTTATTTGCTAAGAAGAGGCACGTTGGGGAGCCGCTCCACAGACCAGCCCACGCGCAGGTCCTAGCCGGCGAGCGAGCTCCGCGCCTCCCACCTTCAACGCCGGGGATGAAGTCCTGCAAGCCCAGCAACCCGGCGGCGGCAGCGCGCGCCGCGGCCCCGTGCGCTGGCGGCGCCGAATGCGCGGGCACGTGCTCCGGGGCCGGACGGCTGGAGAGCGCGGCGCGCAGGCGTCTAGCGGCCAACGCGCGCGAGCGCCGCCGCATGCAGGGGCTCAACACGGCCTTCGACCGCCTGCGCAGGGTGGTCCCCCAGTGGGGCCAGGATAAAAAGCTGTCCAAGTACGAGACTCTGCAGATGGCGCTGAGCTACATCATGGCTCTGACTCGCATCCTGGCCGAGGCCGAGCGATTCGGCTCGGAGCGGGACTGGGTCAGTCTCCACTGTGAGCACTTCGGCCGAGACCACTATCTTCCATTCGCGGGCGCGAAGCTGCCGGCAGAGAGCGAGCCCTACGGCCAGAGGCTCTTCGGCTTCCAGCCCGAGCCCTTCCAGATGGCCAGTTAGGGCGCGCGACCCCGCCGCGGTGAGAGGCCCAGCGGTCGCGCTCCCGAGCCGCAGCCCTCCTCCAAGTTACAACAGGGGCGTGTGGTGGCCTAGGATGCATTCTTAGAGTAAAATTAGCGAACTTTCAGGTTACTTTTACTCGCAGCACCAGGTCCTACGGACGAACGATTTTATTGCCTTTCTTTTTTCCTCCTTATCAGTGTGTTGTAGATTTCATGAATGGATATTGTGATGGTTTTGGTTGCTGTGCAAATAATGCCCCCTCTCCCCTTTCTGGACTACTTTGAGGGAAAACAATCTTAAGAAAAAATAGGATTAGGCTATACTGCTGTTTTAGTCCTCAAAGAAATAATGACTTTCTTAAACTTTGTAAGTTTGTCCTGTTCGGGTGAAGTTACAGTATCCATTACTTGTGTTTACTTAAAACAGAGCTATCTTCCTGTCGTGTAATTGCATTTATGCTTAGTGCATTGTTTGTGTATGCATGAGGTAGTGAAACTTTTTTTTTGGTAGAGTACGTGGGCATGAGTGCTCTGTGTTTTTAAAAACTGTGTATACGTTATTAAAAAATAGATTTTGTAAAATATAAATAAAAAGGTCGGTTTGTTTTCCGTGGCAAGTGCCCTGCTAGTTTCCTGATGGCACTAAAGGTCTCTTTGCGGTGGGGACACTGAGTGCCCACCTGAGGAAAGATGTGGAGTGTTTCTGTCTAATCCCACTGGTTGGCAAATGTGCTGGTTTGTAATACTTGGTCCAAAAAGACAAGCTGATGAAAGTCCGAGTAATTAATTTGAAAGTTTTCTCTAACAATTTGGAAATATAAATATATTTTTCATGTTTTTTAAAAAAGATTAATTAATTGAAATATTTAGTTTTTAAATAACTAGATATACAGTTCCTCAATATTTTATTTTCCTTATTAAGCCAATTAGTAACTACTGATTCCTTACAAATATATATATTTGTTCCTCTGTAGGAAACAGACATTGAGAGAAATAATAAATGTTGCTTTTGGAAGTGATTTCCTTTTAATCGGTACAAGTTGAACAATGAGAGGTTCACTACCATCAAGGCCAATCAAGATGGGAGCAAAATAATACACATGGTATTGGTTTGAATTACTTTTATAAATTTGCTTAACCATTGGATGGATAATCCAGAGCTTTTATGTAAAGAGTGACTTGGTACTCAACAGCCCTGCATGCATGTGGGAGAATGCCTTGCTAATAATTAGAAAAAGCAGGACTCTAATTATCTGTGCATTTGGAACTTGTCACAGGTCAACAAAAACAGCAACATCCCCCAACCCCTTTTTTTTATGAATTCCAACACCTAACATCAGACACAGGCATCTACTTGCAATTTGTCTACAAAGTCTCCATTAAAAATTTTCCTTTTTTATTATCCCTAATTATCAAAATCCATTTGGTTTGTAATGAGTGAAGTATCTTCCCAAGCCCATAAATTAAAACTTACAGAGTCACAAGTGTATCTCTAGAAATCCATTCAGGAACTAACATTGAGTTTCCCTTTCCTTTTGATATCTGTTAATGAGAAACAGAGGTGGGCTCAGGACTTTGTTTCTTCACTGCACATTAGAGTAAAGTGTTTAACCTCTTGACTTCAACAGCTCTGAGAAGGTGCTGTAGTCCAGCAGACAGCACAGCTCTAGAGTGACCATGCTTGGACCCCTTTCTGGCCATACTCCACTTTGCGGTGTCCACTTGGGCTGATGGCAAGGCTCAGGGCATCTGCCTTCCTCACTCTTTGGGCACAATAGTCTCCTGATCTAGAATTAAAATGCTCATTAATAATCCCAGTAAGCTTTTAGAGTTTGAGAGTGAATAAAATTAATGCTAAAAAAAAGTCTTGTGTTAATCAGAGAAGGTCTCAAAGATGTGTTGATTATTAGTCCTTTTTCAAGCAGGGCTCACATCCTCCTCTCTGGACGGTAGATACCTTGTAAAAGAGAACTGTAGTTTTCATTTTACCTCTATGGCTTTTACTACAGAGGTTTAGACAGAATAAACAGTCAATAAATATTTCGTTTTTGGTTATTAACAGCAGTTTCTTGATGAAATTGAACAGTTGAATTAAAATGATGGGATTCTAATCTCACACCTCTCCTTTCCCCTCCCCCACTCCTTCAAAAGAATGGGATTCTGTTAAATATGATGCCTTTAGCTGCCTGTTTCTGTGTTTTGGAAATCTCTGGAAGCACCTTAGCTCTTACCAAATCCCTACGCTTTCCACCCTACTCAATGTACCATTTTTTCCTAGAAGACATTTGAAGGAAATGTGAATGAGTCGCAGTGACCAAATCCAATCTTTCATAAACCTCCTCAAACTGTGTGTTGGGAAATCCATCACGGTTTATGGATTAGGAGCTTGCATAAAGCAAGTGTAAAAGCTTTTTGAATTTAAGATTCATTTTTTTTCTTTTTTTTTGAGGAAGACTAGCCCTGAGCTAACTACTGCCAGTCCTCCTCTTTTTGCTGAGGAAGACTGGCCCTGAGCTAACATCTGTGCCCATCTTCTACTTTATATGTGGGACGCCTGCCACAGCATGGCTTGCCAAGCGATGCCATGTCCACACCCGGGATCCAAACCGACAAACCCTGGGCCGCTGAGAAGCGGAACGTGTGAACTTAACCGCTGCACCACCGGGCGGGCTCCAAGATTCATATATTATTATATATAATAGAGTTTAGATCACCAAGCAACCTAAAAGTTGCTACAATATTCTATACTGTTCACCTTTGAAAATGTGTGTTCTTTCTAGTTTGACAAGAGGACATAATTAAAATTCAAAAATATTCTTTTACCCGGGTTCCCTTTTCTCATTAATCAACAAATATTATCAAGCGCCTACTCACACCGAGGCTTCCTCGACACTATCCTTGTCCTTGAGTAGGCAGCCAAGAAGAGTACACATGTGCTGATCAATAGGCAGTCCTAAACAGAGTGGAGCTGAATGCTTCAACAGTGTAGTACTAGTAATATGTGCCATAAGAGCTCCTAAGAGGGAGCATTAAATTATAAAGGAACACCCTCCCCGAGGTAGGGTTTCAGTTCAGTTAGGTATATGCCAGCTCTCCCTAGGTGTCAGCTGGAGGTTGAGGCCCCAAACCCCAGGGTCAGCAGTCTTGAAGAATCATAAAAAGTGAACGGGGCTATCCAGATGGGAAAGGCCATGTGAGCCAGTGCTTGTCAACCCTGACTGCTCATTAGAATCACACATAGGGAGTCGGAAAAAACACCAAGCCTGGAGCTCCCAGCTCAAGAATTGATTTAACTGCTCTGCGGTGAGGCCTGGGCATAGATATTTTTGACATGCTCCCCAGCTGATTCTAATGGGCTGTCAGAGTTGAGAACCACTTAGTTAAACAATATCTACTATGACACTATTAACCTCATTACCCCAAACTGATTATATTGACTTCCCATTCTTTGTATTTGCAGATCTTAAGAAGGATTAGGCTATCTTTCTTAACATCCGGTACAGCCAGTTTCTTAGTTAATGAGATGACCTTTATACTAATGAAGATCTAAAATTTCTGCTAGATATGAAATAGATGGAGTGTATTTTGATTGTGGTTAATAGAGCTGCAGGATTCAATAATTAAGGATCAGTTTGCTTAAATTTTGCCATCATACAGTAAAAGCAGAGTGCTATTCTTGGACTGAATTTGGCTAGACTCTGTTCTCTGCTTAGGCATCACTAAAAGATATCTCTTTTTGCTACCTACGGGTGAAAGAAATTTCAAAGTGCATATAAGACCATAAATATGTGACCAACCTTCTCACACGTATTCCCCTCTCTGGTCATGAATATACTAGTGAGTGCAGGCTTTGACAGGTGTTTTATGGAACTGACACAGGACTTTTGGACTGCTGTTTCAAATTGGTATTGTGTCCAAAAAAATACTTGAGCTGAAAGAAGACTACTGAGAACAAGAACTGACTCATGTCACGTACAAAGTCTGGGACCAAAATATAAAACAAAACAAACCCAACAATTAATTGAGAATAAATAAAATTTTATTTAATGAATAAAGAAACAGTCCATCATATCCTCTAAATTGCTTTTTTAAACATCCAGTTTGAATTAAATACTGACTCTTAATTCCTTCTTTTCTTCTAATTGCAAAGTTTCCAAACAAAACACAACCTCTAACAAATCTTTAAGAAAGCACGACTAGGAAACAGCAAAGGGTGTCATGGAGATGACGTGGTCTACCAGAATACAGTGCCATATACCTCCTGAAGAAAGACACAGTTTATGCTCACAAACGTTTTGGCTTAAGTGATCACTGGTTTTCAGTTCCACAGAATGTCTAACATGCACAATGCAGAGGAACAGGAATAAAAGCCGAGATGCATTAATTGCTTCCTAGCAATAGAGGCAAAATATACAGTTTATGTAATTCACGCATTTCAAAATGGCTATCTTAATGGTTTTTCCATTAGGATTTCAATAACCAAAAAAGGACTTTAGAAAATAAGTTGACTCAAGCTTCCTAAGATGGAAGCATACCATGTTTGTGAGCTTTCTGGGGCCTGGTGTGTTTTCAAGTGGAAAGAACTTATGCAGGAAGAGAAAGGAAATGCATAAAAGGGGTCACTTGATTCGGTTTGAATTAAGTTAGCTATGGATGCTCCATGACTCCTTACTTGAAGTGTGTGTTTGTGTGTGTGTGTGTGTGCACATGCCTTCAGGCACAAGCACGTCTTTTGTCAGTCCCCATGGCTGACATGAATCTTCAGGGTTGAATTCAGACTTGCTGTAGCTAAGAATGCAGAAACAGAGACCAAAGGATATGCTCGTTTTTGAAAGTCTATATCTATCTGTTATCCTAAAGTTGATTCATTTTGGTGTAAGGCCACTGACATGCTAGCATGGAACGCTTCTTCATTACGGTCTGGACCAGTAAAATGGAATTGCCCTGAACTGCCTAAGTCAAAAGAGAAGACAGGACTTCCTTGCTATTTCTCCGTGCCCTGTGGAGTCATTATTTCCACCAGCTTCAATCATAGACGCGGGAGTCAGAGTTCCCTTAGGGTATTCTGCCTGGGTCGAAATAAGTTTCCCTGGAATCTGCCTGCAGAATGCAGATAGGATATTTCTTGAATTCATTTGATTTTCCTCTAGATTTTTTTTTTTAACTGCCTGCCATCTTGGAAGAAATTCCATCAGTGTGTACCATCCTTCTAAGGAAAAATGAAGTAGTGGGGTAGGAAAGAAATGAGAGTTTTTAAAACAAATTAACCACTTACTTTGGAGAAAAGTATTTTTAACATTTTCCTTGGGGGAAAAAAAACACCTTCTACCGCTTTTTTTTAGGGTCTCTGAAGTAAACTTTTCATAAATATTTATTTATTTATCTTACCTTCCATCTTCGGAAATGCTCAAGTATTTTGCTTATTTTATAGATGAAGAAACAGAGACCCCAGAGTTATAGAAAAATTAGAGGATGTGTCTGAAATTCATCTGAGTTATTAAAATCCCCCTTATTTCTAGGAATTCACCTAAGAATTCACCTAGAAATTCACCTAAGAATTCCTAGAAATAGAGAGCTCTCCTAATGCTGTTAAATACTTTACAAATTTTTATCTCAACAGGGAGGTAATGGGGGAGAAAGGTAAGCCAAGAAACTTAATACTAAAGATAGCAAAAATTAAGTGAAAATTAATCAGAAAAGAGGATAAGTTGTCTCTGAAATCAAAATACTGAAAAAATAAAATTTAATTTACCAATATGTATTAAAAAATACAGTTGCATTCAAATGATCTCATTTGAATTATTTCAGGATTTTAACTCTCCCTAAAATACACAGGAAAACCATTTAAACTATGTACATACAGGTGTTTACTAATCTTTTAGTAGTGTGACCACCATAGTCAATACTAGTATAAATTAGTTCACTGGATTCTTGGACCACTAATTGTGGGGAAATTACAAGAGTCTGCCTCTAGTTTGTAGATAACTCACTGGATCTGTGTAGAAACAGGTTCTTTGTAATTTTGGGACATCAAGCAATTCACTCTTCCCATACTATACGAAAATAACTCCTGTTTCTCCTGGTTTTAAAACACCTCTTATTCTAACAAAACTATACTTGGACCTCCATTTATTTCCAATCTAAACTGGTCCAGCTCTCCACTCCGCTGGTCAAGCATCTTTCTCATCTTTAAGTCTTATTTTTTAATGTGTCTCTGTTTTCAATTAGGAGGCTGAATGAATTTCTTGGAAAGTTAAAGAACATTCTATGAGAAGTCTACTGGATTTGTTTGATGTTTTAGGAAGACCAAACCCTAATTATCTTTCTGTTACTCTAGAGATATTTAACCAGGTTATAACTCATGTAGTAATTTATACAATTTGAATAAGAATAATTTTTAAAAATCATTTTTAAGTATCAATTTGTACATTACAAAATTGCTCCTATCATCATCAAAAAGTAAACTTGGAAACTAAGCTGTTTTCTGCATTTTAAAGAGAAATATACATTTATTTCAGCCTTAAAATATTTATTGTCAAATAATGTTGAAATATTTTAAATTTTGTTATTAGGGAAACATTTTCTATTCACTTTTATGTTAAAATCTTCTGGCAAATTAGTATTTGTATTCCTCCACAGTACAGCTATTTTCTTTATGCTTATTCTCAGCATTTCTGGCACAATTCTCAGAGGATTGAAAAGTGCGTTCTTTCTCTATTCCTTGCAGTTTCAAGGCTATTGCTCTTCAGAGTGTGGCGTGGCCATCATTTACGTGTTAACAAAAGGCAGCCTGTTTATGATTTTGTAATACCAAGTATGCTAACTAATGTAATTAGACAGAAATAAGAGACAAACATACTTTTAACAAATATGCAATTTTTTTTTGCGCTGCACAGATTTTTAAAAACATGGTATTGGCAACTTTTTTAGCATACTGATGACCACTGCATTGTCAAAGTTTACAAGATGCTTGACATTCTTCAAACAATGCTTCATTAATTAACTTTCTGAAATATTGATCCGCTTAAAACTAGAAAAGGCAATTAGTGGTGAAAAGGACTCCAAAAAGCCCTATTGCAATCTAAGTAACTGTTCAACTGGTAAGGCACGTTGATTTTCAACTCAACCTTCAGCAGAAATACTTTGAGTCCAGGTTACCCAAAGACTCTGGAAGTGACCTTGAATAATGGTCATGAGTAAATTTGCCTTTGAGTTTACAACCAGCTTATAAATAGCTCGTATACACAGTCCAGGAGCTCAGCTTGGAAAGTAGTTTGGGAGTGTGTGAGGAAGAGGAGGACAGGGGGAGGCTGTGATCAACAAGAACAACTTGGGTGTGTGACCCAGTCAGTTTTCTAGACCTCTCTTCATAGCCTTTTTTTTTTTTTAACTTTGCCAGGAATTCTATCAATTGGAAGTTGACAGGAGTAAGAATGCAACTGCTTTAAAAAATGCAGCGCCTCTGTGAAGTTAAAAGACTCTCAGGCATTCAGAATTTGTTCAATTGGACTGCTTTCTTCTGGACAACGAGCCACGATGCATGGAACTGGAGTTAGGTTATTTTGGAGCATGAAGCATGCTGGCAGGCCGTGGGGAAGGGGTGTGAAGGGATGGGTTACAGCAGGGATTACAGAACACGGGGCACAGGGCATCTGGGGAGAAAAACATGGAACAGGGGATAGATGCAGAAAGGACCATAATCACTCCAGCTTTGACACATCATAGACACAAAAAAGGAGGGGAAAGTAGTCTTTCTTTTCCTATTGGCTGCTTTGCCTAGATCCCTGTTCTTGGGGTTATAACCCAATCTAGTGTAATAGATACTGTAACTCAGTCATGAATTAAACAGACTTCTTTTGGGTTCACTTGGGAATCTAGCATTGGGTGATGTGGATATGTGAGGAAATATATTCTGAGTTTTAAACAACAAATTTACAGTGAACATCTAGATGGCAACCCATTTATCATTTGAGGAATATCCAAATTAACCTGTTGTCACAAAAGTCAGCTTTGACTCCCCTGGGAATTATTCTCCATGCTGTCTCATTCAGACCTCTGGCTCTACCCAACTGCTTGTCTCCTAACCATTTAATTTCTCATTGGATGCCTAGAAAAGTTAAGTGAGGAATAAAATGAGAAAGATGTATTCAAACCAGTCCCACTATTTGGCAATTCAGATTAAAACCTAACTTTGCTGAAGGGTGCTATGTTTCCAAAAGGCGGTTTGGTTTGTGTGCGTGTGTGTGTGTGTGTGTGTGTAAGATTGACCTTGAGCTAACATCTGTGCCAACCTTCCTCTATTTTACGTGGGGTGCTGCGACAGCGTGGTTTGATGAGTGGTGCTGGATCTGCGCCCAGGATCCAAACCTGCGAACCCTGGGCCACAGATGTGGAGCGCACGAACTTAACCACTGCGCCACTGGCCGGCCACAAAGCAGTTTGGTTTTAATGGTATGTTTTCTTTCTCCATTTTCCCTCTGATCCCCGTTTCCATGGCTAATCAAGTTATGAAAAACCTTTAGTTGTTTGGAGAGAAGGGTACTTTTGGGATCTGGGCTGCTTTTTGAAACAAAGGGCCAGAAGAGCTGCACCGACCTCCCTCTTCCCCCAGTGCCTTTTTGCAGGTTTTTGAGCTTACTCTGGGGCCTTCATGAATGCTCTATGTTTAATGAGTGTAGAGCAAAATAGTAGGGTCTAACAAGGCTAAAGGGCGTGTTTGTTTCTACTTCCCAGGCACGCACTGCATGTGCAAAAAGGGAGGGTACGCTCTTCATCCAGGCCAGCAGTATGGCCTTATGCCGTCTGCAACCCCTTTGGACCTTGCTGGGTAGCTTGTGTGATCAAATCATGGTAATAAAATGATTTTTTTCAACCTCAGCTGCTCATTGGAATCACCTGGGAAGCTTTAAAAACTACTCATGTCTGTGCCACGACCCCAGAGCTCACCGATTTGGGGTTGTGGCCTGGACATCGGGATTTTTCAAAGCTCCCCAGGAGATTGTAATGTGTAGCCGAGGTTAAGAACCACTGCTCCAAATTCAATTCACTTTGTATAAAAACACACTGACTTACATAGAATTTTTAAGTTCAATTTAGGTCGATAAATATTTATTGAGTGCTTACTCTGTATAAGGCACATGGCAAACTTCTGACACAGTCCTTACTAAGAAGTAGCTAAAATCTAGTGCAGGCAAGACTGGGCTAGTGTGAGCAGAGGGACAGGCAGGTATATAGAGGCTGTGTTTTATATAAAATACTGTACAAAGTAAACTTCTCTTCTTCCAGCCTCAAGAAATTTGCTGTAAGCTTTCAAAGAAAGTAGAATTATATTTGATTGAGGTCTGGGGGATAAGAAAATATTTCAGAGTCAGTAGCATTGGAGATGGACTGTAAGGAACAGTTAAGGTTTCCGTAGGCAGAGACTGGGGAGAGAGCCTTCCTGATGGAGGCAAAGAGTGGACTGTAGCTGGAAAGCAGGGGCTTATCTTAAATTTGCTGGTGCACTAGGTGTGTTTTCTGAGCAGCGGATGAAAAGCTTTGGGAGCATATTGACTTGCCTTGAATACCACAGGGCAGAACAGCAGGTACCTGGATTGGCTCCAAGGAGCCACGGGGGGTTTAAAATTGGGGAATGATATGATTGGAGCAGTACTTCAGGAAGAATGATCTGATGCTGAGATCCAGGCTAGATTCAAGTGGGGAGAAACAGTGGAACTAGAGGCCAGAAGACCACTTAGTCTCTTATTATGGTTGAAGTCGGAAGTACTGAGGGAAATTAAGAAAGTAATGAAAGTCTGAACTGGTGAATTGGAATGGATGGGGATGGAAAAGAAGGCCTGAATATAAAAGAAATAGTAGAGTTAGAATGAACAGGATTTGTTGATTGATTGGATAGAGGAAGCAAAAAAATGACTTGGATGCTTTTTATTTGGATAACTAGGAAAGTGATGGTGCCATTAATAGAAATCATTAAACCACGCTGAAGAATGTTTATGAAAGGGAAGATGATGAATCTGATTTTGGATACGTTGAGTCCAAATATATCCAGCGGAACTAAAATTTCTTGTATTAGTATTCCTCATTGTAATTGAATTCCAAGAGCATTCTTAAAGCAGGGCATTGATTCGTTCAACACAGTGGCTCTCAATAAGGGGAGATCCCGTCTCCCAGGAAACATATGGCAATGGCTGGAGACACGTCGGGTGGCCTGGCCTAGAGAGACAACCAGGAGAGTGGCTGCTATGTCATTGGCATCTAGTGGGTAGAGGCCAGGGATGCTGCTAAACATCCTACAATGTGCAGGACAGTCCTCCACAACAAAGAATTATCCAGCCCAAAATGTCAATAATGCTGAGGTTGAGAAACCCTGCTTTAACAAAATCCAATAGTTCACATTTCAGGAATTTTTAGGTTTGCTATATTTTAGGTTGGACAGCTCCACCTAGTGTTCAAATATAATATTTACCTTTGTTCTGTGTTGAACACTAGACAACAGGTAAAAAATACTTAGAAAGGTAAGACATACAGAGATGAAGAATATCCTTTCTTCATCCAGACAGTTCAATAGAAGAACTGTCTAGAGTTTATACAAATAGATGTAAGGAGAAGATTGGTGTACAACTGTGGAGAAGCAATCCTAGAATTAGAAAGTGCTCTGGTCATAAAGAGAGTTCATAATAAAGTCAATAGCAAAAAGAACATTTTATAGGATGTGTTCTGTACGAAATGCATTCTGTTTCATTACAGTTGCATATATTTTTACTATTGTTCCTGCATACATGAAAAAGTAAAAAAACTAATAATTCTGTTAAATAATTGACTGAAACCTTTATTTCTTAAGAATGTAACCTCTCGCATTTTTTTCATTAAGAAATAAAGATTGAAAATAAGATGATTTTAGAGTCATGAAAAATATAGGATGAAGAGTACTGGAAACTTCTATTTGATAAAGAATAGATTTTTGCCCCGAGAAGCAGACTCTACATGCCTTGTATTTTACCTCTCCTTCTAGATTGTGAGCTCACTGAGGACGGGACTGTGTTTTATTCATATCTTTGTGTCACCCATGGTCTCCAGCATAGCATCTTATACAGAGTAGAAACACAAATTATTTTTTGAGTGAATGAATTTATTTTTATACTGGAAATCCTTGCCTTGAAGTGAAGAAAGTTTCAAGCCTTTCTAAGCAATTACTACTTGTTCGCTTGAGTAAGATGCCAGGAGAGGGTGCCTGGCTCAGAGACCACCAGAGACCTGCCCACAGGGAGTCGGAAACAGCCACCTCCAATTCATTTCACTGGTGAATCTGGAGCAAACCATGCTGTGGTGACAATTCCTAGGGCAATTTTTGCACTGCTGTGTGAATTGTAGATTCTCTTTCTACTACAAGATTCATTCATCTAACAAATATCTACTGAATGTCTACTGTGTGCTAAGCACTCATCCAGGCACTGGGGATATCGCAGTGAGTTTAAGTCTAAAAATTCCAGAAATTGAGAGGCACCAATTTTGAATTTGTGAGTTAGAATAAAGATGCATACTCCGCATTCCTCCCATTTTCTCAGCTAGCATAACATTTTCTATGTAGAAAATGCAATTTCAGTAATGATATCAAAGCAGTCCACAACTCTTAAAGACCTCTCCTTTCACAACCACTGCTTTGCTGGGGCAAGTGAAAAACAAGACTCTCCTATCACCTCTCTCCTTGTTTGCATCTCTTCCTTCCTCACTGCCTCATGCACTCCAGACTTTCAGGGAGAAGGGAGGAGCAGGAGGGTCAGTATTTTGTGGGAAGATGATGATGACTCGCGCATATATTGCAAGTGGCAATTGAAGCTAGTAGTTTTAAAAGTGACCCTGTAGAAGACTTCTTTCTGGTTGGTTTATTAACAAACTTTTAGTTCTAGAGTCTAGGGATATAATAAGTCGGAAAGAGAAACCACTCACCATCGTATCCAAAAGAAAATGGACAGACAGGTTGGTGGGGCTACAGAATAAGTGCACTGTGCAATATTGAGTGTTTCAATGAACTTTTTGCATCTCAAGCACATTTTGGCACCTTATTGTGTGGCTCAGTACACCCAGGATAAACAAATCAAAAGTGCTTCTCCACATATATCAGTTGCATCTCTAAATGCTAAGTTCAAGCTGATTTAATGAATCCACAAAAACCACTGCTATGGATGTAATCAATGAAAGGCGATGCAGACCTCCCCACTTTTCGCCTTTGCATTGTCCGCTGAGTTAGTGATACCTAAGGTCACTACTGTCTAACTCCTCTCAGCCCGAGCCTATGGCCCCTAATTGCCCCTAAAAGGGCCTAAACATCCCTAACACAGCAGGGGGCAGGGGAGCATGTTAGCTTTTTCCCAAAGCAGTGGATGGCAGCTGCATGACATCTTTGGTTCATCTGTATTGTATTCTCACTTTTTGTTGGAATCTTTAAAAGGCACAGCCCTCCATCTCTCCCTCAGCCAAGACTGCAAGAGTCCCTAGCTGACTTATTCAAAGCATTCCTTGCCACAGGTCCAGCAGCATGGGAACTTACTCAAATCCAGTTGCTTGGAAACCACCGTGTCTGGCTTGTCCTCCTTCCCCCTCCACAGTCTGCCCCCTTACACAGCAGGCACCCAGACATTCTTAAAGTTCGTCACTCTCCACTACACTCCGAGAAGAGCATGAATACACCATTGTGCTTTCCATGGAAGAGAAGGCAGAGAAAATGTCAAGTCCTTTACTGGTGAGAGATCCATAGCGACTGCCACTGGGCCGGACGGACATGGGCTGTGGGATCTGCTGGTGCCACTGGGCTGGAAAATGGACCAAATAACATGTTACAATCAAAAGAGTACAGTCTAGCAGGTACACTGCAGGAGTGCACTCTGTCCTCACTCCAACACTCTCCGTGGCATCTTGCTAAGGCGTTGAAATGTGTCTGGGTCTGAAATGCCTCATTTGTAGAAGAGAGCCGTAAAATCTCTCCTTCCCTGTTAGGAATAGGGAAACTGGGTTGGTGATCTCTTAAGCCCTAATTCCAAATCTATGATTCTAATCCAGTAAAATTTGGGACTATAAAAAGGAAGAATGGGTGACTAGTGTGATTTCTGAAAATTATTCCCTCTCGCTGACCCAGTGTGGGGTCTGCCAGGGGCAGTGTAGTGAGGGCTGTAGGCTCTCAAGGGAGGGTACTTCAGAAGGTGGAGACAAGAAACCTGTGGAAGCGGAAGCCAAAAGATAGGTCCAGCCCTCTGAGAAGTCTCTACTCCACACCCTAATCACCCTAATCAGCCATAAGCAGGTTCTTATGAGTTACATCAAGAAGACTGAGAAGTAACTTATGTGCAATCAACTATGGTTCAGTGACAGACGAGTATTTATTAGTTTCCATGTTCATCAAGCATGGTCCAAAGGAGATCCTGTTTTCAGCAGACACTGTCCTTGGGCTTGAACATGGCCTGAATGAAATATCCATCGAAACTGCACAGTCCCCGCTGTTGTCTCCAACTCAGAAATTACCGAGCAGTCTTCTGATTAGTTTTCCAGGGACCTTGATGTGGAGAAGTGGGCACACCGGGTGGGAAACACTGAGGCTCTGAGTCCTGGAAAACTATGGACTCTTTCAGGTTCCCATTTGTAAATTGGTCCTTTGTTGATTTCTTTATTTTGAATTAGTTTTTCAGACGCTAAATACCTCTGAGTGAATTGATAAAATCAAATTTTGGAAGCTATAAAACTGAGGACAAGAGGCCAGCCAGGTGGCGCTGTGGTTAAGTTTGCACATTCTGCTTCAGCAGCCCGGGGTTCACGGGTTTGGATTCCGGGTGTGGACCTAAGCACCGCTTGGCAAGCCATGCTGTGGCACATGTCCCACATAAAATAGAGGAAGATGGGCACAGATGTTAGCTCAGGGCTAGTCTTCCTCAAAAAAAAAAAAAGAAAAACACCCCAAAACTGATGACAAAACATAAAGAAATTCCACTAACAATCAGGCACTCAGTGAGGCCACTGTGAACAGCTAGTCAAGTCTCTCCCTCATGCCCTCCTCTCTTAGCCTTTCCCTGCTCTCTCTGACACCTTAACCGAGCTACTGTAATTGCTACTGTTGGAAGTCCTCCTTTCAATGAGTGGGGAACCCACTGTCCCTGTTTCTTAGGCAGGAAGTGGTGGGGCTGGGGGGGATAGGGGATTCATTTTAGCCCAAGTTCTCTATCTCTGCCTCCATCCCCAGGTCCCAACTGAGGAACTAGCGCCCCCTATTGTTGATGCTGTGGAATCAGGACAGGAGCTGGGGAGAGGTGAGCCAGGACAAATTGAAATGGGAACCCAGTCACCGGCAGGCAGGATTGGGACAAGGTTCATTAGTTTCAGGGCTTATTGGTACTGAGTTCCTTAGTTGGGGACCTGTTTCCTTCTGACATAGTGAAGTGGGCAAAATGGCTAAGGAACTTAGCCTAGATTAAGAAACATATCACTGGTCTCTCTCTCTCCCCACCCTCCCAGGGGAAAGTACATTAGTGTCAGCTTCCTCACAGCTGAATTTCTTTTCAAGTCCAAGGATCAGGGAAAATAACCAGAAAGCTATATATTTCCTCCAAATATTAAACCTAGAGAAAATGCCAAGCCACGGCCCCTCCTGTAGTGCTACTAAGAAAAGGGATACCTGATGTGCATCTATAAATAGCAGGGGCCTCAGGTTCTAGACAGAGTTACTCTTATTTGTTATTTTGGTTAATCATTAACCAGTATGTAATGAATAAGAAACTTATTAAGCTTACTGATTATTATTTTATTTTATTATTTATTATTTATTATTTATTTTTTTTGAGGAAGATTAGCCCTGAGCTAACTGCTGCCAATCCTCCTCTTTTTGCTGAGGAAGACTGCCCCTGAGCTAACATCCGTGCCCACCTTACTCTACTTTATATGTGGGACGCCTACCACAGCATGGTTTGCCAAGCAGTGCCATGTCCTTACCCAGGATCCGAACCAGCAAACATCGGGCTGCTGAAGCAGAACGTGTGCACTTAACCACTGTGCCACCAGGCCAGCCACTGATTATTTTTTTAAAAATCACCCTTCTTGGTTAAGAAATTTGTCTCCAAAAAATACCAGTTAATGTCAAAATTATAGAGGAGAGGAGTAGATTATACAAACACTTTAATAAAGGTTAAATTGTTAAATCTTGTTGAAAATTAGAAACATAGCTCAAAGGAACAATACAAACACCTGGATTTGCATCTGGCTGTAGTCGTTTAACCTCTCTGAGTCTCAGTTTCTTCAGCATTTAAGTGAGAGTAACAACAATTACAATAATCTCATGGGTTTGAAAGGATCTAAGGGTACAATTTGGTAAATTACAAGTCACTATACAAATGTCATTTGATATTATTATTATTATACAGCTCTGTATTGTTAGTCTGATTGTGGGGTTAGGGCAATAAATATTTATGGAATAATTTAACAAATGAATAGGGTCAGGAAAATTCTGCTAGGGGGAGGTCTGTCTGGGGGAAATGACAGGCAGTGAGGAGGGAGTTCCAGTGGGTGGCCCACGGCAGCAAGGAGCCGGCCTGAAGACGCTGGATGATTAGAAGCACAAGCACACGTGGGCTCTGAAGTAGCTCTAATTCCTAGTATTAGAGTCTCTCTTTTGGAAGAAGCTTAACCTCATAGTGAAACGTAAAAGTGTACAAAAGCTGTGAGGTGACTAGGATGAAATGACTTTTAAAATCCGTCCCTTAAGCACTAAAACATAATCTAACCAATTCATTTATGGAAGCATATTGCACCTATGCTTAAAAAAAAAAAGATTTTTGAGTTGCCTATGATACACAGATGTTTGACCAATGCCATTACACCTACCGTATATATCCAGCCTGGCAGTGCATGACACGATGCCTGCTTCATTCTTGGCTGACAACGTGTACCACCCAGCGTCTGATTTCTTGGCTGGCTGGATGAGGAGGCAGACATACCCTGTTGCGTCCTGGTGCATACTGAAGAAAAGAAAGAATATATTCATATTGTATTTGGGGACAGAAACAGCCTTGTCGAGTTTAGGGCTCAGGGGAACTCTTGGGGCAAGTGGAGCAATGCTGTGCTCCCCTCCTGTCCCTGCCCCTAGGGAGAGGACAGGGCACTCAGCTTAAGGCAAATATCAAAGGCAAACTTGAAGGTGAAAAGAAGTCACAAAAGAGCAGCAGTGAACCTGATGAGGCCGAGGTGAGGGTCGACAGCCAAGGCTGAGGCCTGCTCTTGCCCTCCCCACTGCTCCAACTCTCCTGGAGTTGTACTCCTCCACCAGGGGGATTACCACTCGTCACAACCAAAGTCCAGAAAAATCTCTTTTCCAGACGAGGTTGGAAATTTCAACAGAACTTTGTTAGGAAGCTGTGGGAATGGAGACCAAAACGAGAGCCCAGGGAGAGATGAACTGTGAGCGGGCAGGGGGTTATTTCTTAGTGTAACCGACTGGGCATTCAGCATTCCGTAATACAGTTCAGGAGCTCCCTTCTGTTTTCTTTACGTCAGTAGTTCTCAACCTTGGCTGCATATTGCAGTCCTGATAATTACACCAGAATTTCAGCCTGGGTTTAACATGCTGCGTCAATTTAGACTGAAGTGTTAACTCAAGAACATTTCTGCTCTTGCCTAAGTTTTACCAGAGAAAAATCCTGACCTATATATACATAGCCTTCTTAGATGAGAAAATTCTGCAAAACCTGATAGCTACAACACCCTCTGGCACAAATTCAGTTTACTGTGAAGAAGTAATTCTCAGTGGAAATTTTTGTACACAAGCTACCTTTGTTTGCTTGCCCCCTTGTGGCATAAAACCCAAATGACAAAGAAATAAGATTGGTTAAGGGCCATCAAGGGGGGCACCCACTTTAAGAAACTGGATCCTTAAAGTTACTTTAAAAATAACCACGTAGTGATGGCTGAAGAAGGAGTATAACTGCCTTACTGTTTTGTTTTGCTTTATCCTATTTTAACTTTTTACTGTCAGAGGTTTTCTGGGTACTTATATTACTGAAGACACATGACAAAAAATAGGAGGATCTCCATAAATTTCTCATACATTTTTTAAACTTAAAAATTAAGCTTTTAAGGGGCTGGCCCCATGGCCTAGTGGTTAAGTTTGGTGAGCTCGCTTCCCAGGCGTGGACCCATACCACTCATTGGCAGCCGTGCTGAGATGGCAACCCACATACAAAATAGAGGAAGATGTGCATAGATGTTAATACAGGGAAAATTTTCCTCATCAGGAAAAAAAAAATTAAGGTTTTGGGCCAGCCTCAGCAGCCTAGTGTTAAAGTTTCACATGCCACTGCTTTGGCGGGCTGGGTTCGGTTCCCGGGCACAGACCTACACCACTCATTTGCCAATGGCCATGCTGTGGCAGCAGCTCACATACAAAAAGGAAGATTGGCAACAGATGTTAGCTCAGGGTGAATATTCCTCAGAAAAAAATTTTTTTTTTAAATTAAGCTTTTAAAACTGTGGGACATTCATACAATAGACTACCCTTCAACAACAAAAAGGAATAGATTCTTGACATACACAATAACATTGATGAAACTCAAGTGCATTATGCTAAATGAAAGAAGGCAGATTCCAAAGGCTACAGACTCAGTTGGGGGGTCCAAGAAGCCCCACTAAGCTTGGAAGTGCCTTTGAACATGGATGGGGGCTGTACCTGATCCTCTCTCTGGTGAAAGGGATGGTCTCATTGTCTTTCTTCCAGTAGAACACAGGTGGTGGCATGCCTATCACACGGCACTCCAGCCTCACCGGGTGCCCTTCGGGAACCCCGCTG
Organism: Equus quagga; assembly: GCF_021613505.1. Taxonomy (NCBI): domain Eukaryota; kingdom Metazoa; phylum Chordata; class Mammalia; order Perissodactyla; family Equidae; genus Equus; species Equus quagga. The sequence goes on from NC_060268.1 coordinate 128,589,033, forward strand.
TTCTGCAGTTTCTCCAGGATAACCGGCGCTTTCTTCACCTCTTTGGCTGAATGAGAGAAGAATAGTTCTACTTTGACTAGTAAGTGCCTTGGGGTTCATGCCTCAGACTCGTTATGATTCTGGAGTTTAGTGGAGCGGGCCCCCACCCAACTTACCGCCTCTTCAGAACACTTCCCAGGCCTCAAAGTGAAGATCACTGGCTTGATAAAAGCTCCAGAAATGATTAAAAAAGAAATGAAGAGACTGTCTGCACGTCTTATGAGAGAAGACACTCAAGGACCTGGGTCCCACACAGAGGATGCAAATGGTAGGTGTGGAATTTAAAGAGTTTCTTTCATTGCTCAGCAGTCAATTTTGAGGAATAATACATTTTATGTACTGAATATATCCTTTCTCTTTTTTAGAGGACTTTATTTTGAGGAAGATATATTAATTTTTCCTCAACTTTTTATTTTAAAAGAGTTTATAGCTACAGAAAATTTGAAAGAAGTATACTATTTTTTAAAAAAAATATGAATTATGCTTCCCAAGCAGGCATTTTTGTTCTGGCCAGAACCAATTAAGGCAAAGATACCTCATATTTCAGAGATCCAGAGTCAATATTTTATTAAAATAGTGGGAAAAAAGTAAAAGCTGGCAATCAATATATGCTTGCACAATGAGCTTTTCCTAGTCTATTGGTAAGAGGAAATTAAGAGTGAGAAAAAGAAAAAGATATATGGGGGAAACAGCCACTGGCCTCTGGCGAGGATTAGCATGCTGGTCACCCTGATTTCCTTTAGGTGCCACACATGGGAGAAAGCCTAGCACTAGAATTCGTATATTCAGAAGTCTAATTCTGGCTCTACTACTGCCCCCAGGTGATGGTGACTTCTGTCCTTGTTGGTAGGCATTACAGCATTTTGTTCACATCATTTTATAAGGTGAAGGTTCATTAGTTTAGTTATCAACTCAACATTTGTTGAGCACCTTCCGTGTTCCAGGCACTGAGTCGGACACCAGAGATACACAGAAGAACAAGTCAGAATCTCTGACCTTAGAAGCTCATAGTTTCCTCAGGGAGGCAAAGGAGTAAACAATTACACAGAAGGCCGTAAGTGCTCTAAAAGTCTCTCCTTTTCTAAGTGCTAAGGAAACAGAGGAGGATGCCTGATGGATCCACTGTGCCTTGGTGGTGACCTTTGGATTAAGCCTTTGACGATGAGTAGGAGGTTGCTAGGCAAAGAAGGCCATTCCAGGTAGAGGAATCACGGATGCAAAGGCGTGGAAGCTTGGGGTCGGGGCAGAGCTTAGTGTGTTCCAAGGGTGATGAACTGCAGGGCAAATGACTTGAAGTCAGTGATAATCAATCGATTAATTGATTAATTAACTATTACAAATTACAATGACTCCTACTTATTGCATGCATAATATGCACAAGGTACCATATTATGTTTTTAGCTTACTAATTTGTTTTTGAAAGCAATGTAGGAAATATGGCCCTTACTACAGGGAAGGGAAAAATGAAGTTAGACTTGGGGCAAAGCACTAAGGAGTTCTTTCAGACGCTCTGCATACTTGGGCAGTAACTTTGGAGGGGGTTATGCTTAGGGGTCCCAGCAGCAAACCTCACCTACTACAGTGAGCTCCAGACTGAAGGAATTCTGTCCGGTTTTGTTGGTAGCAACGCATGTATAGGTCCCTGCATCGCGTTGAGTGAGTGGGTCAATGAGCAGAGAGTGGACTCCGGTCTCCCTGACCAGCATCTTGTGGGAGGCATCTGGTAGCACAGGTTGGCCATTGAGCAGCCACGTCAGCTCTGGGGGTGGTAAGCCACTCACCTAATAAACAACAGGACAGCTGAGGCAAATGACAGACTGATGACAGGAAGATTTATTTGGTGGCTGAATTCTTCATCCTTGTCTGGCACCAAACAGACAGTGAGAGAAAATATGGGGTGGTAAAAAACCTCTCTGTGGGGGCATCAGGACAAGAGGGGTCTGAATTTAAACTGTTTAGTATTTTGACCCCAATTCAGGTCATGATTATATTCTAGATTAGAATAAATGACAATTAAAAAGCTAAATAGATTGATAACATAGGCCTGCAGTGTCAGTTTCAGAGATGATATTTGCTTACATACCTAATAAGCAAGAGGTCGCCAAAAAAAAGCAGACATTAAGCCAATGTTCTCAAACCTTGCTGTGTATATAATTACAGGAGGAGTATTTGACAATCCCAATGCCCACTGACTGTATTAAATCAGAACCTCTGGGGACGGGACCCATGGGTATCTTTTAGGGTTTGGGGTAGAAGAAGTAACGGTCAGTCCTGAATATTGTTTAGGTGGCCACTGGGAGAACGAGAACCACTTAGAGAACTGGACTCATACATGCTTAACCTCAAGCTGTTACTAATTTGCGTCTAAATTTCCCTTAGCATTCTGCATCTTTGTCTGGGGCAGAAGGGGTGACTTAAGTTTCTCTTCATGCTGAGAGATATCCACACTGCTCAACTGAACCTAGTTTCTGGTCAAAGACTCGGAACGTAGAACAGCTAAAGGAGATGGATGCTGATTAGGATGAGAAACCAGCTTCTGTTTTCATAAATTGCCCTGGAGCCATTTTTTCATGACTGTAATTCTTCCAAAGGCTATGCCTCACAGCAATTCACTCCAAGGACGCGAAAATCACACCTTTGGCTTTACAGTAATAAAGACTTTCCAGGCTCCATATGGAAAATGTCTGAATTGTATCACCTTTCTGGTTGTCTTTTACGAGTGCAGAGTTAACTTCATAGAGAACCAATGTAATTTTTATTAAGATATAAACACAAAAATGTCATGAAATCCTTTCGTCTGGTATTAAGTGGTCCAAAAGGGCCTTGTGGGAAAAAAGTGATCTTTCTCCCTTCCCCAGTGCTCCTTTCCTTGAAAAAAAACCCAAACCAAACAAACCATAAAACAAATAAAAATAAGTGCAAACAAATAAACCAGTATAAAATATGAACAGATCTGGAGCCAAGGATGGGTGCTAGAGTCTACCTTACAGTCCAGCCGACAGAGGCGCCCCTCGTGAGCCACCAGATCCCCAGGAGCCTGCAGGAAATGTGGTCGGAAAAAGCGCTCCTGCAGGGGCTCTTTGTCTCTTTCTTGCACTCGGGACCTTCCTCTATAACAACAAGCATGTTCAGGAATGAAACGTAGAAACTAATTTACAAACTTACGACAGTAGGCATTTAGGCACAGCTATAGGGCCCAGAGAACAGATATTTTTTTGTGGGGGGAGAGAAAGGAGGTTGCTAGACCAAACAAATAATAATACAAATAATAAATAATAAATAATGATGTAAAACACAAAGTGGTAAGCATCTCCTACACTGCAGGATTATCTTGTGAGATCTGAAATCCAATAAACAGGCTTTAGCTTCTTTCTCTCTGAAGTCATTCTGGGTTAAGTGGCTCAGCGCCCCTTATCTTGGGTTGACCAGTTGTTCAAAAGTTTCAAAATAAACAAATAAATCAGTATTCAATCTGAACCGCAAAGAAGAGCCAAAAGCAAAGTCCTGTTTATTACCCAGAACAAGGCAGTGATAATCCCTGTGTCTGTGAGTAATAGAATTTAACCTGGCTAATAAATTATGGCAGACCATTAGAGATGATCATGAACTAAAACTGGTTAAAACCGACCAACAGTAACAGCTGCTCTTGAAAAAGAAACAACAAAATGAAGATGAAAGTATAGTTGCAATGATGGTGAAATACTGTATCTGAAACGTGGGTCTCTATTTTTGTTCCTTTGGTAAGTCAAATTCAATGCATCCACGTCAGCAACTGTGGAATGCTTTGCTAAGGCTTTGTGGCACCACAAGACTCAAGAGAAAGCCAGGCTCTTTTTTCTTAGTGGTTAGTAAAACCAGAGAGGAAGAAAGCCAGTTACTATATTGGAGACAACCACAACCAAAATATTTGATCTATATACACATAACCATTAATGGCTTCTGTTTCATTAAAGAAAAGATGGTAATTTAATTCAAAGAGTCCAATTTAGATATTATGTGCACAGGTGCTACTGACGGTTGCAAATTTTGAACCATTAAAATTGTGCCGTAGATCCGTGCTGCCCAAATTCAGTGTGCTTATGAATCACCTGGGGATCTTATTAAAATTCTGATTCTGATTCAAATTAAGATTCTGATTCAGAAGGTCTGGGGTGGGGCTTGGGATTCTGTATTTGCCACAAGTTCTCAAGTGATGCTGATGTTGCATGGGGAGGGCTACCCTTAAGCAACAATCTGTGAACTCAATACTTCGGTGCACATTGTGAGGGATGGATGCTTGGGAGAGACTAGAGGGGGAGATTCTTATTGTCTTTACCTGTGAGACTGACCAGCGGACGTTAGTCGACTGCGAATGGGCAAACCTTGTACCATCAAGTGGCCAGAACAGCTGATTCTCCCCTGAAAAAACAGAAAAGGAATGAGATTCAATAAGAATTCCACATTTTTTCAATTTATATAAATTTTTCTGGACTTGAACATTATGAAGCTTTTGGCTAACTATTATGAGTTTTTCTTTGGATCAGGGGATGAAAACAATATAATGTGACTTCTTAAATAACTGTTAGTATTCCAGGGGGAAGGATTTTTAAGAATATTGTGATGACTTTCATTTTTAAGCTGAGAAAAGAACAGAGCACAAATGTAAAAAAATTTGAATTATTGTGAACTTAACCTTATCTGCAGCCACATGCAGAGATCATGGCCAACTATTTTTATACTTTACTCAATAGAGATTATCTTCAAAACTAACAAACATTTTAATAGGAAGAGTGGGCGAGATTAGAAATTATGGTTTTGTACTTCCTATTTAACAGTAGTGGAAGATATTTTATTCTGCCATATCTTTTAGGGGAATTTTAAGTCTTGATCTCATTCAGAAAAGCAAAGTAAAAGATTATGACTTTCTAATTTTTACCAACAAAAAAAAAGGACCATATGAGTTTGAGGGATAGTCACAAGCCTTTATAAAGTAATTTGCTTATTCTCAAAAGAACAAAAATAAGAAATCATTCTTTGATAGAATGACTTATTGACTTTTCAAGAAAGTTAATGAATTGATAAACACAAGATTTAGCCCAAGAGATCTGGGACATAAGGAAGAAATACTACTAATGTCCTTTGACAAAGGCTGAAGATTTGAGAGATCCATCAGTGTCTAACTGATCTTTTAAGCTGTGATACTGTGCTCTCACTACACACAATCACAATGCTTCTCATTCATTTTCCTCAGCAATCCTTAGTAACTCGCACTTCTCAAGGTCTCATTCACAACATCTACTGCTCCTTCCTCCGAGTGCAGCACAGCGCAGAGCCCTGCGTCTCCACCTGGGGGTTGGCAGCCATGATGGTGTAGTTGCCATCGTCATCGCTGGTGGTAGATTCAATGTGCAGAGAACATGTCCCATCTTCTTCTCGCCTCATTTTGCAACGCCCATTTCTCTTTGAAATCTGCTTCCCATCTTTGAACCAGTAAACCTGAAATGAAAGATGATCAAGGGAATATACACTGTTCTGTCTATCTTTAGAGGGAAATGAAGTAGGGAGTAAAGTGAGGCAAGGGCTGATTGCCATCTCTACAGGTGACCCATCCCTTATAAAGTACTTAGAAAAAAGTGATAAAAATGGCAGTATAATATGCTCCTCCGCTTGTACACATACAATGTTTAAGTCAAAAATTCTACAAAATTTAGGATCGAGATAAAGCTTTTGCCTATTTTTATTGTACTTCATAATTACTTAAAAAACCACCCTAAGGACCAGACATGTCTTCAAAGCCAAAATAATGAAAACCAAGAGCTGAATCTTTTCCCTTCATCCTGTTTACAAGCTTAAGTCTTCTGTAGTCACAGAGTCTCAGGTCCTAGAATAGCCCACCTTGCTTGAAAAGGTAGTTTGGTTTATTATACCAAGTGGAATGAAGCCAGGATTCACTCAACTAAATTTCTCATCTGGCTAAAATTTAAATAAATATATTTTCCAGATTAAGTTCTGCATGTATCAAGGAGATTTCTCAAAGACAGGAGGAGAGAAAGTACTGGCTGCAGCTGCCGTCCTCTACATTTCCTGGTTACCTAACCATACGTGATAACGCCACGGCTAACGTTTGTGAGAGCAGAGTGGAGAGATTCTCTGCCGCAGCCGCACTGAGTATCAATCCTTCTCTCAGCTGACTGCCAGAAAATCTGGTGACTCATAAGATTTTTCAGCAGCCAGTGATAATGACATGACATTTTCAGCATTTACCAACCTAAGAGTAATGATACAAATATAGTTCACTTTGTACAACAACAGGAACTGTGTGGATATTCAATAGATGTTAAATAGGAACAAAAATATCAATTTGGTGAGTTTGATGGCTGACAGAATCAATAGCCCAAAATAGAAGATCATGACTAAGAAGTTTATTTTAAGCTTTTATTAAAATTCTAACACCCATAAGTCTGATTTATTTCTGGCCTGACTATTTAACAATCCTATTCCTGAGTGTCTCTTTTTTCAGTCAAATTATCTGGGCTTTGTCAATTTTCTGTTATTGGTTTTCATTCTCTCTGTAGATGCTTCACTAGGGTCTGATAAGACTTTCCTGAAGGTGCTGTCTACAGTCCTGCACAGTTGGTCGGCCAGCTGGCTAGTCATCTTCCCCTACCTTTGGAACAGGTATCCCAACAATTTTGCAGGTGAATGTGACTGGAGAGCCTTCTGTGACACGGAAGTGCTTGAGTCTTTTGTCAAAGATGGGAGCAATACACTTGCCCGTGGGGATCTCATCATGTTGGATTTCATCATCTGATTCATCAACAGGGGTACGTTCCAAACGAAACTCTATTTCATTCATCAGCCTCTGCTCAAAGCTTGAAATTTTGTACTCCTGTCAAAATGGCAAACATGTTTCAATTTCAATTTTTATAGGTGAGGAAGAAGTTGTCTATCAGTATAACTTGAGGATGCGACTCATTTTTAAGACTCAGATGTTAGATTTATATCACAAAACTCAAATAAACCAGGCATGTTCCATTTCCAGTTCCTCACCATGGAGCACTAAAGGTGATTTCAGTGTCTCTACTATAATCCCAAACTGCCTTAGTGAATCCTGATTCCTCACCTTGAGCATGGAGCCCCAGTAGAATCCTGTAGGGAATGGAATGAAGATGGAATGTAATTTCCATAACTATTATTCATGTCCATTTCAATATGTAGAACCGCCCATATGGTATCTTGGCAAAGCTACTCTGAACTGCATTCTGATGCATGCCTGCATCACCAACTTCCGGTCTCTACCGGACATTCCCATCTGCATGCTTGAGGGGAGCCTGTCTTGAACAGATCTCCCTTGACCTCACATTCACCTCCATTGCATCTCTCTGCTCCCCTCACAACTAAACTATTTCAAATAATTTTCTCTTGTTATGGGATCATTGCCTTGTTGCCTGTTCTCTCACAAACATACTCCAATTAGGTTTGTGTTCTCACCGTTCCACCAACATTACTATTATCAGGGTCTCCAAATTTGCCATATCCCGTTGTCACTTATCCGTTCTTACTTTACCTGACCTCTCAGCAGCATTAGACACAGATGGCTACTGTCTTCTTTTTGAAACATTTTCTTCTCTTGGTTTTCATGACACCAAACTGGTTTTCCTTCTCTTTCTCTAGCTGCTCCTTTTCAGTCTCCTTTGCTAGCTCCTAATCCTAGGTAGGTGATCTCATCCAGTCTCATAGCTTGAGATACCTTCTGTGTGCTGATGACTCCAAATCCACATCTCCAAGCCTGATCTTTCCCCAGAACTCATATACCCAATGGTCCACTCTACATCTTGGGAGTCATATACCAACGATTTACTCTACATCATGGTGTGGGTGCCCAATAGGCATCTCAAACTTAGCATGGTCCAAACACGACACACTTGATGTCTGGCCCCCCGAGATGCTGCTACCCTGCTCACCCTCATCTCAGGAAATGGCGCCACTATTCATCCATTAAAAGTTCTTAATGGTTACTCTCAATTTCTATACTTATCGCAAGGTGGAGAGGTGATAGCTTTCAGACTGCCACAGGGCCTCAGACCACACTTTGAGTGTACCGAGTTAAACCCTAAATCTAGTACTTAGCCCGAATTCCTCTCTCTCTCCCTGCCGTATGCTATCAAGCTTAAACGTCATCTCGCCAAAGCAGCCTTCCCAGGCCACTTCATCTCAAGTAACTCTCCATTCTAATTCTCTACATAGTACCGGTTGCTATCTAGTATTTTTCTTGTTTGTTTATTGATTGAATATTTCTCAACATTAGAATGTTAGCTCCACAAGGGGCTGAGATTTTCTTTATCTTGCTCCCCACTATATCAACAATACGTGGAATATTGAATGCCTGACTCATGGCAGGCACTCAATGACTAACTGAAGAATGAGTGAATACTCGAATGATATGGGGGCAATCACTTATTCCAACACTACCACATCTTTAAGGAATCTGGAGCCAAGTGCTTGGGGTGAGGGTGAGACCTCTGGTTAAACTTGTGACTCTAGTGAACCATAATTTTATAATTTAGGTGGGCTCCATGGAAATGGTACCTGAATGCCACTGACATGGAATTTGGAAGCACACAGGATTCATATGGTGTGTTCTCAAGCTATTAAATCACATTACTCATGTCTTCTAGTTATTGTCTTATGCATATTATCACCTGAATTTGTGTAGAATTGGAACTTAGAAAACACAGAAACCAACAATTTCTTGGTTTTAGTTTCTTGGAACCAATCATAAATCTGTCCCTCTCAGAAACGTCTCACACTGGGTAGGCAAAAAAAATCCACAGCTCTTTTGGGGTAGAAAAAATGATTAATCTCCAGTTAAGCTTATTAATTTTTAATCAGGTAATTGAAACCAGTTAAAGTAACAAATTATTCACTTCTACTAAGTTGAAACCTAATTTAGTTTAAAAGTGCTAAGACTTTTCTACATTATAGAATTTTTACAAAGTCAATAATTAGAGCTTCCAACTAGCCACCTATTAGGTTGGACTATACGAAATTGCCATTTTTTTGTAGGTCAAAAATGGTAGAATATAACCAATTTCATATGATTCAACCTAACATTTTCCATAGATATATTCAGAAGATCCCAAAAATTTGAAATATTTTGTAGTCTTTTCAGTTTAAATTTTTCTTCTTTGTTGAATTGCATTCATGCTTCCAAATTGGCATTATTTTTCCTTTTCACAAATTTGTTTATTTTTTGGGATGTGTAGGAGTAAAACCGAAGAGTTATTTTATTCCTTTACCATATGAGGTAGGTTCTAAATGGTAGCTTTATTACTTTGAAAATTACATTCATAAAGAATAATTCACATAGTTCTCAGACCTCGCACACAGATCCTAGAGTTCAGGGAACTCCAGACTTTTCGTGAGGGTGGCAGGAGGTCCTGGCCGTCTATGGTTTCTCAGCTTGTTTCATTTAAGGCTCCCAATTCCCAGTCCGTTCCATGCCGCCTCTAGCTGCTATTTTAATGGGGTCCTTGCTCCAAGCTAAAGAACTTTCTCTGCAGCTTCTCCTACTACATGACAGGTGAGGGCTGGTAAATTCCTCTCTAATTACATTGTCAGAGTTATTATAGGGGGAGATGAATTCCTGAAATTCTATATTGAAAGTATGAACTAATTTTTCCAAAGAAGTGTTATTATACATGGTGGTGAGCTCTGATTACACCTATACTTCAGGAGTGTGATGAGTGATATTCATAAGGGTTTTAAGTGCCTGCCTGAGAATATAAATACCACATTGTCTCTAGGTATTCCAAACAGCTAATTTTAGGAACTTGACTTTATCAAGCTGGGGCCTGATTTTACAGAATTTATAAACGTTTGAATTGATTTAGCCAAAGGGACTACAGAAACAATATGATGAAAATATGCACATTTTGTTTCACCATAAATGTATACATATTAGTTATATATTTATTATTTTACCAGTACTACATATTGGGAGGTAATGAGAATAGAAAATTCAGTGAGTTATTTAAAATATACAGTTCATAACTAGGTACTAAGGATACAGCTGTAACCAGATTTTTTTTTTTTTTTTTTGCAGGAGAAGATTTGCCCTAAGCTAACATCTGTTGCCAGTCTTCCTTCTTTTTCTAGAGCCCCACACCCTGCCAAAGCCCCAGTACGTAGTTGTGTATAGTTGTATGTTCTTCTGGTTCTTCTCTGTGAGCTGCTGTCACAGCATGGCTACTGACAGACGAGTGGTGTGGTTCCACACTCAGGAACCAAACCTGGGCCGCCAAAGCAGAGCACACTGAACTTAACCACTAGGCCATCAGGGCTGGCTCTGTAACCAGATCTTAACTGGAAGTTTCTATTGAGGCATCAAGATGGACTAGATATGAGAAAACAAATGATGTAGGAGACAAACTACCTTCCAGATATTTCAAAGCAGGTGCTTAAGGACACGTTAAGTGATTTAAATCCCTCACCTCCATCAGAGATACAAATCAGGAGAGAGGAGATCCAGCGAGAGGACTTTGGAGAGAAATGCTAATGTCTATGAGTCTCCTACCTCCACGTCCAGCCCCAGGGTACCTGCTTTTCACCTCGTGTCTAGCCAGGGAAATTATATAAACCCATTTGGAGAGCTTGCTGTCCTTCCACATTGTGTTGGTGTCTGACTCCTGCCTAAGAAATCTAGAGTGAGGGGCGAGGCAGCTTTTTGCTGGTGGGCAAGCTGAAGGCTGCTTTGGGTAGCCTGTACTCCTTCTGCATTGTGTCAGGGCAGAGGACCTGTGATGGTTCCTGTCATGCCTGCATGGGCCACATACAAGACAAAGCCAGTGTGGGGTCAGTTTTATTTCTCCATGGCTGGGAAAGGAAGGAGTCAGGAACAGCAGTTAGTGAGGTGGGGGAGAAGGGAGCAAAAAAGAGAGAAGTTGGCCATACTTCCCTTCCTGGCTTTAGGTTCACCATTTGCAGCAGTCCCTGGGGTGTAGGGTGCTAATGGGGGTGTTTGTGTGGGGGGCTTTATTTTTGAATAAGGATTGGAGTCTTGATTACTACAAGGGCTGGAAACCATAGAGCTTTTTATGAACGAAAAATGGCCAAAATGTTGCCGTGGTTTTCTTTTTTTGCTGAGGAAGATTCGCCTTGAACTAACATCTGCTGCCAATCTTCCTCTTTTTTGTATGTGAGCTGCCCCCACAGCATGACCACTGACAGACGAGTGGTGTAGGTCTGTATCCAGGAACTGCACCTGGGCCGCCGAAGCAGAGCAGACTGAAATTAACCACTAGGCGACTGGGGCTGGCCCCAAAATGGTTTCGAGATTGCCAGGAACAGGAGAAGAATTAGTCCCATTGGATAAATAAATGGTTAATGGGAGAAAAAATAAAAATTCTTTTTATACATATTTGTTTAATGTACCAGTTATATGACATAATGTATAAATTGCAGGTGAACAACAAAATAAGAAGACTGTAGATCAAGGAGTTTCCATGAAAGATTTCATAAAATATTTGGGAAATTGAATGTCAGGAACAAGGAAACCATGCAACTGTGTGGCAGGGATATATGGCCTGTCACTAAAGCACTGAATCTTTACATCTGAGTTGTTGACAAAGTGTACACCATCCCCCAAACAGGAATTTATGTTTTTTATAGTCCTTTGCAACTAAGAGTTGGTTATTCCAAGGATGATTACCCCTATTACATAAATCAAGGTTGTCATTCCAAATTATGACTGATGGGACTCAGACTCTGTGAGGGAATTTGCAAACTCAAGCAATATGTTTCAGTTAAATTGGGAGGTGCTTTCTGCACTGTTCTGCACAAAGGCTGCACTACTGATCCACTGTGAGCGGATGCACACTTTGAATTTCCAGAACTGGGTTTACGCTGCATTCTGCACTCTCCCTTGCCTTTTTCCCTTTGTGAGTAAAAGCGGGAGTTTCAGCATCAGCTGCCCGTAGGTGATATCAGTGCTCAAAGGAGAGAATATTTTTTGTGTGCAAATCTGGCCTGTATGGCAATCAAATCAATGACATATGACCCATACTTCCCAGGCTTATGTTAAAGACCTTAAGTGAAAGTGAATTGCATAGAATTTTAGTTGCTCTACGAAAGAAAATGAAAAGCTGAAAAAAATATTTCAGAAGACTATGCCACTTGGAAATATCATTCTGTTTTTTTCTTTAAAGATAATCCTCTTAAGGCTGATGATGTGACAACTTGAGACATTTGACTTCTAGGACACATCTGCAGAAATTTTCTTCAATTTGGAGAGTGCTTTCCTTTTTCTGAGAACCACAGGGTAATGACACATCCCAATCAGATATGGCATTTCCAAGGCTCTGGATTTCCAGAATGTGGGCCATCATCCAACACTCACTGCCCTCAGCTCACTGCTGGCTTTCTCTACTCAAGGTTCTGAGTCTGGGCTTAGGGCTCAGATAATCAAATAGAATCAAACCAGTTGGAAGAGGCTGCTCAAAGGGGTCCCAAAAAACTCTGGGTACGATGTTCACTCGAGAAAGACTTATGTGTTAAAGAAAGTGTTCTCCTTCGTTCCAAGGATAGCCACAGTCTGGAGAGCAGATAAAAGATGCCTAGATAAACTTGGAGGTGAACATATATAGAGGATGTCTTCTTTTACTATTTATCTAATAATTACATGCTACTTTCAATAGAAAGAACAGGGCTTCATTGCCTGCCTGCTGTCTCTGTTGTCAAATTCTTAGTAAGCACCTACTATGTGCTAAATACTATGAGAGGCAAGAAGGATACAACATTTTATAAAACACAGACTTTACCTTCAAGGAGGTTGCATAAAAATACTTTAAATCCAAATTTTGTCCTTAAGAATAAATAATTGCTAAAAGATACACAGATTTACTTTACACTTAAATGTTCAGTTAACACCAGAGTTTAGCTTAATTTCAGTGTCTTTTTGAAAGTTTTCATCTTTTTAATCAGTTGATTAAAATAGATTGCTACCATAGCAAGCAGTATCCATAATTAGGTATAATCAGAAGATATATAGTCAAATGAGATATTTTCCATAGATAAGCAACAAATCCAAATTTTTCTACTTGGTCAAAAGTTTCAGTATCCTATCTGTAAATAGTGTAAATCCCAAAGTTGTGTGTTAATTCAGCAAATATTCACTGAACACCTACATGACAAGGATTAGCTTGTGACTAGCATCCTGGGTGTGGCCAGGGAGACGACATTGTTCCCCTAACCAGCGGACATCACTGTTCCCCTAACCAGGGTTCTACACACCCAAGGCGTGCAACGTAAGGCCCATGGCTGTGTGGAAGACTTACTAGAAAAGGAATGAATGGCAAGACTATTTGCCCACAAGAGAGGATTTTCATAAAGGATTCATGGTAAGAGATGAAAGAGGTAAGATTTAAATGGAGGAAATGACTAAGCGGCTGAGAGAAGAAGGGGATTAGAGGAACAAAAAGCAGACCAAGAATTACGTACTTCTTTCCCCCTCCATCGTACATGGCAGTATCTTGGAACCACAGACAGTTTTAAAAAGCATTCATTTTAAAAAAGGGAAGGAGGAGCAGAATAAACAGATGGGAAGGTTTCCGGAGAAATGAGGTCAAGGAGGAAAGTTGAAATAGGACATTAAATGTGTGTGTGTGTGTGTGTGTGTGTGTGTGTGTGAGTGAGTCAACAAATATTTACTGGGTGCAGAAGATCATGCAAAGTCACGTGTGAATTAGAATCGCTGGTCATGATGGCTCCATTACATGCTGTGATCCTGGGTTCCTTTGACCTCTCAGACTCACCTTGCTAACCTAAACCATTTAAATTTTATTGCTGTCCAATGAAGATCCACTGGGGGTGAATGATTTTCTTCAAAATAAGAAATGATGCATCCTAAAATGTTGAAATCGGTTGCCTTTCTCTTGGCTTATCCCGAACCCAAAGAAACTTCGTTGTCAGTTTAGAAAGCTAAGAATTTTAGTCAACATGAACATCTGAAGGGATGATACCTTTATATTTCACAAAGTCTTAAGAATCAAAAAACAAGTGTTAATTGCTAATTGAAAATGTTATATGAAACGAGTAAGAGGATCAAGGTTGTAATGAAATATTACAACAGGGAAATACAAAGTGGGAGATATATCAAAGAAAACTCATTTTCTAAAGCATAATTTCTAAGTTTGAGTTCTGGGGAGGAAATGGTTTATAGTCAGTAATACTCATTGTTTAAGGACTTCTGATCTATTTTCATGCTCAGTGTAATGTGGTGATGCTAGACCATATAAATGTTCTAGGATGATTACTACTCTTCATTTTCTTAGGACTAAGATAGGGCAAGAGTTCAACTTTCTGGACCTAAAAGTTTTCAAAGCAAAATAAAGCAAAACAAAGGCGTACTCTTCAGAAGGAATCATTTACTTTCCCCTGTAATGTGGGAGCTATTACGAAAATGAGAAAATAGATTATTTTGATTCCTGTGTCCTCAGACTGCAGGTATAGATGGCTATCAATACACGTGCTTTTTATGATTGTTCTCCACTTTTCTATTGTTCTTACACTTTTCTAAGCAAATTTGCTTCTTCCTAACTTCACCAATAGGCCATAGTACGTTTTAGACAGTTCTTCATGACATTTCACTATCATTTCTCAAGACAGCAATGGACAAAACAATATTATAATATGGTCATTGTTTTATTCCTCAAAACCAATATCTCCCAACCTAAGGCAAGCATTCCATCTCAGACAGCTCCTTAGTTTTCTGAACTGCATTTATGCAGCTTGGCTTTCATTATCCATGACAAGGTTGCTGTCTGAGACCAATTCTGTAATCAATGCATCATAATTCTCAGAATAGTAACTCTCAGAACAACACTGATGCATGTCACAAATATTCAGATGGAGAGGATTGAGATAATTTTTGAGACTGCTCCCAGTTCCTGCTATTAGCCCTGAAGCTAACTCATGATGGAGGTTTCATAAAGAGTTCTACCGGGTTTATGGCGCGCAACTCGTGGAAGCTCATGTTTACATGTAGTCACATTTCAGGCGATTAAGAGAAAAACCTGGCTTTCCCCTGAGTGGGGCAATGGATTAGCATGGATTCTACCTACAGAGTAACTATAAAAGTAAAATCAAACAGCCTGTGTGCTAACCTGGTATCATTTTTACAGGGTTCTAATTGCTCCCTGTCTGAGTTGTAAAAGACATAGGCTGAACACAGCTCTGATTGTGATGATACTCAGAAGGATTAACAACCACAAAGGTGATGACAGTATTACAGGAAAACAAATCTGTGTTACAGCAACATTTATGGGGCTTGAAGGTAAGTGTTGTCATAAAACTGGGAAAGGCTGCAGAGTTTCAGGGAAAATGTGCAAGTGTCCTGGAGACCAGGGCTATAGTTCTAGTTCTACCACTGACAGTTTGACAGCCATGCCTCAGTTTCTCCATCTAGAAGATGGAAGAGAACAATAGTTGCCTTGGTATTTGCTTTCCAGAAATATACGTAATTTGGTGAGAGAATATATGGAAAGTGTACTCAATTATGGCAAGCTTAAATATTCTGCTTCAATCCAATAATTTAAAGTCAATTGTAAAAAGGTTTTAAGCAGCACATTTTGGAAAGAATCCATTCAGTAAAAATTGCCCAAGATAACACAATGGTAAAATCCTATACACCCACGGCTCCACTAGAAAAACGAAGGAAAATAGCATTTGGTCTGGGAAATTCTAGAGCCTTGTTTCCAGGGGTCATTTGTGTCAAAAGTTCCACAATATTTGGCATATAGTTTTCACTGAAATTTTATGGTATGTTTCAAAATAGATTTTATTAGTTCCCACCTTGGGAAATCAACCAAGGGTTAGATTATTAAAATATAAATCTGCATTTAAAAAATAACCAACTTAGAAAAAGCAAAAGTGATTGGCTCAAATAAGAAAATAGTCTTCTTTTATTTGATGTTCACATATGACTTCTTTTTTCTCCTTCAGCGTGAACACTCATTAGTAAGCAAGGAGTTGTACAGTTTGAACCAAACGGTATTATCAGATATTAACAGATATTTCACATGTTTCGACCTACCGTAAAGATTGAGAGGAACTGGTGAGCAGACCTCCAAGCTCATTACATTGAAGGAGTCAGATAAAGGACGGCTTGGAACCTCAGTTCCTTAAAGTCTAGCTCATCCCAAGGCCCAGGTATTGAAATATCTCAAAGATGTGATGGTGTTTGCCAGTACTGAGCTGAGGATTGCTGGAACGGACAACAGACTATCTAGTCTCTCTTTCTTTCTATTCTGGGTAAATGCATGGAGACAGGTAAACTGAATTAAGTACTGGGGTAATCAAGAACTGAAGATCCATGTGGGCGAGTTTCCTACGTGACTCTTGGTTAATTTGTGCTCTACCTTCCAAGACTGCAGTGTCCACCTCACTGAGGTCAATGAGCATTCAAGGACTGAATTAAGCAAAATTATGTTCCTTACAACGAAATTTCAAGAAACCATCTGAACCCAACAATCTTACCTGCTGGTTTGATCTGACATCACTGAAATTCATTTTTTTCCCCAAGTCTAGAATCACTGCATTCTTAGCTTCACGAATGTAATCATCACTCACTGGTTGGGCAGACTTTGTATTTTTCTTCATTAGTCCCTGGGATGGCCTGTAAAATAAATTCACACCTGACACACCCATGAAAAGCACTGGCCAGTGTACAAAGGCCTAAAAATCAGAGTGGTTGAAATGGCAGCCAGACGCCAGGAGTCATCAGGCGCTAATGGAGGGCTTCTTGTGTGCAAAAGTCGAGCCCTGCAGAGAATCTGTGTTTGTAGAGGTGTTTTCAATATTTAAATTATTACAAATTATTTAAAGTAATCGGTACCCTTTGTCCTAAGGAGTCCAATATTCATTTTGTGTCTGAGAGAGAGGACTGTCCAGGACTACACTAAACGAGAGTCCTGCCCAGACCAAGCTCTTCTACGCTATGTCCCTTCTTGAGTAACATCTTTTATGTCAAGAACCCTCAGTGACACTTACACAGATGGTGCGCTTCTAGGCAGCCCCATGGCATTGGTGGGTGGGATGGCAGGGAGAGAAGGTAGAACAGAGCTGAGGAAAGCCGCTGGGTTCTGAATCCGGCTGGTGGGAGAGACAGGAGTTGGGGATACACAGCGGGGCTGAAACTGGTTTCCACTGGAGACGGAAAATGTGAGTGGCGGTCGTGCTGGTTCTATTGGACCTGGAGGGGCTGGCTCATTTTGGATAGAAAACCCTCCTAGAGGTTTGGTTTGCACAGAGGGGTGAGAGAGTAAGAGGCTTTCTTTGCTCACTGTCCTCTGAATGGCTTGAGGAGTGCTGCTCAGGGTGAACACTGGAGAGCTGGAAGGGGACACGGCTGCTGCAGTGGTACTCATGGAGGGAAAGAAATGCTTTGGCCGGGCCAAGCTGAATGTCTGTGAAGGGGCCTTCATCTGCTTGCTGGACATTGTCACTGTTGGAGGAGCCACGGAGTTCAAAACACTCATGTTGAAGGGGAGCTCTTTAGGAGATGAAGGAGGTGGGTTCTGCAGCTGCTGTTGTTCCAGTAAGACTTGGTTGTGAAGCTGTTGTAACTGACTGGAATCGCTGCACATGCAACAAGAGAGAACGGGGAGAGAGAAGGGAAACCCGTCACCATCAGCCTCACCTTTCAGCAAACGTACAGACAGGCTGTCTATAACTTTATGCTGATTAAGAACACACAACCAGAGTCACCCAAAATCACCTTGTGAGTTGTTTCTCCTTCTTTCTACGCCTGTTTCATCGTCAGTAAGAAAGGAGAAGGCCCCACAACACACAACTCCAAGAGGTATCATTCACATTGTATTCTTTGTGCTGGGACCCTGGAGTTATACAACATAGCAGCCCAATTTCAGAATGTTTATAAATTAGAAAAAAGAAAGAGAAACAATGCTCCTCTTGTTGGGAACGCTCAAAGTTCTGAGACAAGCAGACGGTATGTCAGCTTCAGGACGGAAGGCACTGAGCTACACGCTGATGTGAATTACTGAAGGGCTCGAGTTCTCCCAGAATGTGCTGTATTCTTCCCTCTGCCTCATTACAGAGCGAACTTTAACAAGGCAGCTGGATGTGTCTTGGTGTTTCTCATCCTTTCCTGACAACAAAGCTTTATAGATAAAGTGACCATACATCCCGATTCACCCTAGGCAGTCCTGGTTTAGGCCTGTTTTCCTGGCATAATTATTAATAGTGCTCTTTCACTCTCAAAAATGTTGTGGTTTGAATAAGAGATTATATGGTCACCTTAATTATAAACATTGCCTTAGACTTTTCCTGTTCCTAAAAGGAGAAAGATCAAGCTGGGAGCATTTTCTCCATTTATAGCACCTGAGCCACAGAAGTATTACTGCGTATGATTTGCCTTCAGTCCCACAGTCTGTTTAATTTCTCTTGACAAAACAGCTAATTATTTTTTTTTAAAGATTCATTTTTTAAATTTATTTTTTATTTTTTTCCTTTTTCTCCCCAAAGCCCCCCAGTACATAGTTGTACATTCTTCATTGTGGGTCCTTCTAGTTGTGGCATGTGGGACGCTGCCTCAGCGTGGTTTGATGAGCAGTGCCATGTCCGTGCCCAGGATTCGAACCAACGAAACACTGGGCCGCCTGCAGCGGAGCGCACAAACTTAACCACTCGGCCACAGGGCCAGCCCCCAACAGTTAACTATTTTTTAAGGAAGAAAACGGAAAACAAAAATGATAAAAATCATATATGCGTAAAGTTTTCAGGGCTGTCAAACTTTGCTGTTTAGGAGAATTTATACTTGAATAAGTAATCATAGGAAGATGCGCAAGTGAGACCACAGGGCTTCAAGGCCATTGTGATTTTATGTTATTTGGAAATAGAGGTTGCTTCCGGAACATAGAAGGTGATCTGCTGGACATGAGATCTATTAAAAATGAAAGGTTTTGTATTTTCATACTGTCAGGAAAGTCAACACCAACAGCAATGCAGTTGAACCAGAAGGTTCTCCAAACCTCGATTTTTCTTAATTCTTGGCGTTCAAGAACTTTTCCTTTCCCTTCATTAACATTTCTGATACACAATATACGGAAAAGTAACTTCACAAAATAGAGACTCATCTCCATTTTCATTACTGCTGCCAAATGCCACAGACTGTGCAATCCTTTGTTCGTCTATGAAAACTCTTGTCTTGAGTTAAACTAAGCATTCAGGAATATTAGCCACTTGGCACAGTAACTTTCTTCTCCTCCTCTTTAGAAGTGAGTGTTTAAGCTGAGAGAACAAAGTAATATAATTAAAGATTAGTTAAACCTTTTTATTTCATCATAGATGAAAGATTAAGCAATCAAGAGAAGCAGAAATATCGTCGTTAGATTATCCTTACGAAAACAGATACAATTAACATTGTGTCTGCTGGTGTTAACTTTCCCAATGGTATGAAAATGCAAAAGCTTTAAATTTTTAATGGATCTCATATTCAGCAGGTCCTATTCTGTGACTGCTATAGCATAATGACAATGCTATATGGTGTTCAGGACAGGTTTATACTGTAGTCTGAGTAAATTTTAAGCTGATGATATCACAGAAATATTTTATTGTAGTTATGGAAATAGAAAAAAATAGTATATGAGAAGTAAGTAACCTTAGGAAGATAAGGATGGTAAAAAGGGGCCAGGAAATCATTTGGTATTGAAGGATTCTTATTCTCCTTAGTTCCCATTGAATGAAAATCAAGAACCAGTTTTTTACTGTAAGTAAGACTTCAAATGGTATCTTAGCCCTTATCATTCTATGCTGCATATTGGATTATAGAGGGTCACGAAACTTAAACATGATGAGGTCTGAGATTCAATGTCAAATTGTTTTGATTATCTAGGATTCTGGAAGAATTAATTTTAGAGTAATGTCTCTTTTTGTTTGAAAAGATTTTTTTCATTTTATTAAATGCTGTCTTGTTTCAGAAGGGATTTAAAACAGCTGTTTGTATCCACTTATTCATTACATCATGGCGAGGTGTCAATTCCATTATTCAATGAACTTTTATTGACTCTTCTATGTGTTGACTTTGCTAGGTACTGTAGGGGATAGAAATATGCCAGAGATAGCATGAGCTATTCCGGGCTCAAAAATCTTACTATACATCCATATAACACAAATAACCATGGTTATTTACAGATAACATATGGGACTTACTATTTAATAATAAAGGTACAAAGTGCAATGAAAGAATAAAGGAAGGGAAGATTAATTACAAAGTGTACTCGTTTTAAAATCCTCAGTTATCTATCTAATTCAAAATAACAGCCTGTCATAAATAGCCTGTCATAAGCTCTGCTGCTCATTTCTTGTTGCTATGAGGATTTCTGAAATCAAGTTTATACTCAAGCTTTCTTTCTGTAGATTTATCAACTCTCTCAGGTTACCTGAAAATATCTTCTCTTCTGCCACAACTTAATTTAAGATAATCCACAACATTATGCTCAAGAATATTGGTTCTCCAGACAGACTTAAGTCCTAATCTTGGCTCTGCCACTCACTATCTGTGCGGCTTTGAGAAATCTCTAGACTTTTC
The DNA here is from genome assembly GCF_021613505.1 of Equus quagga. Taxonomy (NCBI): domain Eukaryota; kingdom Metazoa; phylum Chordata; class Mammalia; order Perissodactyla; family Equidae; genus Equus; species Equus quagga. The sequence continues at coordinate 128,609,656 of NC_060268.1, forward strand.
TGACCCCAATTTCCAAATAAGTAAAATCTCTTAACGTTGTTGTGAGAATTGATAAATAAATCACCTAAAACATATAACTGATTGATAAATGATGGCTATTATATTTTTTAGTTCTTGAGCTACAAATATCAATTTCAAGATTTGTAAGAATGAAAATTAGAGTTTCAGAATTACAAGAATGCTTTTCGTTGTGGTTTCTGGAATACAAAAGAATTTCTTAGGGATTTTGAACTGTCGAGATAAAATGTCAAGACTTAATGACAAACAGAACAAAATGAACTTAGGACACTGTGTCAAATACTTTTGAAAGCAGTTTTGGCAACAACAATTTCGGGCAGTGTGTACTGGAGCCAGCTCTCGATGGCTCTAGAGAGGAGATTGTGCATATCTCATCCCAATTCCCAGTTCAATGACCTTTGTTCAGTAGCTTGAAATTGGCCATGGTGGGAGGAAATTGGCAAATGCTACAAATCAGAGCCTCCCCGCCTCCGTCCATTGTTAAACATTTGCCAGCACATCACTGATTAGGACAACTAATTTTGAGTAAACGTGTCTCTGTAATCAGCTTTTAGCTGTGGTTTTAGCAGTGGTTACCATGCTGGCTGCATGTTAGAATCACTCAGAGAGCATAAAAGACAAACAAGCCTCACTGCTTTGGGCACCACTGCTCAGAGAGTCAATTCGCCTGGGAGAGGATCCAGGCATGGTTATGACTATCTCTTTCAATGTAGGCCAGTGGTTCTTAAACTTTACTGAGCCTCAGCACCCTCTGGAGGGCTTGTTAAAACACAGATTTCTGGGCTGCACCCCCAGAGCTTCTGATTCAGTAGGTCTGGAGTGGGGCCTGAGACTCTGCATTTCTGTCAAGCTCCCAGCTGATGCCAGAGCTTTGAGCAGCAAGGCTCTAGGTGATTCTTGCATGCATCCAGGACAGAGAACCACTTTCCCCTAAAGCGCAGGCTTTCCCCATACATTCTGATTTTCGTCTGACATTTTACTCACTTTAAATGTTAATTATTGTTTTTTCCTGCATAAGGAGGGATGTGTCTATGGGGTGGGGTTGGGTGATAAAGGGTTGTAACTCGGATTCTCCAGCTCTAGACCAGTAGTTTCCAAAATGGCAGCACATTAGAACAAGCTGTGGAGAGATTCTGATTCAATTGGGATGGAAGGCACAAATACTTTTGAAAAGCTCCACATTTTATGCTAGAGTGTAGCCAGGATGAAGAATCAGTGCTCTAGACAGCTTGATATTCAAGTTGAAACTTTCAAAGTCTGAATTATCTAGGCTTTGATGATACAATGTTTAAAAATGACAGTTTCTCTTTCTGTTGCAGTTTTAAGATCTATAAGAACTATGTCTTTCTGTATGAATGGCAAATTGAAGGAACAAGCAGAAAATCGTACCTTTGAGATTACTCAGAGAGCTAATACATTTTAATGCAAAATCTAAAAGATTAAAACCAATGAGGTAAAAACCAATAAGAAAAGGTTGTAAGTACGTGGATTCATAAAGGTTGCATGTGTGTGTGTGTGTATGTATGTGTGTGACCATGTGTTTAACCCAATGTTAGTTTGGGTTTTCTGCAACATGAAGGTAAACCTGATCCTAACATACCTAACAGCCCCTAAACAGAACATCTTACTGGGTAAGATGAGACCCAGCAAGGATGCAGTTCCCAAGGGGATTGTTATGAGTTACCTGTGCTCACAACTCCTTTCTCTGAGAACTGCCTCGACCCACAGTTTTGATCTATTTGATCTATTTGACTCTTCCCTGCAAACATAAATCCTCTGCATCTGACCTGGCTGGACCAGTTGGCATTTGGAATCGAGCTGCTGAGAACTATTTAGTTAGCAGTGGAACTTGATGCAGATTGTGAGGTAGAACAGGACATGCCATGATGGGCCAGATGTGAACTGATGAGTCTTCAAAGAGAGAAGAGTGGAGCGGATATGCAAGGAAGAAGTGAGGAGGTGCGCGGTCTGGACAGAGGCTGGACTGACCAGGTGTCCCAGCTCTGAAATCTCTAGCTCTCCTCCGCACAGGGCCTGGCTGCATTTGTCTCCTGTTCCTCCTGTATCCCTAGAATAACCTCTTCCCCTCTTTTTCCTTTAAGTGGATTCCTATTTCCTGCGGCCGGCAGGACTTTGAGAGGACAGAGGCATTTCGGGATGTGACTTGCCAAGAAGCATGTTTTATAACATTGAATTTTGTGCCTAGAATTTTGCCTTATATGGTAGTGAGAAGAATATAAAATGAAACAACATGAACTGCTTCCAACCAACATCTTGTGGTGAGCAGAGAGAAACACGTGATGGGGGTGATGGGGGTATGTGCAGCTACTGTGGATTTTAATGTTGATATGTAAAGATTTATGTACATAATATTTTATCATTTTGATGTATGGATCAAACAGAACATACTCGGAGTATCACGTTCTGTGTTTGCTTTTCTTTGGATGAACATTGAACATTGCAACATGGTTCTGATGAGAGCTTTCTAGAGAGTTAGGTGACAACCCCATCAGGCTCCTGAGGGGAGTCTGAAAATCATGACTTCTTCTTTTATCCCATTTATTTATAAGAAACCTACTGTGTGGTTGCTATGGTATATCTAGCAATAGCAAGGAACTATCCAAAATATACTATGTATCTTTTCCATTGTGACTACAAAAACTTAAGTTGAAACAGAAATGGGAACTATAAGGATAAATTAGAGACTATAAGGATTATTAGACCCAAGAAAGGGCTCTTTGAGTGCAGAGATGCTTTATCCAGAGCCCTCTAATTTTAGACAAACATCTTTTTGAGCTAGTTTAGGTGTAACATTTCTTGGAGGTAGAATGTTAATTGTAAAGATGATATCAATAGTACACTTATATTGATATAAGGATGTACAGTTTGCAAAGCATTTACTGTGTGTTTTCTCATTTCATAATTTCCTTTTTCAGCTCCATCATTTTTAAGAAGGGCAGACTCAGAGAAGCTCACAGGCACTCTGATTATCCACTTTAACTTTTACTTACAGTTTGGGTTTGGCCAGAACTGGAGGGGGCTCTTTGACAGGTGAAGAAGGCTCAGAGATTTTTGCTGCCTGTCCATTGAATCTGTCCTGGAAAGAATCGGGCCTGATCTGGTTGGTGGTCACCATGCCGCCCTCAGAGGATGCTTCACTTCCTTTGTCATCTTCAGGCAGGTTGAAGTGCACACGGAGCCCAATCCTTGAGCTGGACCGGGGCTCATTGTGGTTCACCAGAACCCCTTCAAGTTTGGGTTTCGGGGGTTGTTCCACAGAAGGAGGCTCTGGGTTGGGTGAGGATGGCTGTTGCTCAATAACAGCCAGGTTGGTGGTGGAGCTGGCTGAGTGAAGAGACCCATTATTTCTGACGTCTTCATTTCCTGAAAGGACAATAGCAGGACCTGTGCTATTAGCCTCACTGGACAAGGCTGAGACAGGATGGTAATCCTGAGTGGGGGCATGTATCTAAACCAGGTGAGTGTGCTAATGGGAAAATGCTTGTCAAAAACAGTGAACATAATCTGGGGCATTAAAGAATGGTGAGGATACAGGAAAAAAACTAAGCTAAAATGCTAAGTACAATTTTGGAAAGAATATTAGAAGTGTGTTTAAGACCAAAGAAATGTTTTCTTACGGAGTATAATAGGTAACAGCAGGATAACTTGGGTGGTGGTTACAAATGCAAAAAACAATTAAAATTTGGATATTTTTCAAGAACACTTTCCCCGATAATTCAAGTGTTTTTTAGGGGAGCCAAGCTAGCTTCATAGAAAAGCAGTGAGAAAGGATAATACAAACGCTCCATACTCACATTCAAAGTCATAGTCTAAACTGTTCTGGCATCTAAGGAGCCCTTACCTCTTACATCCAGCTGTGCAATGCTGGACACGGTGCCGTACTTGTTGCTTGCAGTACACGTGAAGCACCCAGAGTCTTCTGCAAATACTTCAGCAATGACCAAAGTGCAGATCTCCTCTAAATGCCAATAAAACAGAATGTTTACTGACTTAATCATGGAATTTACTGATATCAGATGATGATTCCATAAAAGTCAATGTAAGAAATTGATTGTATTAATTGTTTAAAAACAATTATTTGATTGAATTGACTTATTTGAAGGCTAAATGAGTCAAAAGATGTTGAATCAACAACTCCACACAGATAGACTGAGTATTGACAAGACGATTTTATGATAATAGAATGTATTAAATACCATGGATTCCCAGATCTTCTTCTGTTTTTATGTCATCAGTCCAGATGACAAAAATGGAACTGAGAAAAAATAAACTTAAAAATCACAAAAACAAATGAGAGGTTAAAGCAAAAGGAGGTTTGTGTGAAATAAAAGGATTAATAAAACTTTTTAAAACCCAGGTCGCTCACTATTTCCATGGGGAAATTTTACCATGACGTAATTTCAAATGAAGGTCACAACTTAAAACTGGACAATAAATATCCTGCTTAGCTAATAGGAATTAGTTGATAGAGTAACTTGAAATTCTGGTGAAAGTAGAGTGAAATGCATTTTTTCCTTTGTAACAATATGGCAATCCTTGGGGATTACTCCAACACACAAATACTACAGAGGTGATTCCCAGATAGAACCATAAGATGATAGCCTAGAATTATTTTAGTTAGCTATTCCTTGATAGCTAATAAAGAGAGGTGTAAGACGGCAGCATAAACCTCCCGTTATCACTCAGTAGACCTGACATTAAAAACACCATTCATAAAAGCATAGTTGTATTAGGGGAGACTTGGCATCTCAGTGCTTCATGAGAACTGAACTGAATTAGCTGGACAACCTCTAGGAAAACTGGCCCGGAGGACATGGTACTCAATAACTCTTCATCCTCCTCCTTGCTTGTTAGCAGAATCCTGGCTTTGTCCACTTTCCTTGGAGTGGTAACGGGCTTCAAGGCAAGCAGGCCTCTCCCGGCCTGAGCTGGTGAATTGTGATTGGTCTAGCTAAGTCAGTCATGCTAACTCTGTTCTCACTAAGTGGTGGCATATGATACACAATCTGGTCAATGAGATATTAGGGAAGGCCTGCTGGGGAGTTTCTGGGAAAGTTTTCCTTACATTTTAAAGGGGAGAAAAGAGAGTATTGTTTCCTATTTTTGCCTCAGGATATTGTCATATGCATGTAAGACTCAGAAGTGTGGCAGCTATCCTGGGTATGCGAGTAGAACCAGCCTAAGAGCATATTCTGAAGATGGAAGAATGGAAATGGAAAACAGGCCCCAATGATCTCTGAGATGCTAAATTAACCAGTCTCAAGACTGCCATTTCTTAGGGCATTTTGCTACATAAGAAAATACATTTTTCCTATTGCCTAAGCCACTTTTAGTTAGGTCTTCCTTTCTTGCTGTTCAAAGAATCCTAAATGGTGGAGAGGCAAAGTTTGGTTTTGCTGTCTCTGTCCTTTTTCTGAGCCCTTGGCCTTGACTTCCTTCTCTCTCTTCCCCAAACATTTGTGCTCTCATCTTTCAGCAACCTGCTCTCAGAAAATGATCTGATAAGTTCATTCACGCTACACTATACCTGCCCGATAAGATAAAGTATTCTGTCTCCAAAGTGTATTTGCAACATACAAGGTGGAAGGAAGAACTCTCTGGCTGTGAAATTTTAGATCATGGAGCTGGGAAATGCAGGACTTATTTTGGGCGGGGACCCCTTTTGGGTGACTCTGAAATTATTTTGTGTATGAGACTGCCTAGTGAAAAAATCTTCTCTGGATGAAAGTATCAAAAGCCTGAAATATCTTCAAGGGGAGAAATACTGCTCCACTACAAGCAATGCAAAGGTAAGACCACTCTGGTCTTTACTACGTTCCCCCCAGGGCCTGGTATAGGACTATGCAACATGGATGTTCAATGTCTCCTTCTGGAATGCCTTTTCATTCAGTCTTCAGAAGAGAGAATTATAATAATGAAATTCCAAACCGTCATTCTTACCCAGGGGTACAAACAGTCTGATTTTTCGGGATGATCACAGAGAGGACATTCAGGTGTTTATGCTATAGTTTGTGGTGGCTTGTGTTTTCCAGAGGTAAGATCTTCACCTACTGTCCCTTCTATGTGGTCTTACTATGCTCCCAACCAAATCTAATACCATCATGGACATTTTACTGATTCTGCAAATTTCAAAATCTGATGCATAAGTTTTGAGACACACAGGCTGTGGAACTGGAACTGATCTAGCATCATGGAAATTGCTCTGCCCACCTTTGGGAGGTCATGAGTGGGGGCCAAGAAAGGAAGGAAAATATTCCTGAGAATTATTCCCCAATAACCAAGAACCAACTGTATTCATATTAGACATTGTAGATATATTTCAAATTTTCACAAGCTCCCCTCCTTTCCTTATCTTACAGTAAGAGCTAGAGTTGGTTTGGATCTTCTTTCTAAAACTTCATTTTTCACTTTTTCTTGACACCAGTGTAATTTCGATATGTTTTATTTTATATATACATCAAGTCACTGATCACATACTAATAAATTAAAGTTAAAATGATCTTTACCTGGCTCTGCCATGGATCGGGGTTCTAAAAGAAAAAAAAAATTGAAACATTCTGAGCATTTATTTTACTGAGAGGCTATATTTTCATCAGAAGTTTCCTATAGAATTTCATAGTCTCTTGCATACTCACCAGTGATTTGATAAGGTTAATCTGTAAATGTTAACTAAAATGACCTAAGCATCAATGACCTTGACAGGGACAGGACAGTTGTCCTAGAAGAGCAGCAAGAGAGCTGCTAACTAAACAATGTTGCCATGTCTTGGGACACACGTGGGTTCCACTCAGGACACATGATGCTTAGGTGAGGAAAAGTTACTGAATTAGCTGGGATTCAGGAACGACTTGCTTTTATTGGTACCCATTCAGCCTTACTGGAAAAAAAGGTTGTGAAGACTGAGAGATCATTCTCGGCTTTGGGCTCTCACATCCTAATAAAATGTAGAATGTACCTCCCGCTCTAAGGTTCCTAGTATTAAGAGCCTCAGGATGGACGACAGGTTCCTCGAGAGCAGGTTCATTATTTTAAAATCCTCTGGCATTCCTGAAAGTGCCTGCATGGTGCTGAATACAGGTGTTCGATTAATGTTTCTGGAGTTGCAGGCATTCAGTGAGTTGTTGTTGAACTTAGTTACAATCTTCTACACTGATAGAACTACTTTTTTTTCCCTAAGTTTAAATGGTATTCAGAATATATTATTGTTGCTGCTACTGCTGTTAAACCTGACAGTGGTTTGACCCATATATAATACTGATCCAAGTATTACTATTTTGTGATTGGCAGAGACAAAGTGACAAAAAAGCAAACAAATTTCAATGTAATTTATGACTGAAATGAGTCAAGGGGAAAGCACTGCATGACAAGAAAAGAAGAATTAACCACTTGAATATGTAAATAATTCTCAGAGTAAAAAAGAATAAAAACCAGTAAAAACGAGCAAGGATATGAACAGGTAATTTTTAAAAAAAGAAATAGAAAGACAAATACAATAAATATGAGAAAAAGTTCCATCCTACATCTAGTTAGTGAAGTGCAGATTAAAACAAGTGTTCCCATTTTGGGCTTATAAAATTAGTGAAGATTTAAAAAAGATGTTTAATGCCATTGTTAGTGAAGGTGTGACATGAAGAGCCTTCCCATATATTGCTGGCTTTGGTAAAATATAGCCAGGGCAACATGTGTCCCAGCTCAACTGGGCAGACCTGGCTTATTCCTGGGATCCCTGTGTAATTATTCACAGCAGCCTCTTTCATTCTCCACAGTGTCCCAGTTTGGATGATCAACTATGTGATCATCCTATATTTAGTTCAATCTTTTGGGATGGCATTTTGGCAATATATATTAAAAGCCTAAAAATATGAATTTACAGTAGCAATTCCAGTATTCAAATTTATTCTATAGGTATTCACAAAGATTTCCTCTGTTAACATGCACTGAAACATAGTTTATAACAGTAAAAATTTGTGAACAATCTAAATGTTCAACAAAAGGAGATAATAATACGTACTTATATATACATATTATTGTATCATATAGTAATAAATACGAAATTGATTGTATTGATTTATTTTTAAAAGTAAGAAAGATCTATACTTATTAACATGGAAAGATGGTCATGAAATGTTCAGTGAAAAAATAAAAAAGTAAATTTACAAAAAAGAGTGTGATTTATTTTTATCTAAAAAACATGCACAGAAAAAATTTTGGAGGGTGTGTGTCAAAATATTGATAGTGTTCAGTTTTGGGGAGTATGTTTACAAGTGATTTTTATTTTATTCTTTTTGATTATATTTTTAATTAGTTATTTAAAAGGTTATAAAAATAAATGTATACAATAAATTTATAAAAATAAATTATCGGAAAAATAATTTTAAACAACTTACTTTTCTGTAAAATCCTAAAATCTGGAGAATCTTCTATCAAGGTCCCTTCTCTGTACCACTCAACCTTAGGAGATGGAGCTCCTTTTACTCTGCATTCAAAGACAACGAGCTGACCCTCAGAGGCTGATAAATTTTGTAACATCTATAACGAGAAGAATAGTGTTAGAACCCAAAGTATACAGTTTTGACATCTAGCTCCAGAGTTGAATTTTGAAAAAGATACCATTGCCCCCACATTTGGATTTTCTCCAAATCTCTCACATCTCCAGGAGCTTCAATTCTGTGGAAGTACATTGAGTGTATTGTTGAAGACAGAATCATCTGAGATCATATGAAACTTTTTCCTGTCTTCTTCCTTTTGCTGTCTGTTGCGGTGTCAGACAAGTTCATTACATACTAGGCGAAACATTTGGAGTGTTTGAAAAAATACTAATTTTGGGTAAACTACCTCTGTTCCTAAATGCCCAAGTGGAGTTTTGTTTCCAGATATAATAACAATAAAATAAGTCAGTAGTGAGTATCTGCTAGGTATGTAAGCATAGGAGTAATATATTATTCCGCACAAGAATGTTGCTGTCCGTGTGGTGGAATAGCTCTGCAGCCCAAGTAATTAACTCTGTCTTCCTGGCTTTGCCCATTCTGTAGTCCTGGAAATGGACTTTTATTTTGCAGTTTTGTTTTCCTTCTGTGGTCTTTACAATATAGTCTCGATGATGTGTTGAGGGATATAAACAATGACAATCTCTATAAAATCATAGTCACATGTGGAGTCTTGTGTCATTGTAAAATATGTTGTAAATTTGTGAAGGAATCATTAAATGCTTTTCCACACTTCTGTGGAAAAAAGTTTACAAAATCCACTTTGAATTGTAGAACATCGGTGTATTCTAGAATAGACTCTACGGAACTCGCATTTTCCTTTCACGAGTCTTTCACTCATGATCTGTGAGCTGAAAGTCACATGTTCATTTGTGCAGTTGGTACTTCATTTGATTATGAAATGCTTCTTTGGAGTGTGTGTGGGCATATTTTTCCTTTTAATTTTGGCCTGAAGATTACAAACATGGAAAGGTTATCATTAAACTTACTCCACAAGCTCTATTAGTAACAAAGGCTGCAAAACTTTCTCTTATTACAATTTTGGGGTCTGCCTTTAGGAAATATTGGCTCTTGCTTCAGAGAAGGGGAAAGCCAGTCATTGTTTTGCTTTTGTCATTCATTCTTATAAATATTTTGTGATTGTTTACAACTCTTGTCTGAACAACGTTGATATTTTGTGCCTGGTCCTATTATGTTTATGGCCTTTGTCTAAAGAACATAAGGAGTTGCGATAACCACGTGGCTTTAGCTACAGGAGACTTTTACCTCAGAGGGGTGTGTAAGTTGATATTGTGACCGCCAGAGGGCGCTGTAGTTCAATGTTAGTGTTTTGTTCTTTTTTGCTTTCCCAGATTTGTTTGCTGAAGTAATTCAGGATGGGATTTGCACAGAGTGGTTTCTGAATTAATAAGGACTATCTATCAAAAACTTGTTTTCTTTCTTGTCTACCCAAAACAACATCTTCTAGTGACGAGAATGGTATGCTTTCAGTAAACAGGGAACATCAATGAATCTTGGGTGCTCCTGGCAAGCTGGTGAATAGACCCTCTACCCCGATATTTGCGCAAATTCTGTGCTAAAATGGCAGCTGCGGGGTCTATTGAAAAGTTTAATGGAAGTCAGACATACCCCTGGGATTTGTACATAATGGAGTTTCATTTTTTCTTGAGGTAAACAAATTAGAAAACCAAACCAAAAAAAAAAGATCGCTGAGGCAGAAGGGATTGAATAAATGAAATATGGCACATTTTAAAAATGGATGTAAGCAGAATGAGGTCAATCTATGTGTTCTGACATGGCTCGCAGTTCATTTCAGATACATGAGCCAGTTCTCAATCTGCAAAGTTTACACCAAAGCCCTGCTTGCAAAAGGACCTCCTTGTGAGACTATGTTGCTCACAATTAAGGCCAACATTAGTTGGTTGTTTTGTTCACTTGACATTGAAGGTTCAGACCTCTGTTCTATTTGAGAGTCCAGCCAAGATACCTGAGATACTACAGTATATGGAATATGCCCTTTAAATGTCTGTGATGTGAGATGGAGGCTCATTCCAGTGTGACATGTCATCAATACTCAGTAAAGGTGCCAACGGTCGTCTTACAAGCTACTTAGAAAAAGTTGTTGAAAGTCATCATTTGAAGGATAACAATTGTTATTGCTGAACACCGTACTTTCCTACAAAAGTCTCACGAGAAGGAACAGGCTCACATTGCTGCACTTCAGGGTCCAAATCAGTTACATCACCTGAACATAATGTAGGTGGTGCCACGTTCAATGCAGCCATAGGCATTAGGCTGTTACAGACTGGATCATATTTATCTCAATTTCACTGAACACAAATAAGACAAATGAAACATTCCCCAACTAGCAAAGATTAAGTTGGTCTTAACTAGGAATTATGGATCTGGACGAAAGTCGTTATAACCAAAGGTCTACAACCTCCTGAGGTAAACAGTATCCAAAGTGCAAATCTGCCTTGTGTGTCATCACCATACTGATCCTCTGGGAAGACATTCTTTGTAGGGTGACTTGACAACAGAGCCTTGAGAAGCATGTCTTCCAAGGCCATTTGATATTGGATTTTTTTTTCTATTCCTCCTAAAGACACTCTGAAGCCACAAAGTGATGAAAGCAATAATTCCTCTGAGCTGAAATGGAAGTTTTATTCACCACAGAATAAATATTACTATGTGCCTGTTTTGTGACAAGCATGCGCCAGGTGCTGTAAATGTGAGTTGGAAGGACACAGTTCCTGCTTAGGAGATCCATACCTACAAGCATAACAGAGGGACATCTTTGAGAAAGAGCATTTCCCATATTGGTTAAAAGATGTCAGCTACAAGGTTCATATTATTGTTTTATTCCTTTTTTAGTTCAGTTGATATTTTTGCACCTTAGGCGATGCTGCAGTGAATGTGAATAGGGCTTTAGGTTGGAGGTGGATCCAAGCAGTTTTTACTAATGATAGAGAACTGTTTGATTGAAGACCCTTCTGCTCCTTGACTGTCACAGGTGCCCAGTACAACAGTTGAGTCAGAAAAGTCTCTGGAACTGTCGGGATGTGGAGAGGGGCCCATGTAATCTTCAGAAATCTGAATCGAGCCACTGGCTCAGTTATTTCAGAGTTTCCTGCCTCCGCTATTATATAATGAAGTGCACTTCAAATTCGCACTTCCCCTGCCCCCTTGCACTCTTCAAATTACTGCTGAAGCAGCTGGAGCCAGGGCTGCTGCAGCCTTGAAAGCCAGCCACAGCAGCTGCTGTTGGAGTGGGGGCAGCAATAGGAGTAAGATTCTAATTTGATCATCTACCGCCCTTCACACTCAAGAAGTGTGAGCGCTGTTTTCCCCTCACAAGCGGAGTGAAAGTGTTTTTGGTACTGTGTAGAGGATAAAGGATAGTCTGTCTCCATAAAATATTTAAAAACATAGGTATCACCTTTGAGTAGAGCAATGAACTAGCATATGAAACCCCAGTATTCTCTCAACTCTACCACTGTTTTTCTGGGCACCCTCCTTTTCATGTTAACTTTCTTTAAAAAGAAAATAATATCAGCACTTCCCTATCACCAAAGGAGGCAGAAGGAGTTCAATAAAACTCTGCTCTCTAATTGTTGCTTTAAAAAAGTGGCATCTTGCCATTACTGGCAAAGAAATGCTTTGTTGGGCAGTATAGAAAGTGAGCCATGGGGACTGGAATGCCAGAAGTCCCTAAAGAAGTAAATAGAGCAGGAATAACCAGAACAAATATATGCAAATGATCAGTTACCATGGCTCATGCCACGTGATTACCGTCATCGGTGACTCTGACTCAGAAATTTTCTAATGACGCTGGCGGTGACTGTGACCTCAACCCCGTCCTCACTGACGGAAACTAACGCAAGCACACTATGGCTGATAAGTCCCTCTGGAATCTGAGCCGCAGCCTGTTCCAGTGCCCTACGTCTGAACAACCCTCATCCCATTTATGGAGGCAAAAGCACACATCCCGAGGGCTGAGAAAGACTCATCAGAGTGTGGGTCTTACTAAGGACCGTTTTCCCACATGGAGCTAATGTTTTTGGAGCTTTATCTAACAAGTAATATATACTAATGATTAATTCATTTTGCCATTTTTATCAAAGGCATATATGTATCTGCCAATCAGAGCATCTATTTAGAAGGAGGTAATTGGAGTCACCACACAAAAGCAGCAAAACATATTGCTTTAGGGGGCCGGCCCAGTGGTGTTAGTGGTTAAGTTCGCACACTCTGTAGCCCAGGGTTTGTGGGTTCAGAACCCAGGGCGAACATACACACCGATAATCAAGCCGTGCTGTGGTAGCATCCCACACACAAAATAGAAGAAGATTGGCACACATGTTAGCTCAGCAACAATCTTCCTCACATACAAAAAAACAAAAACCAAAAAAAAAAAAACTATTGCTCTAACCAGTCCTTGAAAATTAAATGTAAAGAACGTGTCAAAGTCCTATTGGACTTTTTTTGAATAACAAAAATGGCTTTGGACCTATTATTACCTTTATGGACTCTTATCTAGATATCAGAGACAGCCTTCAAGGGGCTTGGGAGAGACAGAAAAGTAAAAAGCTTTATTATTGTGCTAAATGTCGCACCAGACGTATGCACCAGGTGATACAGATGCCGGGAAGACAGAGAATCTCAGAAGATTTGAAACTGAGTGAAGATGAGGAGTCCTCTCTGGGCCTGACTGGGCAGACGGTGGTGAGCAAGAGAACAGCAGAGGAGACTTTAGTTGGATCTGGGTCTAAATTATTCTCTGGTTTACTTGCCCTTAAACAGTCAGCACTGTCTCTAGGTTGTGACAGATGGGCATGACAAATTAAAGTGTCTTGATTTCTGGGGCGCTTTTAGCTCTATTTTAAGGCTAGGTGACTGAGCAGTGAAATAAGAGACAACTAGAGGTAGCTCTATAAGCTATATTACACACACACAGAGGTCCACTTAGAAATCATCATCAAAGGCTTGTATTCACCAAGTCACAACATGTTGCTTTCCTACTTCAAGTATTTGAAAATAGTAAAGTTGAAATTCCAAAAGCAGGTTACAAGAAATGGACCTGAAAAATTGAGAGGCATCTTATGTTTCACATAAGCATGTTTGCTTGACTGATGTGAATATGAACGTGACAAACATGTCTCACCATATGCTCTGCTTGATTTTGGAAAACCATCCTGGATGAGTTGATATAGTGAAACTTCTCTAAAAATGTTGTTTCTGTGGAAGTTGTGGATTTAGCTCTTCCTTTAGGATCAGTACTCATTGGAAAAGACTCTTGTAGCCATTTTGCTCTAAATCAGGATTTCTCAGCCTCAGGACTAGTGACATTTTAGGCGGGATAGTTCTTTGTTGTGGGAGGCTGTCATCCTATGCATGGTAGGATGTTTAGCAGCATCTCTGGATGCCAGCAGCACACTCTCCAAGTTGTGACTACCAAAAATGTCTCCAGACATTGCCAAATGTCCCTTGGGGGCAAAATTAGCCATGATTGGGAACCATTGCTCTAAACTAAAGCATACTTCTGAGAGGGAAAAAAAATCTCTTTGGGCCTAAGTTTGGCGTTCATACAGCAAAAACTATAAATCCAGGCATATATTCCATCCGTTTGGTCTTACTAATACCAAAAAAAAAATCCAATGTGACTCAAATTTTCACCTTTGAATTTATTGTCTTGGGGAACATATAACAAAGTCTATGTTATATAAGAGAAAGAACAATAGACTGAGAATTGGGAGAACTTGTTTCTAGTCCTGATTTTGCCACTAACTAGTCCTGTGACATTGGATAACTTGCTTAATCTCTCTGGCCCTCCATTGGTTTTTTCATTTGTTAAGGAAAGTACCTGAGTAAATTTTCCAGTTCTAAAAGCAAAGACTGTGAGACACACAATTTGATGCCACCACAATAGTTGATACCATGGACTTGAAAAAAAACCTTTGTCCTAGAGTGAGGCTTTGTATTAAGCCTCTTAAGATCATTTAACTTCATCTCCTTGAGCACCAAAGATGTGTACCTGCAACCCAATTGTTTTGAAAGTCCAGAGAAACCTTTGGAGTAGTAGATGGCTGGAAATTTATCTCTTGACCCCGAGGTGCAGCTACTGTGTTTAACAGCAACAGAAAGGCCAGAGAGATCAACGTGGCCAGTGGGGAAGACATTGCTCTCATTACACAGACTGTTACTAGAAATCTGGGATTTGAGGCAATACAGTAACAACCACTGAAAAACTCCCAACTCCTATGCTGTACTTTGACCAAAATCCTGAGTAAAATCAGCAAACCTTAGATCTTACAACTTTGCTTGGGAGTTGTGGTGTGTTTAAAGCCATGACAGAAAAAAGTACTATTTTGATTACCTTTGTAAACACAGGAGCTGCAATGATAGGTTTTCCATCCAATCCTTGCAAATAGTTGGTGGGGCTCTGACACTGTTAGAGGGGAACCAACAATAGATTCATTGTCACTAAAATTATAAGATGCATAGATAGATAGATAGATGGTTGGTAGATAGACACATAGATAGATAGATAGATAGACACATAGATAGATAGATAGATATAACAAATCTACAGAAATTGGTGTATATTAATCTAAAACCAAAGGACTGATGTTTTCTAAGTCTATGAATCACACACTTGAATTTTTAGACTGAATTGATTGTACTTATTTCTAGAAATACAATATAGAGCTATGTCATTAACCCTAAACCCCTGAAGTGGTTCCACAGAACTCATGGGGCTCCACAGAACACAGTTTGAAAACTACTGGATTAGATGTGGATTAAAATGTGACCCCTCTGCATTACTAAATGGGTTGGGTAAGTAACTCTGCTTAAAATGTTTGAGAAGGCTTTAGATCAATGTATTTAAATATATTTATTGATGACAAATAAATATATCAATAACATATTACAAATACATTTAGATTAGTGTGATTCCATATTTTTAAAAGCATATGCATACATATATATTCATAGAAAATGCCTGGAACTATCTGCTGGAAACTATCATCAGGAGATACCTCTGAGGAGTGGAACCATGACTAAAGTTTTTATTTAACATACTTCTGTACTTTTTGAATGTATTTAAAATAAGCATGTATTATTATTATCAGCATAATGAACTTGAAGGACAAGAGCCTTTAATGCTTTCTAAAAAACAATTCATGGTTGCTCCATCTTAGAGACTAGAACTCTTTCCAGCTCTGTGAAACTGAGTTTCGTGTTGTCCTGGGCCAGTATGAGAGCTGGCAGTTCACTGTCTATGTAATCAGTGACCTTCATAAAGCTAGAATATCAGAGATTAATTTGTGAAGAGTTTCTTTTCCTGTGACATTTGCATATGAAGCTACAGAATATGTTGCCAAAGTGATAGGAACCACTGATACCATACATCAGAAGTAGAAAGTGATTATCGGGATTGTGGAAATACGTTTCCCAAGATCGTTATGAAGTTGCAATAGAGGAGAGCACAATCATGCCATACTAGATGGTCATGTTCACAGTGACTGCCTGTCACAGTCAATGGCACCTGTGTTTTACTTAGATTCTTGTACCTGCTGGATGGTTGACACACTGGGCTTGGCCACCACATGCTGGGCTTGGGGTACTGCTGAAGGAATGGTTGCAGAGGTAGTGGGAGGGGATGACACCTCACTTGGCTTCTGGATTCTGGGAAATGATTAAAATATAGATTATAAAACAAACCTATCATTGTGAAAATTCTTCCAGCAAAGCTAGTAATGCCATCACTGCTCACCCCTCTGGTTGAAGGGCTTCCACTCTTGCTAAAGACACCAGTCCCCAATCACGTCAGGAAGCAACAAAGCACTGGACTTGAAGGGACCTCGAGGTCTGGGACACATGGGCCTCTCCCCCATAATCTGTGGGGATAGATGACCGATAACAGGACGGGCTTCCCTTTTGTCTGGATGTTACCTCTCTCTGCCTCAACTCCCCTGTCTCTAAAATGGAGAAATAATAATCCTGTCTCATAGGGCTTTTGTGTCAGATGCTTAGACAAGTGCATGATATCAAACTATTTTATATATATCCCAGGCATCTTTGCACAACCTTGGAGGGGAAAAGGGACACCCAGTAATGACAGATTCAATTTTTCTCCAGCCAGGCAGGATGGGGTCTCAGAAGCAGAATTATGAGTGATAACAGAGACAACCAGTGTCCCCAAAACATCTATTTTCTTATACAATAATAGAATCCCTGATGTCTTTACATGGCTACTCTAAATAAAGACTACATTTCCCAACATGCATTGAAACTAGGTGTGCCCCACATGACTACTTTCTGGTCATGAGATATGAGTGATAGTGATGTACGTAATTTAAGGGAGATGACTTTAAAAGGGGAGCAGGGCATGCTCTTTATTCCTTCCAATCTTACACTAAGAAGATGAGGCCACACCTTAGAATGAGATAAAGCAGAAAGCTAGAAGCAGACAGGAACCCAGTGGAATGTGAAACCATTTTACCAGCCAAATTCATATTTATACATAAATGAGAAATAAATACCTGTCTTATTGAAGTCACTATTATTTTGGGTCTCTATTACACACAACTGAAGCTAAATCCTAACTTCTGCCAGTAGTTTTAAAGAAAATAAACAAATGAGATATTTCTTGCTTATTTAAGTTTGTATATCAAAATTCATACCCATTAGGCTTGTAAGCCATGTTATGAGAGCCTTGAGGAAGGAGTGATGAATGTGCAATGGAGAAGGAGTTAGAACTCAAGTGGGTTTTGAAAGATAAATAGGAATTTGCAGGCAAATGAGACTCGCGGTTTACAAGAATTTGAGAAAAGCTGGATGTTTAATACTGAGATAGTCTTAAACGATTTGAGACTATACACACACATTATAGCGTGTCAGGTATGTCAAAAATTAATATTTGACTTTTTAATACTCCTTTTTATGGGTTGATGAATTATTTTACATGAGTTAGGGATTTCTGTTTTTTAATAGAGAAAATGAAAGCTTGAAAAATAAAAAGGAGATAGGGCACTCCTAGCAAAGTGAGCAGCTTGAACAAAAGGCGAGAATGAACTGTACATTGTCTGAGTGAGATGGCAGCAGTGTAAAGAGCCTGAGGTGGGAGGAAGGAGAAGGAGGCAGGAAAGCCTGGCTGCTACTCTACTGAATAAGGCTTTGAATGCCATGTTAAGTTTTTTTAAAAATGTTGTTGTTGGTTTTGCATTTGATTTTTATTTTTGCATAGATAATAAACTTTTTCAAGTCAGGAAATGATAGGATCACATTTATCTTTTAAATAATAATTTGTTGTAGTCTGGAGACTGTAAAAGAGAGAAAAAGGCTGGAGCAGATAGGAGAACCTGTAAGAAGGTGACTGGTACCAAGAGGTAGGAAAGAAGAGGAATTGAACCAAAGTGCTGAGAATGATAAGGAAGAGAAACGGAGAAGTCATTTACTCTGGTTATGAATTTTTTTTCTTTTCTTTTCTTTTTTTTTTTAAAGATTGGCACAGCACCTGAGCTTACATCTGTTGCTAATGTTTTTTTTTTCTTTCTTCTTCACTCCAAAGCCCCCCAGTACATAGGTTGTATATTCTAGTCGTAGGTCCTTCTGGTTGTGCTATATGGGACGCCACCTCAGCCTGGCTTGATGAGCCATGCCATGTCTGCGCCCAGGATCTGAAGTGGCAAAACCCTGGGCCGCTGAAGCAGAGCATGCAAACTTAACCACTTGGCCACAGGGCCAGCCCCTGAATTTTCTTATAAACACTAATAGCTAAAAGCAAATTATCATTCCAAGGTAGGCATACACAAAGGATTTTGAAGAATAAGACCTGATTTCTGCCCTTTAGGAGTTTACTCTGTGTAGGGGAGGTCAGAATACTATGCCAACAGTTAACAGCTCTTCAACTAGTCTTCCAAATTTTGCCATTTGTTTTAGGTAAACTCAAGGAATGGCTATTGTGTCTGCTCCCAGTTTCCATGCGTTTTGTCCACAGCCTCCTCTGTCTGCAATGCCTTTCCCTCCCTTGTTTGGGGGTGTCCACCTACTGTTCTTTTAAGAATCAGCTCAAAGTCATCAACACTGTGATGCCTTTCCTGATCTCTCTTTCTCTTCCCAAGAATCAATAGTCCTTTGTATCAAATCTTATACACCCTGCACATGGTTAGATCATAATCTATTACACCTTATTACTCTTTCGGTTTATATGTTTGGCATACACTTTTTGCTATATTTGATATATATTTCCCTCTACTAGACTTGAGTCTTTTGAAGGCAGGAAGCATCTGATTTTCCCTAATACCTATTGCATCTAGTGAAGTGCCTGGTGCAAAGTAAGTGCTCTGTCAATGACTATGGAAAGTAATGAATGGATGGATGCAACCCTGTTCAGTACTCAGTACAATTGTTTAGCAAAAGGTTATGACTTGCCCAGATCACTCTGTATAATTTGGAATCACCAGGTTTTCTGTTCTTGTGAGTACTGTTATTCGTCAGAAACACAAATTTTTCGAACCACTGGGGTTATTTGTTTTTCACTCTGTAGGAATAAGTATGATGATATTTCATAGGTGATATCTCATTTTTAAAATATTGGAAATATTAACGTGAATCTGCTAGGCAAGACTTAAGCAAAAGAAGTAGTGTTTTCTCCAATCTGCTCAAGTTTTTTTTGAAGTCATACCCTGGAGCCAAGTTCTACTAACCAATTAGAAGCTTTCTGGGGATCTGAGGATGCTAAGGCTCAGAGATAGAAAGATAGAAAATTAGAATTACCGATTCATCTCTTCCTTGTTAGGGTCCCCTTCTGAGTCAGAAGAAGAAACCCCTGGAAAAATAAGAATAAAATAGAACATTTTTAAGATGATAATTTCTTAAACTGCCTCCTAGGCACTTGAAGACGTATAGAATGTTAGCCCTAGAAGTGAACTCAGTGATTCTCTACCACCCAATTTTGCAGATAAGGAAATAGACTCTAAGTAGCTGAAGGACTTGCTCAAAGTCACATGGCTAGTTACTGACAGAGTTCAAATTAACTGGCCCATATTCCAAGTGTTCTTGTATGTAAAACACCTGCTGATGCCTGTGGACTAACAGAGCAGTCCGCAGACATGCTGTGTGTGGCATCCAACATAAATCCTCTTGCACTTGGCCAACACAGATTAAATAAAAGATGGGATTACATTGGATTCCGAACATTGTAGGTGTAGGTGGATGCTCTTCCTGCCAGTCCTAATATTAACAAGTCACATTTCATCTCGGGAATGGGGGCGTTTGAAGTTGTTACCACAAAGAAACAAATCAGCAATCCAATCTCAGCACTGTTAGCAGAGCTTTGATCCCGGATTTACTTCTCAAGATAGTGAATTCCAGGAAGACACAACAGAGCTAAATCGGGAGGTATTTACTGTACTCAGAAAATCTGAGGATAAAAACATACAATACATTTCTAGTCATGCATGTATTCAATAAATGTTCATCAAATACCCACTATGTACTTGTTACTAGATAAGGTATTGGAAGTAGAAAGAAGAATGAGACAATCCTTATCCCACAGTCTAGTTGGTAAATGGGCATTTATACCACAATAATCCAATATTTAAGTGCCAAAACAAAGGCCTCCATAAGGTATTATTTATGATAAAAGTGCTAAAGCATAGTATCCGTAAAAAACCTCAGAGGATGAGATAAATAGCAACAGAAACTTAAGTAGCTATATAAGGAATGTAAATTGATTTCTTCCCTAAAATTAGTCAGACAAGTTTGGTGCTGATGTAAACGCCTTTCCAAGGCTCCCAACGGTCTCACTGCCCCTACACTTGACTCCCTGCAGCATATGCTCAACCAGGAGCCAGAGTGACCCTGGTAAAAGCTAAGTCAGATCACGTCATGTCTCTGTTCAGAATTCTCCAGAGCTTCCCATCTCTCTCAGAGTAAAAGCCAAAGGCCTTGCAATGACCTGCAGGGACTTACCCCAACTCCATGAGGACAGAAGTTCCTGTACTCAGGACCCTCCTGTATCTCTTATTTTGCTGTTCATCATCGTATCCTTTAGTAAACTGGTAAACACAAGTAAGTGTTTCCTTGAGTTCTGTGAGCCTCTCTAGCAAATCAATCGAAACTGAGGAGGTGGTCATGAAGACCTCTAATTTGTAGCCAACTTGGACGGAAGCTGTGGGTAACCTGGGGAACTACTACTTGAGATTGGCATCTGAAGTTGGGTGGGCAGGCAGGCTTGAGG
This sequence comes from Equus quagga, assembly GCF_021613505.1. Taxonomy (NCBI): domain Eukaryota; kingdom Metazoa; phylum Chordata; class Mammalia; order Perissodactyla; family Equidae; genus Equus; species Equus quagga. Next base: position 128,630,428 of record NC_060268.1, read on the forward strand.
GACTGAGCCCTTAACCTGTGGAATCTGATACTATCTCCAGGTAGATGGCATCAGAATTGAGTTAAATTGTAGGACACCCAAGTGGTGTCGTGGAGAGTTGCTTGTTGTTGGTGTTAGAACCCTCCCCCCACAAAACACACATTGGAATTCGTGACCGGAACCATTTCATATACGTAACATATTACAGTAGTCTCCTCTTATCCACAGGGGTACATTCCAAGAACCCCCAGTGATGCCTGAAACTACAGATAGTACCGATCTCCACATGTACTTTGATTTTTCCTACACATACATACCTTGATTTATAAATTAGGCACAATAAGAGGATATCTGAATTGCCAGTATCACTACTCTTGCACTTTAGGGCCATTATTAAGTAAAACAAGGGTTACTCGAACACAAGTGTAAGATACCATGACAGTCAATCTGATAACCCAGATGGCTACTAAGTGACTAACAGGTGGGTAGCACACAGCATGGATATGCTGGACAAAGAGATGATTTACGTCCTTAGGCAGAGGGAGTGGAAAGGTGAGAGATTTCATCAAGATATTCAGAACAGCACGCAATTGAAAACTTATGAGTTGTTTATTTCTGGAATTTTGCATTTAATATTTTCAGACCACAGTTGACTATAGTAACTGAAACTCTGGAAAACAAAACCGTGGATCAGGTGGGACTACTATATGTATTTTACTTACTTATCTCATTTATTTTCTGTCTCTCCCATTACAACGTAAATTCCATCTGTCCATGAAACTAGGGATTTTTTTTTTTTAATGCTGAGGAAGATTCGCCCTGTACTAACATCTTTTGCCAATCTTCCTCTATTTTTTTGTATGTGAGCCACTACCACAGCATGGCTACTGATAAACAAGTGGTGTAGATCCATATCTGGAAACCAATCCTGGGCCACTGAAGCAGAGCGCACTGAACTTAACCACTAGGCCATGGGGCCAGCCCCTAGGGATTTTTGTCTACACTAATGTGTTGCTTAACGATGGAGATATTTTCTGAGAAATGCCCCATTAGGTAATCTCACCATTGTGCAAATGTATTTACACAAACCTAGATGGTATAGCTTACTACACATCTAGGTTACATGGTATTAATCTTATGGGACCACCATTGTATATGTGGTCCACAGTTGACTGAAATGTTGATATGTGGTGCATAACTGTATTTGGTTCTCTGCTGTATTCCCACTGCCTAAAATAGTGTGTGGTAGAGTAGGCCCTCATAAATATTTATTTACTATAACTATATGTCTTACTAGTAAGTACCATGATCTAAGAGCATTTGGCTTTACCTTCTATATAAATCTCAGCAGAAGTTGAGTCTGTCCCATAGATGTTAGAAGCAAAACAGGAATAGCGTCCTGTGTCCTCTTCAAAGGCTTCAGCAATGGTCAGTGAGTGCAGATTTCCTGCCTGGATGATGTGAATGTCTGGGGAATTTTCAAGCTCCTTGCCTTCACAGTACCACCTGCGAGGAAGGGAATATTGGACATGACTGAAATGTGAGAATTAATAACATAGATGTCTCCAGGTGTTCCCGAAGAAGAGAACTGTGACAAACGTATTGTCAAAATATTAAACAATCCACTATTATGATACAATTTGATTGTAACAATGATAAAAGCTGGCAGTATTCAAATCACATTGACACTTTACTCAGGAAATTAGAAAGTGGCTCCTGTTAAGAATGATACAACTGAGAGAAGACAGATGAGAAAGCAAATACAGCTAACTATGAAAAGCAGAATCTTTGATATGAAACTTGGCTTCTCCTAAAAAAAAGACTTACAGCTTTCCTTAATACACATTAAATAAGTGCTACTTTAGCTTATTTGGAGAGAGTCTGAGGGATGTTAAAGGTTTGTGAAATTGAGTGCACTCATTCCCTACTATCAAAATGCATCTGACCTAGCTAAATAAACTTAATTGGTTTGGTTACTTGAGTCATCAGAATAAGAAGGTTGGGTCATATTCTCCCAGGAGTGGCCCAACCCTGGCGAATAACCTAAGTGAAGTATGTTATGGTATTTTATTTTAAATCTGTAACTTAAAGTTAGAAATTTTTATTACAACATGGTTATACGTGTTAACTATGTTAAAGTAATACAAAATAACCTTTTGTCCAAAAGTTTACACACAATAACACATAAAATAATGTTTAAAATGCAGAGATGTGTGATAAGAGAAATAGACATTAAAATTATATGGAAATATCATTTCTCATGTAACAGATTGGCAAAAGTCTAAAAGTTTGACCACTCTCATACACTGCTAATAGGAATGTAAAATGCTACAACTCTATGAAAGGAATATGGCAATAGCTGCCAAAATTATAGATGCATTTAACCTGTGACACAACAATCCCACTTGTGGGACTCTATCATGCAAATATACTTGCATATACACAAAATGAAAAATATACAAGTTACTTATTTAAATAAGAAAATATTGGAAACAACCCAAGTGTATATCACTAGGAGACTGATGAAATAATGGAACACTATGCAGCTCTAAAGAGGGTGAGAAAGATCACTGTGTACTGATGAAGAAAGAACCCCAAGATGCAGAGGTAAAATTTGAACAGTGAGGTGCAGAATAGTGCATATAGAATGATAACTTTTGCATAAGAAATGTAGGTGTTATGGGTTGAATTATCTCCCCCAAAAAGATATGCTGAAGTCCTAACCCCCAGGACTTGAGAATATAACTTTATTAGGAAATGGAGTCTTGGCAGGTATAACCAAATTACAATGAAGTTATTAGGGTGGGCCCTAATCCAAAATGAATGGGATTCTTCAAGAGGAGGAAAACTCCATGTGGAGACAGAGACACACAGGAAGAATGACATGTGACGACAGAGACAGAAATTGGATGCAGCCGCAAGCCAAGGAATGCCGAGCATTAACAGCCACCACCAGAAGCTAGAAGAGGCAAGGAAGGAGTCTGCCCAGAGTCTCAGAGGGAGCAAGGCCCTGCTGCCACTTTGATGTCAGACTTCCAGCCTCCAGAACTGTGAGACGGTGCATTTCTATTGTTTAAGCCATCCAGTTTGTGGCACTTTGTTACGTAGCCCTAGAAAACTAATAGAGGGGGCAAGAAATAAGGTCTATTCATATTGTTTGCATTTGCAAGAAAGAAAGAAAACTGGAAAGAATGAAGTGAAAATCAAAAGCGGCTACCTATTGAGGATGAGGGGAAAGCAGACTGATGAAGACAGATAGGAGTGTGATGTCTCAGTGTACCTCTTTTTATATTGTTTTCCTTTTTTGAAATAATAATTATTAATCAACATTGTAATAAAAAGTAATTAAGTGGGGAGGTGTTACGACTATTCAATGTCAAAAATTAAGCAATCTTGGCAATTGCTAATCTTTCTTGCAGTTTCAGATTTAACCACTCAGTGCTTTAATCCCTCTTTCCCATCATTTATAAAGCAGCATTCTGGAGCACATTTAAGAAAACTCATCTATTCAGCTACTTCCCAACAGTCGAACATTTCTCTACTGTTCCATAAATATATCATATTCACCCCTACATTCAAGTCTCTGCTCACGTTTTCCTCTTCATATGAGATTCCTTTCCTCTGCCTTTTAGCTACTGGAAATATAACTCATTTATCAAAGTTTGGCTCAGATATCACCTCCTACACAAAGTACCTTTTACCATCAATTCTCAATGATTGTTACTTTCTCTAACTCCACTTTTTGAAAACCTGTGCTATGTCATGAAAGACCTGATTATATGCTATCTTTTATTATTCTCTATTTTGAGAATTTGTCTTGTCTCACCAATTTCGCTGGATTTTGGTAAGTTCTTTGAAGGTAGGGACTGCGCATTATATGCTCTGTAGCGTCCACAGTACCTAGCACAGTTCTCTGTACTCTCTCTGTTGGCCATCTTATCTCATCCCATAGTTGCAAGTATCGCCTCTATTTGGGATAACATCCAAATCTGCCTTTCCAGCCCTGACTTCTGGACTCCTTCTCTCATCACTCTTCTTTCACTATGTTCCAATCACATTGGTCTTCTTTCTATTCTGTGAACACATTAGCTATCCTCCATTAGGATTTTTGTGCTTCCTGAAATCTTCTTCCCCCAGACCTTTACAAAGATAGGTCCTTTTCATCGGTCAGGCCTCAACTCAAATGTGACCTCCTGAGAGAGTCTTCCCTGATCCTCTTCCGAATATAGTCCCCTTATCCTCAGATGCTCTATCTCATTACCCTCTTTTGTTATCTTCACAATACTTACTACTACCTGAAATTATCTTATATACATGTTTACTTTGTTACTGTTACTCCCCCCATAGATTGAAAGTCCATGTGAAGACCTTAGTCTTTTTTTTTTTTTTTTTTTGAGGAAGATTAGCCCTGAGCTAACTGCTGCCAATCCTCCTCTTTTTGCTGAGGAAGACTGACCCTGAGCTAACATCCGTGCCCATCTTCCTCTACTTTATATGTGGGACACCTACCATAGCATGGCTTTGCCAAGCAGTGCCATGTCCGCACCTGGGATCCAAACCAGCGAAACCCAAGCCGCCGAAGTGGAACATGCACAATTAACTGCTGCGCCACTGGGCCGGCCCCGAGAAGACCTCAGTCTTATTCACCACTATAAACTTAGCACCTACAACAGTGCCCTGGTACAGGTAGAAAATATGTGTTGGGTTTGTTGAAAGACCGAATGATGGAAAGAATTGATTGTTAATATTTTGTGAGTATTTGTTATTCGCTTCAACAAATTCTACGCCAGTCTTTGATTTGATGTGGCACTAGCAGTGTGTGCAGCTGCTTAAATGGGTTCATAAATCTCCCAAAGCATAAATCTCAACAAGACCCCAAAGAGCTTGTGTGAACAAACCCTCAGAGCATGTATAGTTCCAAAAACAAATAGTGGGCGTTCAGTCAAACATGACATATTGAGCACCTGCGTTAACCTTTACGTCCCTCCTGAAATGCCTCTTAAATTAGAACAAAGGAATTTTAAAATGGTATAAAAGCACAAGGACAAAAAGAATAGGTAGGGAGACAACAGCAAGCCTGAGACCTCAAAAACTTTCGGAGGGTGGAAAGCAGACTGAGGAGTCAGGAGAGTTGAAAAATCTGAAAACCAAGTGCCTACTTGGGGGTGTCAGTGAAAGAAGCCAGTCTTTGTGGCAGAACCCCAGCAAGTTTCAGGATTTGGAGACACAAGTGCGGGGATGTGGAGACACGCTACGGGGGAGGATACACAGAGCTTAAAACAGGGAAACTAATTTCAAGTTTGGAAAATGAGCATTTAGATCCCCACAGCAGGTCACATCCTCTCTTCAGAGCAGTTTAGAGGATGTCCTAGGATGAAGGCTGAGTTGCCAGATGTATAACAGCTGGTCCATATTGGAGCAAGAGGAAGAAGGGCTTCAGGAGAGACTTCCCTAGGGAAAAACAGATGGGCCGGGTGGCTTAATTGCATGAAACAGAATATTTAGTAGATATTTTACAAATGTATTGGAGAATTGAGACATATTTGTGATAGGACCACAGAACTAAGCACGTGAGAAAACAAGACAGTAATCAGCTCCAGGTCAAAATAAAAAGTTACACAAGCAAGAAAACATTCATTTTACCCTTCTGGGCTTGGCCGTGAATAATACTTATATAGTAACAAGAAGGTAAACATTAAATATTTTTAAACAACAGTATGATATGATTTTATTGAGGCAACGAAGGAAGGAACAATGGAGGTGCTCATTTAGTGAGGAGTGCTAAAACCCCATCTTCTGGAACAGGAAGTCAATAGAAAATAGCTAACATCAGCATACAAAGCAACAGGGTGTAAGCATTTTGAAGCAATTCTCGAAGTATAGTTCACTTCCTGTGAAGACAAAACTACTTTCATATAATACTAAGATATTCTTTGCCTTTTCACTGTGTTGACATTTACACCGATGGTGAAAAGTGACAGTGGGTAAAATTGCTGGTGTTTTAGCAGCACAAATTAAGGCAGGGTCACAAAACTGACTAGTGGTCATGTTCTTCACCACCACGCTCACAGATAAAATAAAAAAATTCAGGGGCCAGCCCTGTGGCTAAGTGGTTAAGTTTGCACGCTCCGCTTTGGTGGTCCAGGGTTTTGCTGTGTCGGATCCTGGGTGCAGCCATGGCACCACTCATCAGGCCATGGTGAGGCAGCATCCCGCCTGCCACAACTAGAAGGACTCACAACTAGAATACACAACTACGTAGTGGGGGTTTTGGGGAGAAGAAGGAAAACTAAAACATTTTTTGAAAAATTCAGTTCACTTAAAGATGTCCTTAATGAAGCAGTAAAAATCACGACTTTTATTAAATCTCAACTTTGAGTCCATGTCTTTTTAACATTCTGAGTGGTGAAATGGGAAGTAGCATAAAGCATTTCCACTGGATATGGAAGAGCCCTTGTGGTTTTTTTGAGTTGAACTAGGCACTTAATGCATGAAAGAATATTTTAACGTGAAAGAACAACTGACAAATTATGGTTATTTAGACTTGGGTATTCGGCAGATGTTTTCTCCAAAATGAAGGAAGTAAGCCTGTCATTTCAAGTAAAAATAACTGATAACATTTGTTGCCAATGAAAAAATTTGAGCTTTCAAGGAAAAATTAGAGTTTTGGAAAACTTGTATTTCCACAGTGAGTTTAGGACTTCCCAATACCTAAAGACTTCTTGATGAAAACAGTGACGATATTAACAAATGTGGGTTTTTAAAAGATTATATAATAAAATGTGTCAGTATCTGGTAGATCTGTATTACTCACTTTCCAAATGACCAATGTGCGATGTGATCTATTCAAAGTTCAAGACAGACAGAGTTTTAGCGTAGAAGAGTACAGAAGTTCATCGGAATGGTTTCATACTTCACATTGCAACTAAGCTTTAAGAATCTACTGTGAATTGCATTTTGATGTAGTATCAAACAAGAGTAGCCACGTTATCTGAAAAGGCTATTAAAATATTTCTCTTATTTCCACCTACATATCTGTGGAAGGCCAGAATTTTTAAATTACTTCAATCCAAACAATGTATTACAACAAACCAAATGCAGAAGCAAATATGAGACTCTAGTTGTTTTCTATTAAGCTGAACATTAAAGACATTTGCAAAAAATGTAAAACAATGCCATTCTTCTCATTAAAAAACTTGGGGGAGCGCCGGCCCTATGGCCGAGTGGTTAAGTTCACATACTCTGCTTTAGCAGCCCAGGATTTTGCTGGTTTGGATCCTGGGTGCAGACAGTACTGCTCATCAAGCCATGCTGAGGCGGCGTACCATGTAGGACTAGAAGGACCTACAACTGGAATATACAACTATGTGCTGGAGGGCTTTGGGGAGAAGAAGAAAGGAAAAAAAAAGAAGAAGATGGGCAACAGACATTAGCTGAGGTGCCAATCTTAAAATAAAATTTTTTTTGAAAATACAGTTGTTTTCCATAAAATTATTTATGTTAGTGTGTTTCTTATTATTTAAAAATTAATAAGTACAAAACTATTCAAAACATTTCTCAGTTTTAATTTCTAATATGATAGATATTAGATATTATATCTAATATTATAGATGTAACTCACATAGACAAAACTTCTTATGGGCCTCAATAACTTTTAAGACTGTAAAGGGGTCTTGAGAACAAAATTTTTGAGAACCACTGGCATTTTATCTAGAAATCTAGAGGTAAATAAATAGGAAACTGAAAAAAGTGTTGAAAATGGTCTATCCTTTAATATTATTTGACCTTTTAAGCAAAGTACCTGTATCAATTTGATAAAACAAATATAAATAACTATTTCAAAACAAATAAACAAATACCTTCCCTTATATAAACATTATAAGGTTATCTCGTTTAGATAACGCTTCTCTTCCTTACCAAAATGAGAGTGGAAACATCTATGAGCAATTGGACAGCCAGAGGCGATAAGTGGAATGATTCAAATGCCCAAACTCTCTGTCAGAAGCATTTGTGTCCTTACTCAGATGGCCAGGATGGCTTCTAGCCCCAAAGAACAATCAGTAACCGTCACTCTGACTTGAACACAATAAACCACTCAGAAATAACGCACCCACCAAGCTGCCTTCCAAAAGAGTATTTAAATTTATCCAACTATCCTGAACAATTCTGAAGGTAAGGAGAAAAACATAGTCTACCCAAACGTCTATCCATGTTAGGGAATGCTTTCATAGAAATGCCCTGACCAGCTGCATGTTTTTAGAACGCCAAATCCCCATGACACAGAATGGCAGCGAGTGCCAGGCGTGATTCATGGCTCAGCAGAAATGAGCCAGTGATCTGGGGAAATGGGGCAGGTCCAAAGGATAAAGAAGGACCCCACCTTACTGCACCAAGTTTAGCTGGCCAGCTCTGCTAATCTGGCTAGCTACCAAACCAGGGAATGGAGACACTGAAGGGACACACTTTTCAGATTTAACTGGACTTTTGGGCTGCATATTACCATTCTGCTGTTAGGTTACCATTTTATCTAAAATATGGCTTGGATAAATATTATGACTCATTGTTTTAGCACATTAGCAACTTCAAAATGTAATTTGAATGTGTTATTCTGACTCACTAGTAATAACGCTCATTAAAAGAATGATTACTCAGAGCCTGTCTTTAACCCTGACCCAGCTCTTCTAATGTCCTGTCCCACCTCTTATTATTTACCTCCTCAGACCCTGTTTGTTTCCTTCACAGAACCTATATATCACTTATAATTATATATCCCTTTGTAGGTTCATTTGTTTAATATCTCTCTCCCTTCCTGAACAACAAACAAACACCACAGGGCAGAAATTATCATGTTGTTTTGTTTACCACTTGTTTATCTGGCTCCCAGCACAGTGTATGGCACATTGTAGCTGCTCCAAAAAATGTTTGTTGTATGGATGTTAAATGAATGAATTCAAATTAGGATTATTATAGCCTCAAGCCTGTTTCTTTTTCATTTTTCAAGAAGGCTTGGGGGCTGGAAAAGAACTTTCCTTGAATTCTCTTTAACGAGTTTGGTCTAACAATGCCTGATCTCTTAAGTGAAGAGTGTTAAGACTTGAAACAGCCAAAAGGCAGTATATTTGCTTATTGTCATCTTCAGGTCTCTCCATGCATCAGAGCGACTCTCCATATACAGAGTGCAACCGGAGTATTTTGGACAATAAGATAATAGTAGACATTTTTTAACAGGACTCAAAAGTTGTGTTGGCTTTCATGGCACAATTCAGTGTTTCGTATGTCCTGTTTGACTGCTACTGAGTTAACAAACTTAATTTTTCATGTCCAGTGGCTATATTCCACTCACGGAAGTGTCCGGGTACAAGTGGGGAGGATATGTCTATGCTTTAGATTTTATTAAAGTTTTTTGAGTTCTTCCAGGTGGAGACGTCTTGGTAACTTAAGAAAGCATAAATAAGCAATTAGCTAATATCAAGACATCAAGACCACCCCTTACCACATAGCCAACTTTAGACATTATAAAAGCAAGTATGAATAAACATGAGGATCAAAACAATCCTTAAAAGGGGCTGGTCCCATGGCCAAGTGGTTGGGTTCGTGCGCTCTCCTTTGGCGCCCGGGGTTTTGCAGGTTCAGATCCTGGGTGCAGGCATGGCACAGCTTATCGGGCCATGCTGGGGTGGTGTCTCACATAGCACAGCCAGAGGCACTCACAACTAGAATATACAGCTATGTGCTGGGTGGCTTTAGAGGAAAGAAAAAAAGAAAGACTGGCAACAGATGTTAGCTCAGGTGCCAATCTTAAAAAAAAAAAATCCCTAAAATAATTTTTTAAAGGACTAAATTATTTTAGGCAGGGCTGACTGGAAACTTTTTATTGTCTCCTTCTAGAATTCTTACCTTTTCTTTTGCTCATAGTACTTACTACTATATTACTACACAATTTACTTATTTACTAAATTCACTGTTTATTGTCTATTTCCTCCTCATCTAGAATAGAATATGGCAGGAAATTTTGCTTTATTTACTGATGAATCCCAAGTGGCTGGAATATTTCCTGATGCATGGTGAGTGCAAATAAATTTTTATTGAATGAATGAACAAATGAATGTATTGAATTTTCTAGTTTTGTTGTCATTGATGCAGTGTACCTGAACCTTTCCAATGTTATATATTTTAAGATATAATTTCCTCCTTTCTTCTGTTTGCTGTGTTAAGTTTTCTTTCAGAATAAATTTTTCTGTTTGTTCGATATGGAGCCACTTTGATGATGTTGATTTTGTTTATCCCAAGAATTCAAGTTTGGCTTAACACTATATTGATTTATTCTTGGGGCTGGCCCAGTGCCACATCGGTTAAGTTTGCACGTTCTGCTTCTCGGTGGTGTGGGATTCACCGCTTTGGATCTGGGTGCAGACATGGCACCACTTGGCAAAAACCATGCTGTCGTAGGTGTCCCACGTATAAAGTAGAGGAAGATGGGCATGGATGTTAGCTCACGGCCAGTCTTCCTCAGCAAAAAGAGGAGGATTGGCAGAAGTTAACTCAGGGCTAATCTTCCTCAAAAAAAAAAATCAATATTCTTTACTGTATTAACAGAGCAAAGGTAAAAAAATTATATATTCAAAAATTTGATAAAATTCAACATCCATTCATGATTTTTAAAAATCTTAATCTTCCCAAATAAAAGAAACTTACAACAAAATCCTACGTAATGGTGTAAAATGGAAAGGATCCTTTTTACAATCACAACCAAGACTAGAGTACCCAGTATCACTACTTCTATTCAACATCGTACTAGAGGGGCTTAACCAGCTCAATCAGCTAAGAAAAATGAAATACAAGATACGGGATTAGAAAGGAAGAACACCTCAAAAAATCTGTAGATAAATTCTCATGAATGTAGTAAAGTTGTTGGTTAGAAAACCAATATACGAAAGTCAATTGCATTTCTATATATAACAAACATAGAATTAATTTTTTAAAAAATATCATTTATATAGCCTAAAAAATGAGTTACCTGTGAATAAATCAAACCAAAGATTTGTAAGACTCAGAAAAAATTACAAATCTTTTTTGAAAGACATTAAAGAATACCTAAATAGATGGAGAAATACACTGTGAAACTGAATATGAAGGTTCAACATTTTAAAGACATCAAATTCTCCCTAAATCAATCTACAGATTCAATGCAATTCCAAAAATCTTAATAAGTTCTAAAAAATTTTTGGTAATTTGATAAGATGATTCTGAAATTTATATAGCAGAGCAAAAGGCCAAAAGAGCCAAAAGTCCTTAAAATGAAAAAGCTAGAAATCAAGAACTATGAAAACTCTAATGTAATGTAATAAACGATAGGAAACGAATGGAAAGCCCAGAACTAGATCCAAACATTTATGGGATTTTCGACTTACGATGGAGCTGGCACTATACATCAGTGGGGAAAAGATGTACTTTTCAATCAACCAGAATGGAAACAATTGGTTATCCGATCTAAAAAAATTAAAATGCGTTCTCTGCTCCACACCGTACACAAAACTCAACCTCAAATGGAGTAAAACTCAAATATGAAAGGTAAAATTATAAAAGTTTTAGAAGACAATATATTCAAGAATATTTTTATGACTTCAAGGTTAGTAAAAATTTCTTAAGCTAGATATAAACTATAGAGACCAAACCCATAAAGGAAAATTTAATTTGATACTAAATTTAAAAATATCGAATTATCAAAAGGTACGATAGGGAAAAAAAGACAAGTCAAACTGGGAGAAGATATTTTTATAACACAAGTCATGTGATCAGTATCCTAATCATATTTTTAAAAGTCTTACAAATCAGTAAGAAAAGAACAAACAAACTGATAGAAAAGTGAGTGAAAGATGTAAACAGGCCTTCATGGGAGATGAAAGCTGAATGGTCAATAAACATATTTTTAAAAATTCTCAACCTCATTAGTAACTATGGAAATGAAAATTCAAATCACAATGAGATAACACTTCATACTCATCAGATTGGCAAAAATTAAAAAGTCTGATAATATCCATATTGGCAATAATATAGAACAACCAGAACTCTTATAGAATGTTGATGAGAATGTAAATTGAAACAATTTCTTTGGAAAATAATTTGGCATTATTATAGGTGAAGTTGCACGTACTCTGCCAGCAATTCCATGCCTAGACACACTCACACACCAGGAGAATATATTAAAACGTTTATAATAACATTGTTCATATTGGAGAAAAAACTGGAAACAACCCAAATGTATATCAATAATACAATCCACTAGCTTTACAGTAAAATACTATATAGCAACAAAAATGAGTAAACTAGAGTTACACACAACATCATGGATATACTTTCTAGAGAAAAATTCAAGTAGCAGAATAATATATACATTATGATTTCACGTTTGTAAAGTTTTAAAATGTAAAATTTGCTAATATATTTCTTAAACTTTTTATTATGAAAACTCTCAAACATACGCAAGGTAGAGACATTGTATCATGAACCCTCATGCACACGTCACTTAGCTTCAACAAACGGCACATGTGTTTCTTCTATATTTTTCCCTTCTCCCCATCTTGAATTATTTTAATGTAAATCCAGGACTTTGTGTCATTTCACCTGTAAATATTTCTGTACCAATATTGTTTAGCAACATAAGAATATGTTGTTAAACTATGAAGAAAAACTGTCAAGAAAAATTTGGAGAGAAAACAAGATTTGAGCTAATGGTTTCCTTTGAGTGGGGAAGAAGGGACAGGATCAAGAAGACACTAGACTTAAAAACAATGGTAATATGGGTAAGATGTTTGTGCTATTATTCTAATACCATACATATATTTATAAATATTTTTCAGTATCTATTCAAAACATATCTAAAAAACAATTCAGTCTGGTGATCCTTGTCCCCTGTGGGAGTATATATGGGGAGGTTGAGAGACTGATTAAGGAAGATTGGCAGGCAAATGACAGGGACTTCTATTGAGCCCCTTGGAGAGCTTGACTTGTAGCCTCTGGAGTTTGTGGGGGTACAGAGACTTATACCCAACACTTGCCTCAAAAACTTTTAAGGTAAAAGGATATTTAGCATTACCCTCTTAAGAGGGAAGAACAGGAGAGAGAACTTCAGTGGAAGCAGCCTACATTTCCAAGGTTTGCAAGGGTGAAGATGTGGGTTTTCCCATGGGCCAAGTGGATACCACAGAGATTAGCCTGGTTCTCCATTGCAAAACAGATCCCACCCCAAAATACTACCTGCTAGAGTCTGTGAGGCATGTGCTTGGAATAAAGACTGAGGAGCAGATGCTAATATATTAACTAGAGATTGCAACATCTGAGTCAAGGAACAAGACAGAGGACAGTCCCTCCAGGTGAAGAGGTCTGTGAAGAAATTGCAAACGTTCTCAGCACAGAAACAAACAGCAGTTTGTTAAAACACAGGTGTCTGGGCCTCACCCCCAGAGATCCTGATTCAGTAGGGTCAAGGCAGAACCTGTAAATGTGCATATCCACCAGGGTTCCAGGTGATGCTGACCTGCTGGTCCAGGGATCCCCTTTGAGGAGCCTTTGCTAGGAGGCTCTCAAAATCTAGCATCTGCCCCACTCTCTGGATTTATCTCAAACCATTTCCTCCTCACTATTTATGTTCTGGTGGCATCATTTCCTTCAGTTCCTTAAAGTCAACAACTGTCTTGCTGCCTCGAGGGCTTCAAATTTGCTATTCTCTCATCCTGCAACACTTTTCCCCAAACCTCGCTTTGCTGGGCTAACTCTAGTCAACTTTTATGTCTCAGCTTATGTATCACTTTTCAGGAAAACCTTCCCCAACCTACTAGCAAAGGTTGGTCCTTTTGCCATATGCACCCTCCTTTATAACATTTATCACAATTGTAATTATCTAATCATTTGTGGAATTTTTGTTTATTGTCTGTGTTCCTTACTAGACTCTAAGCTTCTAGAAGGCAGGGAATTTTTTTTGTTCAATGCTTTAATCTTAGTGCCTATAACAGTTCATGGCACGTAACAGGCACTTAACATTTGTTGGATGAATGAATGAATAACGATATCTAGATTTTTCCCAAAAGGTATAAGAAAAAGCCTCTAAATAACATAATATTTAAAAATATTTGTATTTCACATTATATATCATATATAATTATTTATAATAATATTTTTAAAATTCCCCTATACCATTTAAAATATCCTTCACCTTTATAAATAATTTATTTCCTTTTTATCTCCTCAGCACACCACTCACAGGCAAATGTCCCGAGGTCGCAATAGCAAAAGTTAACAGCCAAAGCAGGCATTGACATCTATAAAAGGTAAATTTGTCCTGCTTCAGAAGGTTGTGTACAAGCAAACGTACTTAATGTGACCCAGCTGTACATTCCGGGGAAAAGAATTTGGAGTCAGGATACAAAAAGGGATCACGGCCATTTGCTGTGAATTCCTGCAGACTCTTTCATCTGTGGGTAATGCATGAACGTATTTCATTTTCTAAGGCAACTCCTCCAATGAAGCTATGTCCGAGATAAACAAGCTTTCAAAAATACTGGTGCCAACCTACAAAACAATTTCTACCCCAAAACTTGGAAATCAACAAATACATGCAAAAATGATTTTTCAATTTGCTGAACTAGGGTTACAAGAACATGAATCAAATACTGATCGCACTCAGGAGCAGAGATACAAGGTTAAATTTCAGTTGCCAGGTATACTTATCATTTTTCTTGCAAAAATTGCAAAAAGGATAATTTTCTTATTGACTGTGGTGTTCCTATATGGCAAACCAAAATGTCTCATTACTATTTTAATGCATTTTCAAAGGAATCCTTTGAATCAAAATCTGCACTCTGGGGTTCTATACAGGTGCCTTAGGAGTTTCAGTGGTGAGCAAGCAGGTAGGGCTGCAGGCTCCCTCCATCCCAACTCTCTTTAATCCCCAAAACACTAATTTTATTTTTAAAAAATGTGTATGTAAAGTATACATTGGGGTAACATATATCAGATTTATTGTGGGGAGAAAAATGGGAGGAGGAGTTACCACTAAAAGAAGGTTGGAAAATACTACTGCCAATCTAGCACTACTGGAAGTTAGCTCCAATTGTTACCTGTAAATATAGTCTCTTTGTAATTACACAGATATTGTGTCCAGACTTCCCCATGTCCAGGTCATTCCTTGGAATGTCTCCAGTTCCACTACCCTCTCGTTTGACCTTCAGTCAGCCTATTGGATATGGTCCCTCCATTTTTTCAGACTCAAACCATCAACCTCCATAAATCAGTCACCTCTTCCACTTTCTCAGTCCTTGCCAGTGACCCCATTGTTTTCTCAGGTTCCCAGCTTCAAACTTGTGGAGTAAATTTTTTACTCATCCTCCTTATCTAGTCAGTCACCAAGTTCGGCTTGACTTCTTTTTTTCTAAATATTACTCCCTCACTTCTTTTCTCTGCCTTTCCACAGCCCCCACCACAGTCTGATCAGAGAACTGATGCCTGGGATACCTTCCACAGCTTCATAAATGGCCTCATGGCTCCTTTCTTTTCGAGTCTGAGTCATTATTCCAGACCAATTCCACATACATGCTTCCTTTCATCGTCATCTCTCCCTACCCACAATCTTAAGTGGTTTCTAGTTGGTTTTGAAACCAAGTTTGAACTATTCTGCTTTGCTTTCAAGGCTCTTCAAAATCATCTGGCTCTACTCTCCTTTCAAATTAGGTCAGTCTCCTTCCTGTCAGATAGAAATATTACTATTCCAGCATCTGTGCCTTTATATAAACATATTGAGTTGACCTGGCCAAAAAGGACCCATCCCTCTACCTACTTCTTCAGTCTTTTCTCTCATCTTTGCTCCTCTGGTGCCCCGTGTTCTTCATATAGCCAACTACTTGCAGTTCCCTGAAAACACTTGTCTCTGGGCCTTTGTGCTTGCTTTCTTCATCCACCATTGGTCTCCTCAAATTAAAGAGGCATCTCCTGTGTTAATGCTTCCTCTATCCTGCACTTCAGGCAAAGAAATCATGTCTTCCTTTGAGCCGCCATTGCATCCTATACATACTTCTGCTGTAGCCCTTATTACACAATATTGCAATGTTTCGATTATGTGTCTGTCTGATTGCTCTGTTAGATTGTCAGCTATCCTTTCAGAATAGTTTTAGACTTGGTTTCAAAACAACGTCCCTGACTCCAATAGCTCACAATTGCTTTGTACTCCTGGTGAGTCACTTTAGTAACTCAATAGGTATTTGTTGAATGAATGAATGAATAAATGAGTAAATTTCTATATAAATCCTTCTCAATCTTGAAGGTTCAACTAAACCCCCGCATGTATCTGAAGCCTTCTTTGACCTTTCTAGTTCTCCATCCCTTCTCTAAAGCTTGATAGCTCTTATGGTTTGTACTATAAAAATTAGGAAATTTTCCTCAATTGAATTGTAAGCTCCTTGAAGGGCAGGGACACATCTTATATTTATATTGTCTCTGTCACTGCATTAAGCTCACAGTAAAACTAAATAAATATTTCCTTTCTGATTAGAGTTGTGTGAATTCTGTGCTTGGAAAAACGACAGCTAATAGTCTACCTGGAAAATTCCAAATTTTTTCTTAATATAACTGTAGTCATGAAATTAAGTACTATTAACTCAGAAAATATTTAGTAAATACTGCTAATTTCTTGGCACCAAACTAGTGGTTGGGATACAGGCATGAATTCTATCAGTAAAGAAATTCTTCCCAGGTAAAATTAGTGTGGCTACATGGAAGCTATATACATTTTTTCACTTTCAAATTTGTAAATTTATATTTGGTTGACTCAGTAGTTTTTGAGTGACTACCAGATTACTTTGTTTTTTGGGGGGAATGGGTATCTTACAGCTCTTCCTGGCTGATTTTTCTGACGGCAGCACTAAATTCTTTTTTGTATTTGAGATTGTTGAGGTCAAGAAACAGGGAGAATGAATCCTGAATGATCTGGTCTAATTTTGTTTGGCCCAATCTATGTCCAGAAATTAGTGAGTTGGACAAGGCTACTCTAAGTAAGTCATGTATGTACCACAACTTGAGTGCTCACCAGCTTACTTAGACTGACCAGATGCCACTGAGTGCTACTCATTACCGTGCTGTGATTACGTCTCATCAGAATTACTGACCAGAGTCTCAGGAAGTGTCATCAGGCATCCTTAGTGTTGAAAGGTAGACACTGCCCTGGATTGTTCAGTTCCAACTCTTTACCATATCTTAGGCCAACTCTCTCACTCCTGATTTAAATCTAAGTTGAGTTTCTTGTTTCTTTATGCATTAATTTACTCAGTGTTTCTTAGTGACTACTATGGGCCAGAAGCTGTGCTTGGTGTTCAAGATAGAAAGGTAAAATGACAGAACCCTTGCCCTCATGGAGGTCATTGGGATAAACAGATAGTAAAATGTATATGCCATTGTAGAAATAATATTTTATATTGCCTTATATTGCCTTTGAAAAGCAAAATTCAATATGTGAATATGTTTTTGGATTAGAATCCATTGAATCAATATGCATATATAAATTACAATATTATGAATACCATTACAGTCCAATAATATGAACATTCTGTAAGAAAAAGATGAGGCTCTGCTTACATACCTAGAGTAAATGTTAAATAGTAATGAAGTCATATTCTAGTAGTAATTAGGTGGTTAGGGAGGAAAAGTAACTCATGTTTAGTCAGGTTTGTTTTTTTTTTTTTGAGGACGATTAGCCCTGAGGTAACATCCGTGCCCATCCTCCTCTACTTTATATGTGGGACGCCTGCCACAGCATGGCTTGACAAACAGTACATAGGTCCACACCCAGGAATCAGCAATCCCCAGGTCGCTGAAGCAGAAGATGTGAACTTAACGGCTGTGCCACCAGGTCAGACCTGAAAAGTAACTCTTATGGGACTCTAAATACCAGTTATTCTCTACGAAAGTAATACACTTCATGCACATTATTCACATATTATTACATTATAATATTAGAAGTAGCAAATGTCACTCTGAGGCTAAGGCTGTATCCAGGTTTTGTGGGGCCTAAATCTCATAAATGTGGAAGGGCCCCTTAAAAAAATAAAATAACATTAGAACACAAAATTAGGTGTAGCCTATGCAAATGAGGAGGCTTGAAGCTTCACAGAAAAGCTGACTGGTAGGCACAGAAAAGATGAATATCCACTCTACTCAACAGTCACATTAGGGGAAGACTTGAGCATTAGAGAGAATAGTGTTCATTAAATGAATCTCAAGAAGTTTACAATAAATACATGTAAAATGAAGCTTTAAGTTGACCTTAGTCACAGCCTTATTCTATTTTCATTTCTATCAGCCTGTATTCTATTATTTTGCTTTCTCTAAAATTAAAAATATACCCCAGGTATTCATTGAATAAAATCATAAATATTTTCTTTTTTTTAAACTACAAGCTGTAGACCTGTGCTAATACCATAGTCATTAGCCACACGTGGCACTGGGCACTTGAAATGTGGCTACTGAGGAACTGTGCAACTGAGGAACTGAATTTTAAATTATATTTAATTTTAATGAAATTAAATTTAAAAACTGATACCCAGCTCAGTTACTACAAAATTTTTAAGTACCTTTGGAACAACTTGGGTATGTCAATCTACTTTTTCAACTATAAATCTTTTGAAATCTAAATGCAAATTAAGTATTTCCTAGGAAAATTTAGCATGCAACTGGAATGTGCTGTACATATAGAATTCACACTGGATTTTGAAGCCCTGGTATGCAAAATAGAATGTAAACTATCTTATTAATAATTTTTATATTGATTACATGTTGAAATGATAATATTTTTAATATATTGGTTAAATAATATATATTTTAAAAATTGAATTCACCCCGTTCTTTTTACTTTCAAAAATGTGGTTATCGGAAAATTTTAAATAGTACATATGGATAATAGTATATTTCTGTTGGACAGTGCTGCTTTAAACTCTGACTGTTTTTCTCAAAGGGAATATACAATTTTTGACACCACATACTTAAAAGGTAAACTTGGGGGGATCATGGTAGATGGAAAGCAATTACCAAACGACACTAATGGGACAATTTTACCTTACTTGAGGTGGTGGAATTCCTACCACTATGCAATCCAACTGTACTCTGGTTCCTTCTGGAACTTCTCTGCTCCGTAACTTTTGAGTGAACCGGGGAGGTTGCCCCAGAGGCTCTTCATAATACAAAGATGAAGGTGAAGACCCTGGGGTGGTGTCTCCACCAGCTGCCTCACTGGCAGACTGCTCAGCTTCTCGCCTCTTCGCTTCCTGCTGCTCAAGAGCATGATTCACTTCATTATCCCTAGTATCTGTAGGGATAGGGATGGGAACAGAAGATCTTTCTCGTCTTTCTGATAGATCTGAGAAACTGGAGCTGTTTTCCTGCATAACTTTATTTTGAGATTCCAATTTACTCTTGTGGTTTTTGCAGGCACGAGGTCTAATCCTTTTGGAGCTATGGGCTTTGAAAAGGGAGGACAGCTCTTCAATGAAATCGGCAGCCTTATTTAAGAATACTTTTTTGGACTGGGTTTCAGAACTATACTGCGGCCTTTTTGTCTCCTGGGGGCTCTCTTTAGAGCTGGTAGCACTTCGAGAGTTATCCTGGCAGAAGTTAGGGTCAAAACTTGATTTTGGTGAGTGCTTCATCGGATCAGAAGAAAGATGTTTTCTAATTTGAGCTTCATCTGCTTTCTCCAAAGGGTCGTGATTGATGGCCAATCTTGCCAGATTGACACTTTCATCCAATTCTTCTTGGCTCAGAAAGGCTGAAAGATCTGGAAGGTCATCTTGGCCTCCTCCTTCGGCAGCTCCAGAAGGACTGCCAAAATGGAAAGGGTTGGAGGAAGGTTCTGCTCGACTCCTCTCATTGTTTCCCCGATGTCTAGTTTCTGCTAAATAGCTCTCTCTCAGAAGCTGAGAAATGGAAGTAGAAGCTTCCATGCTGTCGTCTTGCATGCTGTCACAAAATATGTTAACAGAAAGTTTAGATTATTTCTAGAGAATACTAAGTCTATGTTTATTATAGATTATGGATTTTTAAGGACTTAAAGCTTGAAATAAAAAATTGTCCAATTTTGATACTTTTACAAAATTTACTTTAAAGACTTAAAGATTATTCTCAAAATGTAAAATGAAGAGGAATTGAGTGAGAGTTGCCTGAAATTGAAAGTAAAAGCATGAGTGACTATCATTTTATTAAATTCTTTAAATACAAGTTCAATTGTGAAAGCTGTACTGTAACTATAGTGACATTAAATACAATTTCTAAACATAATTTTGAAAATATCTATGGAGGGCTTTTAGTTATAAAGTGCTTTCACACACAGGGATTTGCTCTCCATCCTTTCCTCTTTACCTTGAATGTAATTAAAAGATATTGACAACATAGTCTCATCTAGTTACTGAAAATATAAACTTGGTCTAGCTCATGAAAATAAATAATGCTTTTGTTTTTTGACTAGAAACAAGTTGTTCAAATTTAGTGTTGTTTATAGCCTCAACTTGCCTTTGAAAACGATAGTGATTTAGCCTTTTCAAATAAAGTATGTTAATTTAATTTCTACAAAGATGTGAGCGAAGCCTAGGTTTTTAAAAATCTCTTATGTTAACATTGGTGAAGAGGAGATACGGGAGACAAGGAAATGGGTGCAAGACAGGACACTTTTCACTTTATGTCCTTTCCTGACTTTTGAAATTTAATTATATGAATATATTACCTATTTGAAAAATAAATAATTTTTAAAGTCTTAAGAAAATAGTACAATAACTTTGGTTCAAATTCCCCTGGACTAGAAATTTTGGTAATGCAAACCAATTTTATATTATTAATATTAGATCAATTTATTCATTCACACATTTACTAGAGGGATGGCAAACTTGTGGCCCATGGGTTGTTACCCCCTCTCTCTCCTCCTTCAAAAAGGCAGCTAACTGATTATAGTACTCTTCTCATTGACTTTGACTTTCTTAACACTTCACTTAACACTTTACTCCTTCAGTCACCACCAATCAATCAGAGATGGTAACGGAGCTGAAGACTATTTGCCATTCTTGGCTACTATGTACTGGGCCTTGTTCTAGGAAGACAGAGAAGAAAGTAATCTCCTAAATCGTTTTCAGCTTTAAGATTCTATGACAAAATTTATTTCAGTTCACTCCTCTCCTTTCCCTTACGTATGATAGCCTCACTTGTCACAAATAAGGCTTCCTAGAAACAGCCCTAGTTCTCAAACTTTTAGAGTGCCAAGCAGACTAACCTCTAAATTGGCAAAGTAGGCAGTCACCTTGAAAGGGAAATTAGAGATGGCTAAAAGGATCACCTACAGCAAAATATTTTTCCACTTGTTTGCCACAGCGTGAGATTGCCATTACCAGAGTCAATTTTTTGGGCGAAGTTTGTTGTGCTTTAAAAAGAGATTAATTGAAAACGCAAAGATATTGGATGGGTGCAAAGATTTATCTACAAAAATATTCATCATAGTATAGATGATGTTAAAAATTGAAACTACTTCCAATAAATAACTAGTTAATTAAATTATGGTATATTCATTAAATAGAACTATAGGGCTACTTTAAATCTTGTAGAACAGTAAATGATATACAAAATAGTATATGAAAGTGTAATTGATATCCCTATTGAAAATTTGTCTCAGTTGTGCATTAGCTATGTGGAAGGACAGTTAAAGATATATGAAATAAGTTGCAAAATGCTATTTGAAAATATAATTAATATACTGACTGAAAATGTTTCTCCTTTGTAAATCAACTATTTCATTAGCCTGGTTTGAGTTTATATATATACATATAAATATATGAGTGTGAGGGGGAAAATTAAGTGCTTTATAAATTAGGATGGTCTTCTCTCTTTTAGTTGGACAATACTGTATATTGTGTTTTAACGTAACTTTGTCTCTAAGTCTTTATTTTAAGATGGCTTTTATCTTGAGGTAACATGGAATGAACATTGGCCTTAGAATCAGGTAGATCTGTTTTCAAATTCTGGCTTCAGGGACCGGCCCTGTGGCCGAGTGGTTAAGTTCGTGTGCTCCAGGTTTTCGCCTGTTGGGAGCCTGTGCGCTGACATGGCACCGCTCATCAGGCCATGTTGAGGCAGTGTCCCACATGCCACAACTAGAAGGACCCACAACTGAAAAAATATGCAACTATGTACTAGGGGGATTTGGGGAGAAAAAACAGAAAAAAAAAAAAGAAAATCGGCAACAGTTGTTAGCTCAGGTGTCAATCTTTAAAAAAAAAAACAAAAATTCTGGCTTCATCTCTTAGCAGTTACGTGACTTTGAGAAAATTACGTAACTTCTCTGGGCTTTGGATTCCTCACCTATAAAACATGGATAATATCTATTTCCCAGGAGTGAGGATTAAGAACATCATGAATGCAAAGCTCTTAAAACAGAGCCAGTCACTGTAATGGGCACTCAAGTGATACTGGTGAAAAACAGCACTTAGCTAAAGGTGATGTTAATGTTGAAGGACTTTCAAAAAGCTTATATTTATGGTGGAAAATAGAAACGAAAATACTCACATGACTAATCACTGCTCTCTGCAACAGTTTTTTTCTCTTTTTTAAAGAAAAAAGCCAACGGAGATGTAAAGGTGTGCCTGTTCTGATGCTGATGAGCATTAGAAATTATTATGATAACAAAACTTTCAGGGATTTAAAATAGAGGACTTCTTTAATGTTACAATGTAACATTTACTACCTACACTTTGGAGTTAGATAGGTCTGGTTCAAATCCCAGTTCTGATGCTTCCTAGCTTACTTAACCTCTGTAAGCCTCAGTTGACTTGTCTGTAAAACAGGAATAATGACATTAGTCATCTCACAGGTTGAAGTGATGATTAAATGTGCTTGGCGTTTAGTAAAGGTTCAATAAATGGTAGTTACCGTTATTATTATGATTATTATTACATAATAACTACAGCTACACATGATGATAAGAACTGGAAATGGAACTGGTGAAGTGACTTGATCCAAGGACAAACTCTGAAGAGAAATTGAACTCTAAATTTGTAGTTAATTCAGTGTTATTATATTCTATTAAAATATGTGTAGTCTCATGAATGAACTGTGCTGCCTTCAGATCTTGGTACATATTCTCTTTGCTTGGGCTGCTCCTTGTCCCCATCTCCCTTCACTACCTTACTGGGCCAAGTCCTACATCGTCTTCAGTTCTTAGCTGAGATATTGCCCTGGGATTTCTTCTTTTCTCTGGGTCGAGTACCTCTCCAATGTGCCCCTAAAGCTCACCATCCTTACCCCCAAACACAGCACTCATTACAATATATTAAATTTGCCTATTTACTTTTCTGTCTACCTCACTTTGTTTTGTACACCATCATCTCGTACATACACAGCTCATAGAAGGTGATCAATAAATATCTGTTGAATTCTTTTGTTCGTTAGAATTTTTTGCTAAGTCTGTTATATTTATCTTTTTTTTAAATTGTGTGGTAAAGCAAGACAGATAGAAATCATATTTACAAAGAAAACTTACAGACACAAAGAAAATATATAAAAGTAACAACTTCGAGGTGACCTTCAAATGAAAACTTATTGATGGCAGATAAAATAATTGGAATTGTGCTTTGTTTTCATACTAGAAGTATAAAAGAACATCTGATTATAATCGGAAACCTGCATTTGAATCCCAACCCCAACTCTAAATAACTTTGCTATCCTGAGCAAGTAACTTAATGTGTCTGAATCTCAATTATCCTCATCTATCAAATGGGATAATAACAGTTACATCTCAGAGGGTTCTCAGATGAAAATGTATAAATTGTTAAACTGATAAATATTACCTAAAATAGGAAATACAAAAATGTATCACTTTCTCTTTCAAGCATTAATGTAAAAACCATCTGTTATAAAATTTGTACTTTCAAAAGCTCAAGTGCTACTATGGATAACCTAGATTTCATTTAGTCATCTAATAAATATTTATTGAGCCTCTGCTACGGGCCAGGCACCGTTCTAGGCACTGTGGATTCAGCAAGGGACAAAAGACAAATTCCCTGTCCTCATGGAGTTGACATTCTGGTGGGGAAGTTATAAATGTTAAAAAGAAAAATAAAGTAGGACAAGGTAATAGAAAATGACGGGAGAGGGAAGAAAGTGTGCTATTTTAGCTGGGAAGGTCAGACAAAGCTTCTAATGCAGTGGAGAAGTGAGCCATGTGACCCTCTGGGGGGAAGAAAGCTCCTCACTGAGGAACAAGTAAGTGTCAAGGCCAGGGGAGGTGAATGTTTGCTGTGTTTGAGTCAAGCCCGGTGTGCCGGGAGGTGAGCAAAAAAGGAGAGCAGAAGGAAAAGAAATCAGAAAAGTACAAGGCTAGACCACGTAAGGCCTTGCAGACCATGGGAAGAACATTGACTTTTATTAAACGTGTGAATGGGAAACCATTTTAAAGTTTTGAGAAGCAGATGATATGGTTATATGGTATGGTTAATCAAGACAGACATTAGTAAATCATGTAAACTAATTTGGCCACACGGAAAGCTTATTGAATGTTCTTTACTTTACTTTGCTAAATATCTTTATTTTTTCCCTAGGATTTTTCCTGTAAAGAGGATCTGCCCTAGGAACTTGCTGAAAATGTAAAAGTCTGGCTCATAAACACAAAACTTGATGCTGAAAACTTTGAGCATATTCCTCCTCATGTTAACTCAGCACCAGTCTTCTGTAGGCTCTAAGAAGACCTTGTTCTTGGAAATATCATGTGGTATAAACTCATCTTTTGGTTATAATATGAATATTTAAACTAGGGCATTGACTGGAGAATTGGCAAAACCTAATATGAAGTAACTTGGATTCAAATATAAATACTGAAGTTTCTTGGCTATAAACTTCCTTAGATACTTAAATGAGAAAGCAAATTTTGTTTCTAGGTCAGCACAAAATAGCCTAATATTTAAAAATTATTTGTCTAGAGAGCTGGAATATGAAAAGATGAACATGTTACAGTAACTCACCTCTAAACTGAGGATGAGCAGAACCACCCTGCTTACTTCATAGGTTTGTTTGTGAAAGTACTTTAAAAATGCAGAACACTATACAAATTTAAGGTAATCCTTTTCTGCTGATGTGTAATTATTATACCTAGAATGTTCTTTAGGGGAAGAATAATTAACAAAATTAGACTTTGATCCCTCTCTTTAATGCTGGCATTGACCTGTTTGTCTTGTCTTCTATAGCCCATGATGTCACACAGGAAAAGTATCTGAATCAGTTCTTCTGGAGAAACTCTTGCTGGGC
The DNA here is from genome assembly GCF_021613505.1 of Equus quagga. NCBI lineage: Eukaryota > Metazoa > Chordata > Mammalia > Perissodactyla > Equidae > Equus > Equus quagga. The sequence goes on from NC_060268.1 coordinate 128,655,724, forward strand.
CAAGAACTAAATTCCATTACATAGGAACTAGTGCTGAAGGGTTGGGTACAGATCACGTTTTTAAAATTTGGCTGCAGATGGAATGCAGTTTGAGGTAAATCCTTCTTCATTGTTATAGTTTCCATCCTCTCACTATTACAGTGATCATCCTCATCTTAGTTTTATTGCTAGTCTATTCTTGGTGTGAGTGGCGTTAGTAATTTACTAAATTGGTATATACTTCATTATCAGAATAAGAGGTTGAGATATATAGAAACATGTCAGTAGGATTATGGAAATAATATAAGTACCAATCTCTTAATTCCTCTTTCAGTGTGAAAGAGGAAAAACAGTAGATAAAAACAAATACAGACAAATGTATAGAAGAGAATGTTGAAGTAAAGAGACAGAGCAGAGGTGATACATAGGAGAATTAGTAGGAATCTGTTTAATTAGGGACATTCCCTAAAGGGCAAGGGTTAAACGAATGAAAAGATTTTTAGATAATGGGCCAAAGGTGAGTAAACCGTTCTTGTACTATCGTTTTAATTGAATTGGTAAAAGTAGGAAGGAAGGAAAGAAACCAAAGATTTAGTTTGAGTGGGACAAAAAGAGATTGGCTACTATGAAACATACTATGTGTGTTTTCTGGTGCAGAAGAGGATAAACATGTAGGGAAGCACTAGTGTAAAGGATACTGAAGCCAGAGCCCAAAGTTAGCATTTAATCTGAAAGATAGCAAAGAAGTAGTATAAAAGTAAATTCTACAACCCCTAGAAAGGGTAATGGAAGGCAAGCAAGAAGATTTCAGGAATCTAGGACCAAAAAGAGAGTTTAGTGGTGAGAGATTTTATATCATTCTCAACCTCTCACCATTCATGATTAACTTAGCTCTTATACAGGAAATCCCAAAGAAGAAATCCCCATTAACTCAAAGATTCATTTTAAATAAGAAAAAATTTTAACATTTTCATCCTTCTTCAGCCTCTTAACATTTGGGTCAATTTTCCTTAGGTGATTAAGGATTTGAGAAAAGATAACTTCCATAATTAAATTGACATAACATATTTGTTAGTTTGGGAGAGGAGCAAGTGCCCCAATAGGCTTGGGGTCTCAAGATCTAGTTCTGGTTCAAGCATTTGGTGGGAAGGCTCTGTTGGGCCCCTCCCAGAGCGTGGAGTACATTGTGATTCCAGTTGGAGGTCTACGTAGCAAACAGCCTGAACAGAGTTTGTCAAGGTGACTCTGGTTTTATATGAGCTCTAATAACTCTGTGGTTACTGCAGGTGAATAGTCACACCAACTTTTGCACCCACCAAAAATGTGTCTGCTGAAAATATGTTTATAAATCTCTCAACAGACCATTCTATCTGTGCTTGGTTTGTTTCCTTTAAGCAAACGCACAACACCCTAGTAGTTTTAAAGGCTCTTTGTCAACTATGAAGCATCATAGAAGTTTTAAAAAAAATCTCCGTGGTGCTTGATTCTTCTTTATCTCTTAGAAGAGGGAAAAAGTTAAGAAAATCTTTTCTTTTTTTGGCTTGTTATATATAGGCAATAACACCACATGATAAGTAATGCCTATGTCAAATCTCAATGCCAATGAAGGAAACGAATTATTTTGGGGTTAGCAGTATCATTCATCTTATATTTTCAGGTTAGTGAGCTGAGTTCATTACTCCTATTACATATAGGAATTAACTGCTGGGAAATTTAGCTATTACCTTTTCGTATACTAACACTTAGTTCATGAAAGTCCTTTTGCAAGGAAACCTGATTTACCTGCTGTCCCACTTCTTCAAAAGTAAATGTGAAAAATCATCTCTATGAATTCCAAAACCCAGCCTGGATAGAACTCATTCAATTTCTTGTGTCCATGAATTGCGGTTCTGAGTCCATTCCACTGAATATGTGCCTTTGTAAGCACATTGTAATAGAAATATGTAATAAGGGCTGTATTCCAAATTATAGATAAATGGAACACTGGGGCTTTAACACATTATTACAAGTTCCAATAGCATTAGCAATAGTCTATAAGCGGGAATAGAGACAAACTTCCAGAATTTGGATAGTATCCAACTGTTTGTTTCATAGTCCATTATTATAAGATTCTGTAATGTCTATAATTTTGTCTCCTGACAAAGTAAACATAGTGTGCATATATTTCAAACTTCCTGGGATGGCCTTGATTTTAAACATTTCGCTTGTTGTCAAGTTATGTGTCAGATAGCACACCTTAATTTTTGTTTAAAAATGTTTGTTACAGTTATAAGTATAGACATTCTCAATTTCCTAGAAAAGGATTATGGATTATATGTCAACTTAAGAGTTATTATTAAGGAGAGACTAAAAAGTTATGACAGATTTTTAATTTAGATGTTATAGAACTCATTCCATCATTACCAATGTGAAAGTAATTGAATCATAATTTTTTTAGAAAGAAAACTATATAGCTGTTTTGTTTCTTTCAAATTGTTTGATGCTAGTATCTTTAACAAGTATGGGTAAATATCTGCTTTGATAAGATAATAAAATTTCTCAGCACCATTACTGTAATGTTCACTTTTTGGGGATGGAAATGAAGATTAACCCATGTTCTCTTTTATTTGCTTATATGGTTTTTAGAATATAATTCAAGATGTTCATCTAATTACTGCTAATAGTGCAATGTACCAGGCCAAACACTTGCCACTGACTGTCAAGTGTCTTTCTGATGCAGCTGAAAAGGGAGGGGAAGAGAGAGAGTGAGAGAACGAGTAAGCGAGAGAGCGAGAGAGAGAGAAAGGAGAAAGAAAGAGCAATGTCCTTTGAGCAAGACTTTTTGCAGCTGTTGTGTACATTAATCCAGGGAGCAGATCGCCCAACACTAAATATAGCAAGCATATCCTTTTACATGATAAAAAAATTTAAAATGAAAGTCTTTAACTATGGAGTCATATTATTTTAGATTTGATTTCCTTTAAAAAGGAAATAGGCATTGCATACATATTTTTTATACAGACACCATTGTTTTAATAAATGAATGTGTGGAAAATGCCAATGATATATGCAACACGTTACAACCTCCTCTATTGAGATATTTTTCCTTAGGACCTAAGTAGGCTGTGATCTCTGTGAGAATCATCAATCCCCTCCAAAATCTTTACATGTAGCAAACTTCATTTTTCACGTAATTTTATATCCCATCATACATAATTAGAAAGTTATCCTAGGTTTCACTCAGAACAACAGTAATTAGGTCTCTGAAATATCCCTTTTCCCATTGTCAGTGCCCTGTTATCAAAACACACTTGAGAACTTCAATCTGGATATTACCTTTCTTTTTTTAGTTGACCCAGATGAGGATGTTCAGCTCAGGCACTCCACTGTGATGATAATATCCGAGGAGAACTTTCAGATGAAAGCACAGGAGAAAAAGAGAATTCTTCACGCCCTTGGAAATAGACAGTGGCCGTCCATAGAGAGTGAGGAGTTAACCTCAGCTTCAGTGAAGATGGCTGTAAGAAGCTGGACAACCTGTCACCACCGGAGCCAGAGCATTTGTCAGCTCGCAGGTCCCAAGTTATTTTGAGCTGTATAAACCATGTGCCTGTGAAACATTCCACCTGATTGGACAGGAGAAAACTGAGCAAAGGGATTCCACAGCAGGACAGCACCTATGGGCAGTCGGGGTCAATCGGTTTTTCTACCTATAGAATTTCACTTATAGCTAGAGGCCCAAGTTGTTTATTGATTTATGTTTGAAATTAATATTAAATTCATTACACCACATTCCATCTGTCAAAGAAAATGGCATTATTTTTAAAATATATTAAAATTAATTTTTAAGGGCCTTAATTTTAATTAATGGGAAATTGACTCACTTAATCACTGATATGTTTTAGGAAAGTTAACTATAAAAAGCCGATATGAAGCTGAGGTCTAATATTTTAAAGCTGAGACTTTTTTGAATGGTTTTTCCAAGGGCTAAGCAAAAGTAGAGAAGATAACTAACATTAAAAGTTGTTAATTAAAGATCACAGAAAAAAATGGAGAAGAAAAAACCATTAGCCTGAGAATAAACCAGTAACAAATTAATTTGAACAAACGTCTTCAGAAAAAACCTAATCAGATACTGTTTAAAAGTCAAAATTACTATATAACGTAATATAATATAACTCCTATTCATGTATTAGTACCTGGAATAACTTTATATATGCTATTGAGAAAAAGTCTATGCCAGATGTCTTCTTTCCCAAGCATTAACAATCAATAAAAAAGAATCCTTAACCAAACCAACATCTTCTCAAAAATCAACTCTGTCAAAGTATAGGTTCTTTGATAGTAATTTCATACATTTTCAGAATGTGAATTTGGAAAAAAAGTTAACCCCACTTAAGTACAGTGTAAATGTGCTATAACATTATTAATCTTGGGAGAAGCCTAGGTTTTGAAAATTCAGATAAATGCCATTGGTTATTTTTTTAAAGGATCTTTCTTGGATCTGGATAGCGTGAAATGCATTGGCTTAAATTTAGCTTTCTTACTTAAATCACAACAGCTTGTAGTAGTTCTTCCCATTCATTCATTCGACAAATATTTACCTAATGCCTACTATGTCCCAGGTATTGGAGATAAAGCAGTGCACGGAATGTACCGGAATCCTGACCTCATGGAATTTACTGAGAGATCTTTTTACCCTTTTCAGTAATCTTGAGACTCTCTATAGAATATTGAATAGGTATAAAATTTCTTTGTTTATTGTGGTCACATCAGAGGTTTCACTATGACTTTTTTTATGGAACTTTGTTTTTATAGGGCAAAATGAAAAAGAGAATTGAAGAAAACTTTTAAATAATCCAAGTCAGAAGAACTATTACTGAGGAGGGAAAAACGGTACAAGAAGAACAGAATTACGAGGATAAGTCATTTTCACTACTGCAGTATCTAGATCTTCAATGTACAGGTTCACTTGCTCTCTGACCTAATCATGTGCTGATATTAACCTCAAGACTACTTAATTGTGTTTCTGCATTTTCTATTTATACAGATGCTCCAACAATTTCTTTTTATTTGAAGAGAGGATCTTCCCCCGACTATCCCACTCAGATCTTGAGGCATAATCATGTAAGTGGGGCTGGGTCTCGGGTGGGGATGTGGGAAGGTGGAACCTCTATTTCGGGTAGCAACTAGATGTGCAACAATTTGATTTTCCAAAGGGAAAGGCTTACACGCACTGTAAGTGAACACATTTCTACTTCCCTGCGAATTGTGCCGTGATAAGCTGAAAGGTAAAACAGAGTTGGTTGGTCAGTGGAATTAGAAAAGAATTAAAATAAAGTGCAGAAAAGAGTTATAGAAGAAAGACAAAGAATTTTTGAATAGCAGTAATCTTTCTCTTCTCATTTTTACTGTAACATTTTCAAATACAGATAGTGTACAAAGTTTTTGAGCTCTTTGAAAAAAAGCTGGTTATAAATATTTTAAATACATAATATTCAGCAACTGTGGCCATCACGCTTACAATACATCAAACTTATATTCTAGATACTAGTTTTTTAAAATTAGTTTCTCCTCCCAAGTAACAAATCCTTTACCCTGTATATCATCACAGTAATTGTACAAACATTATACCACAAATCTACTAGTTCAGATTTTACCAGTTTATTGTTAGAAAGAATAATTTTTAAAACTTAAAAAAAAATCCAACATAGTTAAAAACAAATTTGAAAGGTGACAAATAAATACAAGCTTACGTGTTTTAAACCTTCCCCATAAAATAGAGTGGCTCACCAAACACATGTGTTTATTGTGGTTTGAACATGATCCTGCGTTTGCCTTCAGCTGTTTTCTTAATTCAGCCACTCAGCTACAGAAACAATTTACTCACATTGAGATGATCCACCGGAATGTCAAAGAATCTAGAAGATCTATGGCAGAGGAAGTCTTCACTTGGAGGATAAGCATGAGAGAATTTCTGTGCTTATAAAATTTTTGTATTTGCTATTTTTCCATATTGCTATAAATTTTAATTCTTTAAAAGAAATTGCTCATATATACCAAAGTTTTAGTAAACTTTGCTTAAAGTTCACAGACTTATATTTAGCTAACCCCCTCCAGGATCAGATGAAATAAAACCCCTCTATGTCTTATTTTTAAAGAACAGAGACATCTACATATTTTCTAACTTTTGTTAATGGGAAAAATACTCACACCAGAGACAAGTTCTTGACCATCCAAAACAATATATGTATAGTGGATTATAAAGGGTCTGATACAATGTAATTGAGAAATATAATTAAATCCTTAAGAAATTTCTTTTTCGTCTAAAATAGTTTTGAAAACTCTTGCTTAAAACTAGAACCAAAAATATTTAAATAGCTATAAGTTTAAAACCTATTTAGTTTTAAAAACTAAAAACATTTTTAAAAAATACAAACGGAATACCCATTTTAAAATATTATCTTGAAAAGTAAATTTGTGGTTACCTGTCTTAGGAGAAGCACCATTCCTATATCAATCAACCAGGATCATCCAAAGTCCAAATCTCACTGCCTAACTTGTGTCTGCCACAAAAGTAGCACGAAGGAAACATGATACTGCCCCGCCAGAGTAATGATGGGTATTTACAGGGTTCCAGGCAGATCCAGGGGCAGTCATTTAGAACAGATTGCTCTTTCAGATCAGCTTTAATAACTCAGTCTGCACGATGTTCTTAGCCTGGAGGGATGATGGGGGTGGATAATGACTAAGATGACTAGGGAACAGACTTTCTTTTTTTTTTTTTTTTTTTAAACAAAGGCCCTGCTTTGCAGCATTTTCCTTTTTTTTAAAAAAAAGGATTTTACTTTTCCTTTTCTCCCCAAAGCCCCCTGGTACATAGTTGTGTAGTTTTAGTTGTGGGTCCTTCTAGGTGTGGCCTGTGCGGCGCCGCCTCAGCATGACCTGAGGAGAGGTGCCACATCCGTGCCCAAGATTCGAACCGCCAAACCCTGGGCTGCTGAAACTGAGTGCACAAACTTAACCACTCGACCACGGGGCTGGCTGGCCCTGGGAAACAGACTTTCTTAATCTCTCCTTAGACTAGACGAAAAGGATAATATTGATGAAATTTTAAAAGATAAAGCATAAGGAACTCACAAAATATCCATACACAGGATGCATATGACATGTGTAAATATCTGTATTTGACATAAAACTGAGAATGTGGTCAATACATTTATTAAAGTAAATATGGGAAAGCAATAAATTATTATAATACTTAATGTGTGCTCCCTCAACTTTAGGTTAATTAGATTAAGGCTTTACTATGTGGTTTCTGTGAAAACACAATAAGGCTTCCTTTGTGCTTTTGATATGGAGGACATGTTAAAGTTTATGCTTTTCAAAAAGTATTATTTCCAAGAAGAAAATCTGTTCCCAGAATTTTTTAAAGAGCATCTGTGATTGACGGTAAGTTACTGAAGAACCCAAACAATTAGTGTCAAGTACAGTATGTAATCCTGAGGTGTGCAGTTAATCTCCACTTCTCACCACATTAATATAATGATTATATTAACACGCCTATAAATATATCATCCCAGTAAAAATGTTAACATTCCTTAGCTATGTGCTAGGCACTGAGCTGAGTTCTGTAAAGATATTGTGCTTTATTTTATGCATTCCTTCAACAATCTATGAAGCAGGTACTGTCGTAATTTTCATTTTACACAAGGGAACCTGGGGTTTAGAAGAGGTTAAAAACTTGCCCAAGGTCACACGACAAGTGAGTGACTGAGCCAGGATCAAACCTAAGGTTGACACTAAGTCTGTGCTTGTAACCACTGCAAATATTTAAATGTTCACATTTCTAAAGTAACCATGAAAAAAAAAAAGGGTAAAAATGAATATAAAACATACTCTTTTAGTAAGTATTTTAAAGGAATGCCATGTAGAATTTTAAGTTTATAATTTTGCTGACTCAAACCAACCCTGAAATTCTTTCGTATGACTAAAAAGACAAAAGGAAGAGAAAATATAGAAGGAGAAAAGCAAATGCTTTCTGATAGACCCTGTCTGCGATCTGTCAAGCTGAGAACCTGAATGGATATGTATATGGAAACATTAGGCATTGATGCTGAAAGGTAGGGCACTGGAGGGCGGTCTGGATGCTTTGACAGACCTATTTTTTTGTTTCTATTTATGATAGTCATTTTGCTGAGACAATTTAAGAGCTTTGTTCTTTTGAAAGTAAATTTAAATGCTTTGGCGTTATTTCTCAGCACATCAACATGGGTCAATAAATTTTTTGCAAGTTAGGGGTAGGAAAATAACAGTTGGAATATTCTCTCTTCATAACGTTAGCACTGGATATCTTAAATGCCAGTATGCCAGGCTCTGGGTGATTCCACTCACATTCTATTTCTGGGCAGCATGGACATCTCAGAAAGCTGAAAACAAAGTTCAGTGTTCTCACGCATGACCCATATAATCACACTAGCAATAATGATGTGAAGGAAAGGATATGGGAATTAACACTTTTTCCCAGTGTACTCTAGGCTGGGAACAGCCTAAGTTATCTCTTATTTAATACTCACAGCAACCCTGGGAGGTATTGCTATTTGCACGTTACAAGGAGGAAGCTAAGGCTTAAAGTTTAGCTTTCCCAAACATACCCAACCAGCAAGCTGCATAGCTGGGTGAATTCAAACATAGGCCTTTTAGTTTAAAGTGTATTCTCTTTTTGTTGGCCCCCATTGCCTTCTCATGAAGAGCAATTATGCAGGTTAGTTAAAAAATCGGAACTTACCCAAAGGAGGAAATTCACCATTATTTTCATATGTGTGGATGGGCAAAGAGTTATTAAAGCGATTGCTTTGATTTAAGGGACTTGGTGTTTAACAGAAGCAAGAAGAGAACAGAAAAACAGGATATGACTGAGTCTAGGGCTGCTTTCTCAAAGGAGACTCAGTACAATTAGTTGACTGAAATGGCAAGGGCTGACACACGTTTCTGAGAATTTATCATCTTATCACATGACATTTATCATGAAATTAGTAAATGTTGAATGGAAGCAACTTGTTGCCAAGGTGGGAATAGTACAAAGGAAGAGTTTGGGAAATAAAAACCACGGAAAATTTAAGGAGAATTTGTATTTTATATCTCTATCCAAGTTCACATTTTTATTTTCTTATGGATCTATCCATTTGGTGTTTTCTCGCTTTAGCAAACTTTTTATCAAATAAAGACAGCATACTTTAACGTAGGAAGACTTGGAAAACCTTTTTTGTTTTGCCTTTTCATTCATTCTGCTCATCATCCAATTGCACTTCATTCCAAACTGAGAACGGATGAGTTAAAACCTAAACAAAGTCTCCTGTTAATATCTTAGAGATCCTCTCCTTTCATCTTCAAGCCTAGACAATAAGCTTTAATTCAAAATGTAGGTAGTAATGTCAATAAAAGGGGTAAGTAAACATACAATGTCACAGAGAAGTTACACACAAGAATTTACCACAGTGTAAACTGAGCTGGGGATAAATCTATTTGCAGACAGTCCACTGGACTGGCAACATTGTGCAAATTACAACAAAGAATAAGAAAAGTCTTGGTTTAATCAGAAATGTCATCATTTTGATCCAATAAATTATAAACAACCTTTCTGATCTTACCTGCCACTCTTCTATACAAATTCTTGTCTCGAAAAGTTCCACCAAAATTCGCTTGCCTTCTCTTTCCTCCCCGCCTTTGTTCACTGTTTCTTCCAATTATTATGTAATTAAACAACTAGTGGTTGCAACATTTCTTATATTGCTGAATTAAACTAATTTTTCATTTATGTATTATGCTTTATCTGTTTAACTAGATCAACTCCTTGAGAATCAGAGCCATAAAAAACAATTCTTTATAGGCTACCCACTTACAACCTCAAGGCACGGCACAAAGCAGACACTTAATAAATATTTGTCCATAGCGTGCCATAAAAATGATGTATTAACTGTTGAGGTGTTCTAAATTATTCACTAAATTCAACAAATATTTGCTAAACACTTATTGTGCGTCAGGACAGATCAAATGATTTAAACTCTCAGCAATATTAACTGATTTAACTGTCACTAACGGTTATATCAGTTTAACACTGAAACACTGTTAGTAATCAACTCAGATGAGAAAGGGAGCTAAAAATGATTGGACACTCATCGTGCACCAGTCACTGAGTAAGGAACTATATGTGCTTTGGCTCAGTGGAGGCTCACAATGGTTGAGATATTGATACGGGGGACCCATGTTTTTGGAAAAGGCTTGGGGCTGTTTATACACCCACCTTGCCCAAGGGTTCTTCTGTAGGTGCTTCATAAGAAGCACTTTCATAGTTTTGCATCCTCCTGAACTGGCTTACTACTATTTTTCCAGCCCACTTTTGCACAATCTTCACTTTACAGCAAGTCCTTGTTTTCTGTCCACCCCACAACGTTAGACTCTTTTTTGCTTCCATAGACTGCTTCTCTTGAGTTTTGGACTTCAGGAGCCTACTGCCCATAGCTGAGGGGCAGTCCTATCTACTTTCATGCCCTCGATTTTGGGATTCCAGCTCAAGTCACAGACTGAGCTCCCTGTTTTCCCAGAAATCAAGAGTACACTTAAACCACATAAAACATTTTTAAATTTAGATCATGATTTCAACTATTTGTGAATGACTCCAATTGGACTTCCTGAAAGGTAGATAGCCAGAATGAATTAGTTAGCTCTCTGATTGATCCTAGCTGACTCAGCCCAGTGTCCATATCAACCAAGCTTTCTTGTTCATATTTATTACATGATTTAATTTAATACAACAATCTAGGAAGTATGGGTAGTTATCCCCATTTTATGGAGGATGAAACTGAAACAATTACATGCTACTGTGGTTGTTGCAAATTCAGGGATCTGAAAAAGTCTCAGGAAGTACACCTTGAGGTTGTCTGAGGTATACTATATCATTACCCTCTTTTTATAGAGGAGGAAACTGAAGATCAGAAAAAAAATTTGCACAAGGTCAGAGCTGTGACTCACACCCAGGTCTACATGATGCCACAGCCCCAGCGCTTCTCTATTACACCACACCCCGCCTTCAGAAGAATTCAGGCCTGTTAGTAATGCTTTTGGGAATCAATACGGAGAAAAACTCAGAAAACGTAGAGTAACAAGAAGATTTCCAGTGATATTGGGATTGTGATGATTTAGTGACTTCTTCCAAAGTCCTTCCAAGTCCTTGGAAATCTGGGTGATTCACTTTCTCTGACTGGTCAAAGTAACAGCTTAGAGGATTTGAAGCACAATAAATAATAACCAGTTCTCTCAATGTATCTCTATCTGCAAATTACTAGACATTAGGCATGAGAGACTATATGGTTACTACATTTTAAGTAGACATTTACTTAGCATTTCATCTTTTTGAAGTTGTTTACAATCACGTATTGGTTATTATGCTCCAGTAAAACAATAGCAAAAAGAAAACAACACTACTGCCCTTGAATTTGGTCTTTATTAAGATGATTTTGTATATAGGACAATTAAGTACTAGAATGGCCATGCTATATGTAAATATAAATCAGCAGTAAAACCCAGATTGCCAAGTTTACATTATTAACTTAGTTTAATAAGAGCTATTTTGGGGAACATCTTAAACTTTATCTCTTACAAAACTGGCGCAATAAATATGTGCCAAATGAGACTTAACAATATGCTTTGAATAACTGAGTATAGATCCAGCTAAAGAAACATAAGGGGGCCAGCTCTGTGGCTGAGTGGTTGGGTTCTCGAGCTCCATTTTGGCAGCCCAGGGTTCAGATCCTGGGCGTCGACATGACACCGCTCGTTAGGCTGTGTTGAGGCGGCATCCCACATACCACAACTAGAAGGACACACAACTAAAATATACAACTACGTACTGGGGGCTTTGGGGAGAAAAAAAAAAAGTAGGAAGAAAAAAGAACAAGATTGGCAACAGTTTTTAGCTCAGGTGCCAATCTCTAAAAAAAAAAAGAAACATAAAAAGTGATTATAGATTACTTTCTATTTCTAGTTGGTAATTATAACAAATACTATTTTACTAAGTCTTAAGAAAACTATTTGTGAGAACTAGATTAATTTATTTTATTCATTAAAATGATCTAATTGGGGGCTGGCCTGGTGGTGCAGTGGTTGGGTGCTCATGTTCCGCTTTGGCCACCCAGGGTTTGCCAGTTCGGATCCTGGGTGTGGACATGGCACTGCTTGACAAGCCATGCTGTGGCAGGTGGCCCACATATAAAGCAGAGGAAGATGGGCACAGATGTTAGCTCAGGGCCAGCCTTCCTCAGCAAAAAGAGGAAGATTGGCAAATGTTAGCTGAGGGCTAATCTTCCTTTAAAAAAAAAAAAGATCTAATTGCTCATAAACTTTATTTTGAAGGTCATTTATCTCACTGTACTAAAAACTTCCTCCCTAGCTACTGTGGAAAATCTCATAAAACAGAGACCCAGATTTAAAAAAAAAATTCTTATCTGCTGTTTAATTTTGAAAGGTAGTGGTGGAAGGAATTCAATCACTATGTTAACAAAAAGAGGCAGCTGGACTGCCTATTTGGTGATCATTCACTACGTTTGTGTTGGGATGAAGTAGTTGGCTGTAAAGTTATTTTATGTGATTCTCTCCTCTATTAATTAGAAAGATAAAGTCAGAAAATGTTCCTAAATTCGGGTAAAGTTTAGCTCAAACAATGAAAAAATAAATGAAGGAGCTGGCCCAGTGGCGTAGTGGTTAAGTTCGTGCACTCTGCTTCAGCAGCCCAGGGTTCAAGGGTTCAGATCCTGGGTGGGACCTAGACACTGCTTATCAAGCCATGCTGTGGAGGCATCCCACATACAAAATAGAGGAAGATTGGCATGGATGTTCGCTCAGCGACAATCTTCCCCAAGCAAAAAGAGGAGGATTGGCAAGAGATGTTAGCTCAGGGCCAATCTTCCTCACACACACAAAAAAGATGAACATAAAAGCCATTGTAAAATCAAAATCTTTAAGTATCTTAAACTCAGAATAATGATGCATATAAATCAAGTTTAAGAAATATCCTTTGCCTCTGTCAGAAACAAATAATAATAACTAGTACAGGAAGATGACTAATTTTAAAGTTGAGACACTGATATTCACCCTGTTTGGTTTGAAAATAGAATTAAAAAATATGTATCAGTAAGATGGCAAAAGAAGAAATCGAACAAACGCTATAGTTAGGCAGAGAGTAATTGTATTTAGAGCTGGATTCCAACTCCACCACTTATGCTCAGAGAAGCCTCAGGCAAGTTATTTAATCTCTTTGTACCTCAGTTTCCTCATCTCTAAAATATAGAGAAAATAATAGTACTACCTCATGGGATCGCTGTGAGAATTAAGTGAGTTAATACCCTTAGGACAGTACCTGGCCCCTAGCAAATGGCCAATGAATGTTATCTTATTATTACCATTCTTATCATAAAAAGATGTGTTTTAAGTAACATCTTTTAATCTGGCTTTGTGAAGTCACAGAGAGTGAAGTATACACAGTTGCACTGAGCTATAAACTCTAAGGAAAGGCCAAAGGCTCAATGGGCCACCTAGACTGATGACTCAGACACAGCAGCAGTTCAGGTTTCCAGACTGATTCAGTCCTTGGCTTCTATCCTGACGCTGACAACAAGAATGCCAATTAGTGCCAAGAGTGATGAGTTTTTCTAGCAGGGGATGCTGTTCATTAGAGATTCAAATCAGACCACTTACATCTTGTATAGAACATGAATAGTGATCAGCTGAGTTCAGATTCAAACCAACGACAGAAGTAAAATGCTTCATATCTGGTTACCATGCTCCTGAACTATCTGCTTCTGAATTCTAAATTCTCAACTCAGCCTCTGCCAAGGGGCTAAACATAGCTAAAGGATTTCAATTATAATTTGATCTGACAACCCAAGTATCAAACAAGCCTTCCTTAGCCAAATAAGTAGAGAGGCGACAAACATTGGAGCAGTATATCCATACTCTATAATATATGCTTTATGACAAGAAAATAAATAATTGAGGGTATTGGTAAATACCTTATTTCTCATCTGTTCTAAAAAAGGATGTCAGCATAAGATCGGTAGTCAACTTAGGTTAACAAAACTACTGTTACAGTTAAGTGATTTAGAGAGAAGTCTAGGGAAGTGAGGGCTATCTTAGTTTTTCCATGATTCTAAATTGTCTGATAGACTAACGTTGAACTCATATAAACACCACGTGGAATTATATAAAGCAGATTTATAGACTACTAAATAAACACTGCTAATGATAACGATGATGAACAGGGGCAGGAGTCAAATACAAAGAACAGTGATGTTTTAAATCCTATTATTTAAATGCTTTTATGTGTTAACACTGTATTTGAAAAGTGTTTTATTGTTTTTTATTAGCTCTTTCTCATCAGAATCCTGTAAGCAGATCTGTTCTAATACTCACGTTTTACATGTGAGGAAACTGACATACAGAAAGAACAATTAACCAGTTAGAGTTACCCGGCAACTCAAGACTAAAAAAAATCTGAGTATTAAGAGTTAGTATTTGCATAGATCACTATTTTATTTATCTTCAAGTTTTGATGAACTGTGGCAACACACGGAATGATATGATTTAGGAATTACTAGAAGTATCAGTATCTTTTACTCATCTCTGAATCAAATTCATACCAGAAAAAGGAAATGTCTTACCATAATTCTGTTCTGTCTTGACATTGAGAGTAAAGGTGCTAATCAAAACTCTATTTTGCAATTTGATCTCCAGGTAACCTATTCTTTTTTAAAAAACTTATTTATTTTTAATTGTGGCAAAATATACATAACATAAAATTTACCATTTTAACCATTTTTAAGTATACAGTTCTGTGGCATTAAGTACATTCATGTGGTGCAACCACTACAACCTTCCATCTCTAGAACTTTCCTCGTCTTGCAAAACTGAAACTATACGCATTAAACAATAACTCCCCATTGCCCTTTACCCCCAACCCCTGGCAACCACCATTCTACTTTCTGTCCTTACGAATTTGACTACGTATAGTTCCAGGTCACCTATTATGAACATTCAAAAATGTTTTGTGTTTTTAAAGAAAGCTTAGGGGAAAATTCCTTAAATTACCCATTTCTCATTAGTCTCTTTAGTAAGATTCTGTAAGGGTTCTACCACATTAGGCTAGTTCTAGCCAGTCTGCGTTTGTAGCACGTGAAATGGCTAGTACGTCAGATGGGAGGCAGGGGCCTCCAGTCTGCAATGTGATTTACGATTAGTTCTCCTACCTTGCCAGTGTCCAGGATACTTCTGCAAAGTACGGCAAGAGTTATTCGCATGTACTGCCTTTCATGTCTCACATCCTTTCACATCTTACATCTTTATACAGTTACAACTGTCACCGACTAGTTGCCCCAGGAACTCAAGGGTGGGTTTGGAAGCATTTAACTGTTTTTCCAAATTGTTTTTTTTTTCCTTTTGTCATGTTAAGGAGATGCAATCACCAACCACCCGGGACCAGATCAGGCTCCACCACAAGAGCTATGCCTGTGACATTTGCCTCATTTTAATGCTAAGATCTCCTCTCCAGGAGGAGCTTAGGCCTTATTAACACAACCTGCAGTGTATGTGGAAGCAGGTTTTCCAACTGAGCCTCCACAAGCGAATGCATACCTCTCCGTTTTGAATATTCATTCCCCATCCAAATTAAAAGGTCCCTGCTTCCCTTTGTTTGGGGAAGCCATGCCTTTGGAAATGATTTCTTATGGTCTCCTATTTGCTGCAAATATACCTTACTTTGTGAGACACCTAATTCTGGTGGAGAGTCTGATTTAACTTGCCAGGCGGGAACCCACTTTGGTTTCAGTAACACAATCACTTACTTTTTTTTTCTTTGAAAGTTCTAAAGAACAAGACCTAGTAAGATTATTTCAGGGCAGCATAATTTACATATTAAGAGGGAAATTTTATTCATGATAAAGCTGGCTATGTTTTTATAGCATGGTTTTGTCAAGCATTCTAAGCTGTTTCACAATACTTAAGAGCAAATACAGTGAACCCCAGAAAGTGTGAAAGCACTGGTTCCTAATCTTTTCAAGTACAGGACGCCTTATCTCTTTTTTTGAGGACGATTAGCCCTGAGCTAACATTTGCTGTCAATCCTCCTCTTTTTGCTCAGGAAGGCTGGCCCTGAGCTAAGATCTGTGCCCATTTTCCTCTACTTTATATGTGGGACGCCTACTACAGCACGGCTTGCCAAGCGGTGCCATGTCCACACCCGGAATCCGAACCAGTGAACCCCTGGCAGCCAAAGTGGAACATGCAAACTTAATTGCTAGACCATTGGGCAGGCCCCAAGATGCCTTTTCACATTAAAAAATGTTGTGGATCTCCCAAGTGATGATAAATATAATATTTTATCTATTGATTTAGAAAATATATAATGACAAAAAGCAACCATTAATTTAACACTTATTTCTAACAAATTTATGTTTTATTAATTGTAACACTAATAAACAATATGTTTATTCTATTTTCAGATAATGCTTGAGGTACACATGGATTTGTGGACCCTTTACAATTGCTCCATAACCCTTCTAGGGTTCTTTCTTACAAGTTGGAATTCACTCACCTAAGGAAAAAAAGCAGGTTCTAGCTCCAACTCTCTCTCTCATTAGCTATATGACCTTGAGCAAATCATTCCGTATATTGTTAATTCATCTTTTCAGTTACTGAAAAGCGAGGAAAATGTTTGTTTTGCTTACTTCAGGAGATTACAATGAGTATAAAACTTAGATAATATTTAAGGAATTTAAAAGTCTAAATATGATATATAAAACATAAAACCTTTGAAAGTGCTGTATAAATAAGAAAGAATTTCATATTACAGGAAACACATGGAGGCATCAGCAGAGCTCCTCTAACGCTCTGAAAATTAAAATAGAAAAATCAACTTACAGTGACTAATGTATGCAAATTTAGGCACCTTAAGAAAAGAACAACTGTCATTCCAACATACTAATAAAGATGTTCATAAAGAACTGCTTGTGATAGCAAAAAATTGGAAACAACATACTTTTTTTTAAAAGATTTTATTTTTCCTTTTTCTCCCCAAACCCCCCCCCCCCACCCCCCCCCGCCCCCTAACCTGTATTCTTATCTGGCGTTGCG